>NW_011494948.1:8869846-8922539 GCF_000754665.1 Bison bison bison | reverse complement strand
ATATTTTCTTAGCGTAGTGTCCCCCATCCTCATATTATTGAGCAAGGGTAAGTGCAAAGATGGTAAATTTCCATTCCTTTCTTCCTTCTGCCACAATCTGCTAAGGAAATTCTCTCTTTTGGTGTGATGCCTCTTTCTTTTCTTGGCCCTCTGCTTCCCCCATCCACTGTAACATCCAAGGAGACTCAGAGGTTTCTTACTCATTTTTTGACCTTGTTTTGTTCAGGAAGAGGATCAAGAGAGATGAAGTTACATTTTGGTAGGCAGTTGAAATTCAGCTGCAGAAAAAGATGTTCCTAGGATTCGTGGGTCAGGAAGATCCTCTGGAGAAGGGATAGGCCCAGTATTCCTGGGGCATCCTGGTGGCTCAGCTGGTAAAGAATTCTTCTGTAATGCAGGAGACCTGAGTTCAATCCCTGGGTTGGGAAGATCCCCTGGAGGAGGGACCCACTCCAGTATTCTTGCCTGGAGAATTCTATGGACTGTATAGTCCATGGGGTTGCTAAGAGTCGAATACGACTGAGCTACTTTCACTTTTCACTTTCAAGGACAAGTCTAAATGTTAGAGATATTGAGAATTAAAAGAATGGGAAAGGGGTACTTTTTTTTTTCTTTGTAAAAAATTATTTATTTTAATTGGAGGCTAATTTCTTTACAATATTGTAGTGGTTTCTGCCATACATTGACATGAATCAGCCATGGGTGTACATGTGTTCCCCATCCTGAACCCCTCTCCCACCTCCCTCCGCATCCCTCAGGGTCATCCCAGTGCACCAGCCCTGAGCATCCTGTCTCATGCATTGAACCTGGACTGGCAATCTATTTCACATATGATAATATACATCTTTCAATAAGGGGTACTTTTAAAAGTATCATTTTAGGTTATAATTTGGTGAGGTTATTATCTCACCTTGCTTAGTCAGCTATGTGGCAGTGTTAAATAATCCCCAAATCTCAGTGTCTTATAGTAACCTTATTTTTCACTCACGTTACATGTCAGTGGTGGGCCACTTCTCATCAGCTGTATAGACCTTTTATTGCTGGACTCATGCTAAAGTTCCAGTTCTATATGCTCCTATCATGACACACAGAAGGAAAAGAAAAGTGATAGAATCACCTGATGACTCTTAAAACCTTCTGCTCACAAGTGGCATTTCTCACTTATGCTCACATTTCAGTAATAACATAAATGACATGGCTCAGCCTGACGTCAACAGGTATGGAGATGTAAGATTCCCACAGAGAGGGAAAGCCATATGTTTGCAAACAGTCTGCCATGCGATTATAAGTTGAATCTTTTAGGAAACAGTCTTCAGTGGATATTGGCTTTCAGGAATTTTACTGGGAATGCTCTTGGGAGAGTACCTATGGGGGAGTAAGGGAATCAGGATTAGGCAGAGGAAAAAGATGAACTAGAATGTCCATCAAAGTTTCAACAAAGACCTCAGCCAATCCCCAGGGGAACTCTTGAACTGGAATAGCTCTTCTGAATTATCCCAATTCGAGGCAAGGCATTTGAATGTCCATGTAGCAGCACAGGCCAGCCATTGGAAACAGGCTGTCTCTGGGAATGGGGGTATCACCTTGGGTGGGTGGGGCAGCTCCCTCTCACCAAGGACAACATTCCTAGAAGCTGGAGAAATGAGTGTCTCCTGCCAGGATGTGGCCATCTGTGTGGCACACACAGCATTTTTGCACAAACTCTTTATTACTCTTTCTGAAGCACCTGTAAGCTCTCAGTTATTGTTAATTATTTCGGGCTTCTGAATAGCGTCTCACTGATGAAACACCGCTCACAGTTTACCATGGGGCAGTGACCGTCTTATATAAATGTTGTGAATCACAGGGCACAGAAATAGATAACCTGCTTTTCTTTGTGTCCTTTAAAATATTCATAAACATTGTTTACATTGTGATTGAAGGAGACAAAAAATAATCAAATTGGAAAGCTGAACAAATTTGTTAATCCAGTCTAAAGGTACTTGCTTGGCGGAGGGTTTAATGATGAGCTCAGGAAACCATGGTACTGCTGCTGAGTTAGCCGTGGGAGGTGTGTGGGGTGCAGAAGGAAGGAAGGAAGCATTCTGGTTTCCTTTTTAATCACGCATCTGATGGGTTCCAGCAAGGGTTTTTAGTTCTTTGATTTTCTGTTTTCCGGTTAGAATCACCTAGTTGTCATCCTTCTGAGAGTTTGCTAAGGAGTTGTGGGAGGGGGACTGCCAGGCATCAGATACTGAGACTACTTAAGTCAGCAGGGTCCTGTCTTTTGTGATCTGAGAGTTACCAGTTTATTTCCCCAAAGATCTTAAATTTAAACAGCCTATTTCTTTCGATTAGATCTGAAAGGTGCTTTTCTCTGCCAGAAATTTACTTTCTTTAAATATTCTAATTGCAAAAAAAGGTAACTGTAACGCAAACAGATCATTTTGAGTTTTCTGCCCTTTTATCAATTTTGGCTGAATCTCAGCGAGGCAAATGTTACCTTAACAATTTCAGTTTTAAAATTTCCGCCATGCTTATAAGGGAAAGGAAGGTGATGAAAAGGCAGTTTTGGGTATGTGCTCAAAGCTTGCCTGAATCCAGGGCACATTTTCAATCTAATGGAATACATTTTTCAGCCTCCTAAAGCCAGTTTGTCTGATTCAGACAAAACTTACCCTGGTATCTAAGCATATGAAACCTCGCTTCTTAGAGAGGGGTAAAAAGAAAGCCAGGAAAAAAAAATGCATTTGGAAAAACTAACACAAATAGAGCTGCATTTAAGTGGTAGATCAGAGATAAAGCATCATGAATCCCCTGTGTACATCAGTTTTTGAAAATTAACTTCATGGTTTTCATGATAGAAAAATAATAGGAGTTCAAAAAAAAAATAATAGGATTTCAACATCCAGAAGACATGTAAACTATGTTTAAAAGGATGTGTGTGTGTATACCTATATGCACACATATTCCA
This sequence comes from Bison bison bison, assembly GCF_000754665.1. NCBI lineage: Eukaryota > Metazoa > Chordata > Mammalia > Artiodactyla > Bovidae > Bison > Bison bison. The sequence goes on along the minus strand of NW_011494948.1, from coordinate 8,919,586 downwards.
TACCTGCTAGAGTTGTGCAAAGAAGGACTCAGCTGGGTGAGCCTGATGTCTAAACAAATATCTTTTCATTAGGGTCAATAAGGTAGATGGAAGCAAGAGAAATGATGCCTCATCTCTCCACTTCATTGAAACTGCCCTCCTCACATTTTCCAGCCACTTCCTTTACCTTTGTGCTTCATCTCTGAGCACTGTTTCCTCCTTACTCTCAGCTTTTGAGGCAGGCCACCACTCTCCCCTTTTGCAACAGTCTCTAGCCTTGACTTTCTTGGCAATGGACCCTCCTGGGCTTCCTGCTCCCTCTGGGCCACTCAGTGCTGATGGCACTGACTGTTCTCCCCTATTTGTGAAAGTTGCGGCTCCTGAAAGTTCTGTCCTAGGATCTCCTCCCTGCTCGCTATTCATACATATTGGACATTTGCTTTTCCTAAGGAGCTGTGTCCAATCCCAAAGAAAGGCAATGCCAAAGAATGCTCAAACTACCACACAACTGCACTCGTCTCACATGCTAGCAAAGTAAAGCTCAAAATTCTCCAAGCCAGGCTTAAGCAATACCTGAACCGTGAACTTCCAGATTTCAAGCTGGTTTTAGGAAAGGCAGAGGAACCAGAGATCAAATTGCCAACATCCACTGCATCATCAAAAAAGCAAGAGAGTTCCAGAAAAACACCTATTTCTGCTTTACTGATTATGCCAAAGCCTTTGACTGTGTGGATCACAATAAACTGTGGAAAATTCTAAAAGAGATGGGAATACCAGACCACCTGACCTGCCTCTTGAGAAACCTATATGCAGGTCAGGAAGCAACAGTTAGAACTGGTTATGGAACAACAGCCTGGTTCTAAATAGGAAAAGGAGTATGTCAAGGCTGTATATTGTCACCCTGCTTATTTAAATTATATGCAGAGTACATCATGAGAAACGCTGGGCTGGAAGAAGCACAAGCTGAAATTAAGATTGCCGGGAGAAATATCAATAACCTCAGATATGCAGATGATACCACCCTTATGGCAGAAAGTGAAGAACTAAAGAGCCTCTTGATGAAAGTGAAAGAGGAGAGTGAAAAGTTGCTTAAAACTCAACATTCAGAAAGCTAAGATCATGGCATCTGGTCCCATCACTTCATGGCAAATAGATGGCGAAACAGTGGAAACAGTGTCAGACTTTATTTTTCTGGGCTCCAAAATCACTGCAGATGGTGATTGCAGCCATGAAATTAAAAGACGCTTACTCCTTGGAAGGAAAGTTATGACCAACCTAGATAGCATATTCAAAAGCAGAGACATTACTTTGCCAACAAAGGTCCGTCTAGTCAAGGCTATGGTTTTTCCAGTGGTCATATATGGATGTGAGAATTGGACTGTGAAGAAAGCTGAGCACCGAAGAACTGATGCTTTTGAACTGTGGTGTTGCAGAAGACTCTTGAGAGTCCCTTGGACTGCAAGGAGATCCACCAGTCCATCCTAAAGGAGACCAGTCTTGGGTGTTCATTGGAAGAACTGATGCTGAGGCTGAAACTCTAATACTTGGCCACCTCATGTGAAGAGTTGACTCATTGGAAAAGACTCTGATGCTGGGAGGGATTGAGGGCAGGAGGAGAAGGGGACGGCAGAGGATGAGATGGCTGGATGGCATCACCGATTAGATGCACATGAGTTTGGGTGAACTCCAGGAGTTGATGATGGACAAGGAGACCTGGTTTGCTGTGATTCATGGGGTCGCAAAGAGTTGGACACGACTGAGTGACTGAACTGAACTGAACTGAAGGAGCTATATGGTTCAGATGGTAAAGCGTCTGCATACAATGTGGGAGACCCAGGTTCATTCCCTGTGGGAAGATCCTATGGAGAAGGAAATGGCAACCCACTCCAGTACTCTTGCATGGAAAATCCCATGGACAAAGGAATGTGGTAGGCTACAGTCCATTGGGTCACAAAGAGTCGGACATGACTGAGCGACTTCACATCACACATCAAGGAGCTGTGTGGGCTTCCCAGGTGGCACTAGTGGTAAAGAATCTGGTTGCCCGTGCAGGAGATGCAGAAGAAACTGGTTCTATCCCTGGGTCAGGAAGATTCACTGGAATAGGAAATGGCAACTCGCTCCAGTATTCTAGACTGGAAAATTCCATGGACAGAGGAACTCGGTGGGCAGCCGTCCATGGGGTTGCAAAGAGTCAGACAAGACTGAGTGACTGAGCAAACACACGGATACTCAGCTCTGGAACACATTCCCTCCATATACATGCTTCACCTGGGTTACTGTGATTTATCTTGACAACTTCCATTGAGACATTACCGTGTTTGGAAAGTCTTCACTGACTCCTCAAGTCAGTGTGTTTCTTCTGCGCCCCTAGCTCTGTATCCTTCCCCTTGCCCCAGTGCTTACAACTCTATTTCTTAGTTACGTATTTATTTGTCAGTGCATGCATGTGTGCATGCTAAGTCACTTCAGTTGTGTCCGACTCTTTGCGACCCCATGGATTGTAGATGGCCAGGCTCTTCTGTCCATGGGATTCTCCAGGCAAGAATACTGGAGTGCGTTGCCATTCCCTTCTCCAGGGGATCTTCCCAACCCGGGATCAAACCTGGGTCTCTTTGTGTATCCTGCACTGGCACACTTATACACACTGGCATACACATACTTATTTGTCAGTATGTCGTACTAAAATTTAAGGCCAGAGATCACATTTACTAGTCACTGCTGCATCCCTAGCTCCTGGCAGTGTCTGAGACTTAGAAGTCTCACAATATTATTGAAAACAGAGATGCTAACACAACTATTAGCATTAACCCCATCTTTTGTGGTGTGCTGTGCAGTTTAGTCAGTGAAGTCGGGTACAAGATCCTCCATCAGTTGAATTCTTCTATCATACATGTCTCAGTTCATCTGGGCTGCTGTAATAAAATATCACAGACTAGATGGTTTAAACAACAGAAATGAAATTTCTCACAGTTCTGGAGGCCGGAAGTCTGAGATCAGGGTTTCAGCATGGTTGGTTATTGGTAAGGCCTTCCTCCTGGTTATGTCCTCAAGTAGCCTAACTTGGTGATACAGACAATGTGACAGAGAGACTCACAGGGAAATAGAAACAAAGAGAGAGAGAGTGATCATCCCTGTTTGGTCTCTTCTTCTCTGCTTAAGGGCATTGGTCCATCAAGAAGACCTCACCCTCATCATCTCATCTAACCTTAATTACCTCCCAAAAGGAACCACCTCCAAACTCAATCACATTGGGGATAAGTGTTTCAACATGGAAATTTGAAGGGAACACCAACATTCAATCCATAGCAATATAGTAGACATGACTAAAAATTTGAATCTCCTCCAAGGACAGAATAAGGTAAATTTGCCTTAACTGCAACTTGAGGGCTTAGATCAAATAAAAATATTAAATAGAGATGGACTTTCAATGCAAGAAGCAATCACCAAATGAACTTGTTGTATCCTCTCCTTAGAGGTCTTCAAATGTTGGACAAGTCTTTCTGAGACCTCCATACAGATACAGGCTCAGAGAGCGTCCCTCCACTTTGAATAGAGTTCAGCATATTGCAGGTGGTCAATGGTTATCTGTTAAATTAATGAATGAAGTTCAATACATTATTGCCCTGAGGCTGAAGATGGGAGGTAAAGGGAAGTAAAACTAGATGGTCACTCAGAATGTAGGTGAAGTTGATTCAGAGTTATTTGAATCCATACAGACCTATGTTTGCATTCTTGTGCTTGTTTATTCATTCTTTGATGAATTAGTAAATTCTTAGCTTTGTTTCTCTCAGAAGGCCTTGAGGTTGTTTACGGAACCTACACAATTTTGTAGCTGAATAATAAAGAAATAGATGAGAAAACTGGAATAAAAAGTTTGCACACACGGTTGCATGGTCCAAGGATCTGCATCATTTTGCTATGAACTTTCTAAAAGCCAAAACAAGTAGCTGAGTCAAGCCAGTTGTAAGTTTTGTAGCATATGTAAGATAAAAATAAAGCAGTTGCTAAGGAGTTAGAATGTAAATTCCATTACGCTGGGCAGTGCATTTTGTCTCTTCTGTTCACTTATTGTAGTTTTTGTACCCACAGTGCCCAATGAAAACTAGCACACAAGATACAGTTCTGGAATGAATTAATCAGAAACATATTTTCCTAGTCTTAGACACTGAAGAATCTCCAAAAAAGGGGGAAATCATGTAACAAAGTAGACATCCCCTTGATAAATAAATATTTAATTCCCTAGAGCTGTTTTCTTGTCACACTTTAGTGTGATCTAAGGCATGAAATGTGATGCAACAAAGTAAATTTGATACTATCAGTTCTATAAATTCTATCGTGAAGCTTTTAGATCTGTCTTGCTGCTGCTGCTGCTGCTGCTAAGTCGCTTCAGTCGTGTCCAACTCTGTTCGACCCCATAGACGTCTGGCAGCCCACCAGGCTCCCCCGTCCCTGGGATTCTCCAGGCAAGAACACTGGAGTGGGTTGCCATTTCCTTCTCCAGTGTATGAAAAGTGAAAAGTGAAAGTGAAGTCGCTCAGTCGTGTCCGACTCTCAGCGACCCCATGGACTGCAGCCTACCAGGCTCCTCCATCCATGGGATTTTCCAGGCAAGAGTACTGGAGTGGGGTGCCATTGCCTTCTCCGAGATCTGTCTTGAGCTAAGGTTAAAATGTAGGCTATTTTCAGGCAATGTCCCATGAAAGTTATGGGACATTCTTTTGTAGTATTTGATAAGAAAGAGGGCAGCAGAGAGTCTAAACTAATGTTCTTCAGCAAGAAACAGAAGTGCATGTGCTCATTGTTGCTGATAAAGGAGAGTCATGTGCTCGGCCAGTCAACTGTCTGTAAGGACAGGCAGTGTCACTCTTAGATATTCTTCTTGCTAACATTGTTCAGGTAACTTCCCTGTACCAGGTACTAGGCTAAGAGTGTCCCTGAATCCACCTGACAACCTTATGAGGTAGGGCCTGTCACTAAACCCCCATTTCACGGGGGACAAACCAAGGCTTGGAGAAGCTGAGAAAAATTACAGAATAAGTGGTGGTATCAGAGTAAGATTTGACCAGGAGATAATCTGACCTCTTGACCACTATTGATGCCTATGTGAAAATTAAGGAAGCTTCTGGGATGTGCCAGGTTGGATGCCCTTCCTTTTATTCCCAACTATCTAAATACGCTTGGCCAGTACTTTCTATGAGCAGAGATTTGGCTTTCCTTAGAACCCATTTCAGAACATTAAAGTATTCTATATACCCTGTAGCAATGAAATAAGTCATGTGATAACAATAGGAACAATAACAAAAATAATATCATCTTAAAACTCTCCCAAATGTGTTTTGTTGTTGAATTTTTCAATCAGTTTATAGTCACAAACAAAAAGCAACTGAAGAGCATTTTAGAAACATACAATTTTGTTTCTTTTCAAACAGCCTCAGCAGAAGTTAAATATGACTCAGTCCATAGCCCAGTTTCAAAAGGGCCATTTCCTGTGTCTTTTCCTTGAGTAAATAATGCACAAGATGGTCACTGCCTGATTGCAGTATCACAATGTGTTTTATTTTTATTTGAATTTTCATTTATTGATTTTGTTTCCCTTGCACATGAATAATGCATCCTTTTTCAGAAAGCACCCAAATTCACATTATTTGGCACACTAAGTAAAAAGTCCTTTCTTTTTGAGCAGTAACAAATACAAATTATGTAGTCAATGTGTTTTTAAATTGGTTAAATATGTATTTACATGCTAAACTGAGGCATTATTGGAGTCATTTGTATAGCAAGTGTGGTTTAAATTGTCCCAATATCTGTTCATCAAAATAAAATAACTTTAAAAGAGGCTGTTGTGGTTCATTTGGGGGAAATAGCATATTTGAATATGGATATGAACAGCATTCCCTGTAGTAACTAGGAGGTGGCCGTAATAGTTGCGGTAAACAACGCAGGCCCTTAAGGCTTTGCCAGGCTTGAGTAATGCATTGTAGCACTCTTCCCAAGCGTTCCTTGTTTTGTGTTCTTCCATACAGTCAAAAAACAACTCAAATAATGTCCAAACTGGCCATTCCCAATTCACCTTCCCAAGAACTGTGAATTGCCTGTGGGCAGGTTCCTGCACATGTGAATTAGTGAAGGAAGCTGACACTACCCCAGAGGCAGGGCACGGGGCTGAGGGGCAGAGGGGTGAGCATCCACCCTCCTGCCCCACTGCCTTCAGAATGGGGCAAAGGTATGATGACTTCCTGCTTACTATGCCTTTGGCCATGGCACTGTATTGGCAGGGATTTGTCTGAAATGAAGAAACAGGCGCTATTTCTAATACAGGTAAAGAAACTCAGCAAAAATAAGATATATGAACTAAGAATTTATTCAGTTCAGTGACCAAAAAAAGTCTTACTTGTGGGAGAAATGAGTCATCTCCTAAAGCATGGTGTTTCCGGAAATCTGGTGGTCATTTCTTTTAGGGTTGTCCCAGTAGCCTAGTGTGCTTCCCTGGTAGCTCAGATGGTAAAGCGTCTGCCTACAATGCGGGAGACCCGGGTTCGATCCCTGGGTTGGGAAGATCCCCTGGAGAAGGAAATGGCAATCCACTCCAGTATTCTTGCCTGGAAAATCCCACGGACTGAGGAGCATGATAGGCTACAGTCCATGGGGTCTCAAAGAGTCGGACACGACTGAGTGACTTCACTTTCACTTTTCACTTTCACTTTCAGTATTCTAACTCTTAGTTAAAAGGTAGAGGTTAGAAGATGGAGGTGGGCTCATTGGGGATGGAGAACTGTGAACGGGTTCAGGAGTAACTAGCCAGACTGTTACCTGGTTAGGAACTAAAGGTACACATGGCCCCCGTGCAGGGAAGTGGGGTGAAGAGGAAGAAGAGCGAGGCAGGGGAAGGAACGCTGCCCAGCAGTATTGGTGCGTCTCTTTGGGAGACGTCACGGCCTTATAGGTCTCAGCTTCTTGGCTGCCCAAGCCTAACATTCTATGTGTTGCCACGTTTAACTTTTCAAGTAGAGAGAGACCTCCTGACTGCTGACATTTATCTGAAGAAATGGCCATGAGCGGAAGAGGGGAGACCACTCAATTTACAGATAGCGAGCCAAACTCTAGGCTCTTAAGGAGATAAGTCAATGGAGGAAAAGTAATGAATGGATGAAAGAAATCCAAAACCAACAGGAGGAATAAAGAGAAAGGTCAACAGCTTATTTTCTTTTATTTTTTATTGATATATAAGTATATTTACAATGTTATGTTAGTTCAAGTGTACAGCAAAATCATTCAGTTATAAATGTGTATCAGTTCAGTTCAGTTCAGTGGCTCAGTCGTGTCCGACTCTTTGCAACCCCATGAATTGCAGCACGCCAGGCCTCCCTGTCCATCACCAACTCCCGGAGTTCACTCACTCACATCCATCGAGTCGGTGATGCCATCCAGCCATCTCATCCTCTGAAGTCCCTTTCTCCTCCTGCCCTCAATCCCTCCCAGCATCAGGGTCTTTTGCAATGAGTCAACTCTTCTCATGAGGTGGCCTAAGTATTGGACTTTCAGCTTTAGCATCAGTCCTTCCAAAGAACACCCAGGACTGATCTCCTTTAGAATGGATAAATGTATATACATACATATATTCTTTTTCAGATTCTCTTCCACTATAGGTTATTATAAAATACTGAATATAGTTCCCTGTGAAAGCTTATTTTCTTAATGACTATTCAGTGTTTATGAGTCACTCTTGTCTAGTGTAGGCTTTTTCCTAAAGGAGACTCTGAGACAAAGATTCTAATGCAAGTAGACTTTTTGTGAGATAATCCCAGGAAACAGCAGGAGAGGACTGGGGAGGTGAGAGTGGAAAGAGGAGGATGCCAACAGAGGTGCTGTATCACAACAGTTGCCCAGAGCTTGAGAACCCTGGATGACAGAGCATGCCTGAGTTATCCCAACCATGGGGTTAGATGCTGATATGATTATTGGTATATATCAACCTAGTCTTTGGCTATTTGTCCATCAAACTAGTTACCCATCAGCTCAGTCACTGTATGAGGGCAGTCATTATATTCAGTTCAGTTCAGGTCAGTTCAGTCACTCAGTAGTGTCCGACTCTTTGCGACCCCATGTATCACAGCACGCCAGGCCTCCCTGTCCATCACCAACTCCCAGAGTTCACTCAAACTCATGTCCATTGAGTCGGTGATACCATCCAGCCATCTCATCCTCTGTCCCCTTTTCCTCCTGCCCCCAATCCCTCCCAGCATCAGAGTCTTTTCCAGTGAGTCAACTCTTCTCATGAGGTGGCCAAAGTACTGGAGTTTCAGCTTTAGCATCAGTCCTTCCAAAGAACACCCAGGACTGATCTCCTTTAGAATGGACTGGTTGGATCTCCTTGCAGTCCAAGGGACTCTCCTCCAACACCACAGTTCAAAAGCATTAATTCTTTGGCGCTCAGCTTTCTTCACAGTCCAACTCTCACATCCATACGTGACCACTGGAACAACCATAGGCTTGACTAGATGGACCTTTGTTGGCAAAGTAATGTCTCTGCTTTTCAACATGCTATCTAGGTTGGTTACTTTCCTTCCACGGAGTAAGCGTCTTTTAATTGCATGGCTGCAGTCACCATCTGCAGTGATCTTGGAGCCCAAAAATTGTATTAGCTCTGTAATAGTCCCTACTTGCCTTGAACTTGGGTCTATCATACTCTACTCAGACAAAATCCTCAGGGATTTTACCACTTTACAGTGTTCACAGTGAGCATCCATGGAGACATGGGTAAGGCAATGACAGTGTCTGCTACCAACTTTTCTTTTCTTTTTTTAAAATTTTATTTATTTTTACTTGAAGGGTAAGTGCTTTATAGTTTTGTGTTGGTTTCTACCAAAAGTCGACATGAATCAGCCATAGGTTTACCCATGTCCCCTCCCACTAGGACATCCATCCCTCCCACCTCCCTCCCCATCCCACCCCTCTAGGTTGTTATCAAGCCCTGGTTTGTGTTCCCTGAGTCACACAGCAAGTTCCCATTGGCTATCTATTTTACATATGGTAGTGTATGTTTCCTGGAGAAGGAATGGCAACCCACTCCAGTGTTCTTGCCTGGAGAATCCCAGGGACGGGGGAGCTTGGTGGGCTGCCGTCTGTGGGGTTGCACAGAGTCGGACACGACTGAAGCGACTTAGCAGCAGCAGCAGCAGCAGCAGCAGAGTATGTTTCTGTGTTACTCTCTCCATATCTCCCACCCTCTCCTCCCCTCACAGCCCTCCCGATAAGTCTGTTCTCAATGTCTGTGTCTCCTTTGGTGTTCTGCAAATAGCTTCATCAAAAACCTGGGTCTGAGGTCTCTCAACTCCTCTTGCTATAAAATAATCTCCAGTAGGAATGGTGTGAAAGGCAGAAAGACTTCGTACTTGGGGAAGAGGGTATGGTTAAGGGCACCAAGACATCTACAAAACAGATGTATTTCCATCTCAGCAGGAGGCAGCCATGTTTCTCTAAGTGTTGATTAAACTCTTTCCCCATGGTGGTTCCCTTGTTTGACTCATTCATGTTGTTCTCATTTACCTCCTTTTGGTTTTGGGAATTTGCCAGCATGGAACTTGTTTCAACGTCTACACTGATTAGATACAAGCTTATGCTAAGCTGAAAGCCAGTACGTTTGGCTGGGGAACTTGTGGGGCTCATTAACCCAAAACAGGGTTTGGGATTGAAAATGCAAATAGACCCAGAAAGATTACAATGAATGTATAAACACCAGACACAGAATAGAGTGTCCTTCTCAGGCAGGGATACTTCACTTCACTTTTGAGGGCTGACATTAAAGAGAGCCCTCAGATTCCTCCAGGTAGAATCTCTCTAAAGGAGACTGAAAAATTTGATCTGATGTGATTCTTTCTATGAGCTTCTGACGAGATCTAGAAATAACATGGTGCAATTGAGAGGGCTCAAGTTTAGGAGTTGAGAAGAATTAGATTCAAATCCTGGGCAAGGTAATGAATTACCTTGTGATGCTGGGCAAGGTATATTGAAAATCTCTCTCATTTTTCTAACAAAATACGGATAATAATTTCTATACCTCAGGCTACTGGGAAGATGAAATTAAGACACCGTATCTAAAGAACCAAAACGGTGTAACATATAAAATACACACCAAAGAAATGATTTTCCTTCATCTTTTGTTGTCTTTCCATTTTAGAAAGCGTCTTTTTTCTTTTTTGCATTCTTCTTTCCTTCCTTCACTCCCTCCCTCCCACTCTTTCTTTCTTTCTCTTTCCCCCGCAATCCGTGGTTTCTGTATTCTCAGGATTGTGAAACCACCTTGAGCACTACCTAAGTCCAGAATCTTTTCTTTTGACTTATTGACCACGAGTTTTCTTTGTTTTGCCATAGTGTTTATAAAGAGTGATAGGAGAACCTCATTTACTAACAAAACTTCACATTTGAAATCCAATTTATGCTAAAAACTGTATTCATATCTATGATTTCATGTGGTCTTTAGCTGGAAGGTACATGAAGCATCACAGAGCCCATTTTACAGATGAATAAAAAGACACTTAGAGATGACCTAAGGACAAAGCATCACTGAGGGACAACATCTGAAGCAGGTATCAGATCTCCTGTTTCTATTCCAAAATAGTACTCAGCGGTAATGCTTCACCCGAGACTTTACCAACATGTACAAAGCACTGTCCCATGAGTGAAGCAGCGTACAGCTCCCAGGGGTAAGTCTCAGCAGGATGTGTAGCCTGTCGGAAGGAATGTGGCCAAAGGCTCAGCATCCTGATGCCTATAGATTTGCTGTCACTTCCATGGCTCTTTCTCACTTGTGGCTTCATTTCTGAAATTTGCTAGAATGGGTTTCATTACCTTATGGCATTTTCCATAAAAAGGAGGAGAAAAGGACAGTTTCACCGCTACTTGCTGAAGCACTGGCCCGCAAGTCTTGAGCTTCTTATAATCATGCTATGGGGTGCTTGTTTGCCCCTTTCTTCCAAAATTTACTGTCAGTGTCTCCAAGATTAGCAACCTACTCAAACTAAACCACACCTAGGTTTTCTTTTCTTTCATTAGACAGGGATTTTTTGGATCCCTATTCAGTTTTATTTCTTATAATTTTTTCACCTATTATGTAGATTGACAGTGGGTCCAAGGTGTCAGTGTTCAGGAATCATTTCTGGTCTAAAAACTAACCACTTAGCATCTTCAAGGATGATGTAATGTGCCAGCAACTGTTTCAAATTATTATAAAAGACTTTTAAAACACCCCTTATCTACATGCACCCTGTTGGTAGGAATAAATACACATGCTACTTTCTGAACAGTTTGAGAGAGTCTATCAAAATTTTAAACATGCTTATTTCATAACCTATAATTCCATTTCTAGGGCTTTTCTAGGGCTCTTCTACAGCAATCCACTCACACAGTTGTGAAAGTCTCACATGCAAGAATGTTCATTGCCTCATTAAGATAGTGAAAAGTTGAAGGGAAACCTAAATATGTGTTAATAGAGTTTAGTCACTCAGTCATGTCCGACTCCTTGTGACCCCATGGACTGTAGCACACCAGGCTTCCCTGTCCACCACCAACTCCCGGAGCCTACTCAAGCTCATGCCCATCGAGTTGGTGATGCCATCCAACCATCTCATCCTCTGCGTCCCCTTGTCCTCCTGCCTTCAATCTTTCCCAGCATCAGAGTCTTTTCCAATGAGTCAGTTCTTCTCATCAGGCAGCCAAAGTATTGGAGTTTCAGCTTCAACATCAGTCCTTCCAATGAATATTCAGGACTAATTTCCTTTAGGATTGATGGGTTTGATCTCCTTGCAGTCCAAGGGACGCTCAAGAGTCTTCTCCATCACCACAGTTCAAACGCATCAATTCCTCAGTGCTCCCTTCTTTATGGTCCAATTCTTACATCCATACATGACTACTGGAAAGACCATAGCTTTAACTAGATGGATCTTAGTTATATACTACACACAAATTGACTTAAATGACATGATATGCTATCCATGATACTTTTTTTTCTCTCTCATGCTAATGACAGAACAATTTATATCACATAATTCCACTTTGTAAAACATAACAATGCCAAAATGCTATCAAGTCATATGAGCTATTTATATATTTTGGATATTGGTCCCTTATCAGATACATGACTTACAAATATTTTCTCCCATTCAGTAGGCTACCTTTTCATTCTCTTTTCTTTGCTGTGCAGCAGCTTTTTAGTTTGAAGCAGTCACAATTGTTTGTTTTTGCTTTTGTTATTTCTGCTTTTGGTGTCAAATTTAAAAAATTATCAGCAAAACCTATGTCAAGGAGCTTATTGTCTATATATTCTTTAAAGAGTTTTATGGTTTCAGATCTTATGTTCAACTCTAATCTATTTTGAGTTGGTTTGTGGTATAAGACAGTGGTCCGGTTTCATCCTTTTGCATAAATTAATTGACCATATATATATGTGGATTTATTTGTGGTCTCTCTATTCTGTTCCATTGATCTGTCTGTTTTTATGTCAATACCATAGTATTTTAATTACTATAGCTTTGTAATGTAGTTGGAAATCAATGACCAATGCCTTTAGCTTTGTACTTCTTTCTCAGGACAACTTTGACTATTTATGGTCTTTTGTGATTCCATATAAATTTTTGTTTATGTAGACCGTTTGCTCTATTTCTGTGAAAAGATACCATTAGCATTTTGATAGAATTGCATTGAATCTGTACATTGCTTTGGGTAGAATTAAACATGTTAACAAAATTAATTTTTCCAACCCATGAATGTGGAATGCCTTTCCAGTTGTTAGTGTCTTTGTTAATTTCTTTTATTAATGTCTTATAGTTTGCAGTATACAAGTCTTTCATTTCCTTGGTTAAATGTATTTATTATTCCTCTTCACCAACTAAATTTGGGGGTGTTTTCCCAATAGATTTTCCTGGGTGAAAACCATTTATAAAAATTCCAGAATATTACCTTATCCTTGTCATTTACTAATCAATCAGAACATATACAATCTTTTTCTTTTCACACTCTTAATATTTGGTTTAGAAAGTAGGGTCAGTAGTCTCATATTAGGCATATTGATTTTATTTTGTTTGAAATTTGCATTTAGCTTCCTATTGACTCATGTCTCCAACTCCTAATTGTACTGAAAAGTCAAGAAATGTGTTTTCTGAGTTTGGCTTTATGATGCTGTTTTACATCCTGATGGTCCTTATGGTTGAAGAAAAGGGGCATGCTACTTCTATTATCTACGCATGGAGATGGAAGAGCTGAGAAATTTGACCCTTTTGCTGAAGTAGAATGGGAGGAGGTCTTTGAAAGTCTCAGATTCACACTCTTTTGAGGCAACTTGGTAGTTTGGTTGGTAGATGTTTGAAACATATGCTCTTGTGAGGGACTTGGAGGAGATGAGATGTGTCATTTGGGTGGAAGGGTGAAGAGAAGTACCAAAATCGGCAACAGCCATTTAAAAATTTTTATTTTGAGTATAACTGCTTTACAATTTTGTGTTGGTTCCTTCTATACAACAGTGTGAATCAACAGTAAGTATACATATATACCCTCCCTCTTGAGTCTCTCTCCCCTACCCCGTACCCTACCCCTCTTGGATTGACTCCTCTACTGAACTGGAACACATCAAGGTTTTCTTCTCTACAACTTACTAAATGACAGAATCCAAAAGAATGCTTTTAATTATAGTCTTAAAATCTTGGCCATGTGTCAGATGAGCATTGATTTTCTACCACCATTAGGTCAAAAATTATATCCCTTAGTGACAGATGATGTGTGTAATATTTATTACAAAACTGGATTTTCCCAGGGATCCCAACTGAGACAGAGCCTTATCATTCAGTATTTCCCCAGTAGTGTTGAGCGGGGATTCTTTAACACTTGAGGCCTCTGAGAGCTGAGAAATGTTTATCCCACCACTTCCAGACTATGAAAATCCCCTGCTCTCGAGTGGTATGTAGGGTAAGGGAGAGACCAAGACCATGAGGTGCTGAATATTGGGTTCTCTTTTTAAAGCCTTAATATTAAGAAACTTACGGTTCCTGAAAGCTAGGGGAAAAAACCTGAAATAGTTTGAGAAGCATTGCTCTAGAATTATCTGGAGGAAAACTAGTTTTGGTTTAGTTGGTTGATTTAAATTAAATCTGTTGTTGTTGTTCAGTCCCTACGTTGTGTCCGACTCTTTGCAATGCCATGGACTGCAGCACACCTGGCTGCCCGGTCCTTCACCATATCCCGGAGCTTGCTCAAACTCATGTCCACTCAATCGGTGATGCCATCCAAGGATCTCATCCTTTCCCACCCCTCAATCTTTCCTCCTGCCCTCAGTCTTTCCTAGCATCAGGATCTTTTCCAGAGTCAGCTGTTTGCATCAGGTAGCCAAGGTATTGGAGCTTCAGTTTCAGCATCAGTCCTTCCAATGAATATTCAGGGTTGATATCCTTTAGTATCAAATCTATTAGAGACCATAAATTGTAATGAAAATGAACTCTTAGACAATGGAATTTTAAGTCATATAAATATGAGTTCAGAATACATAAAAGTCACTTTGTAAAATGGCCATGACATTTCTAAACCCTTTCTACTCTCAATTTCTGTACTTACCCCCAGTGAACCTGGGATAGAAAGCTTGCAGATGGACATTAGTCTATGGACTCCCACTTTGAGTAGCACCAGACTAGAGAGTACTGAGAATAAAAAATTTCACCGATGCTTTGGACCCCGTTTGAGACCGTTTCAGAACACACAACAACATGTGCATACTTAGAGCTCATGTACATGAACATATCGTCAAAAAGACACCTTGTTGGAAAGTAGTCTATCATGAAGGACACAAAAACTACTTCAAGATTTCAGTCAATTCGAAGATCCATAAGTAATCCATTGATGGAGGCAAATTGTTGATGATCCATCATCACTTTTTCAGTGTGAAAATTCCTGTTTCAGGAGCTGTGAGGACAGTCTGTAGGGCAGGAGAACTTACTGAGGGGAAAAAAATGTAACTTTTGGGTCTGGGATGAAGGCAGAGAATAGGTTTGCAAATAACAAGGGGCAGGAGGTGGTGCTAGTGGTAAAGAATCCGGTCGCCAGTGCAGGAGATATAAGAGACACAGGTTCGATCCCTGGGTTGGGAAGATCCCCTGGAGAAGGATATATAGTAACCCACTTTAGTATTCTTGCCTGGAGAATACCCATGGGCAGAGGAGCCTGACAGGCTACAGCCCATGGGGTCATAACGAGTCAGACTTGACTGAAGTGACTTAGCACGCAGTGGCAAGAAGACCTTGATGATGCGGTCTGACAAACACGGTGGATGAGTCACTTCAGGAACCTCGAGTAACAAAGCCTATTTTCCTAGAGGAGAGGCAGCTTAGACTGGACAGAACTATGGTGTGTATCAGGTCACTTTGAGACAGAAAATTACTATTTGGTTTGGTCGAGTGGCAGACCAAACTTCCTGGATGAGTTCAAGGGCCCTCTGACAGGCAAAAGAGGGCAGAGAGTAGGTGTTCTTTACTTTTTAAGAAACAAAAGGTGGAACCAGAAAAGCATTAAATTCTACTTTCAAGCAGGTGGCACAGTGGTAAAGAATCTGCCCTGACAATGCAGGGGACACAGGAGATGTGGGTTTGATTCCTGGGTCGGGAAGATTCCCTGGAGGAGGAAATGGCAACCCACTCCAGCATTCTTGGCTGGAAAAGTCCATGGACCAAGAAAACTTGTGGGCAGCCTATCATCTGTGGGGTTGAAAAGAATCTGATAAGACTAAGCACTCTCTAGAGAGTTCAACCATAGACGAGAACCACTGTCTGAGGCACACAATGTCCAAAGATGAACAGATTTAGTGTTCTTCCTAAATAGTGGCTATCATTTTAGTAGCTTTACAGTCTTCTGCTAACTTGGTGATCAAAAAGAACTTCATCTTCATTTTCCCGGTGTCATTGACTACACATTTCTTTTCCTATGCTTGTCCCAAACCTTGGCAACACTTCCGGGGGACATTCCACATGTGGTTTACATTTTACTGTCCAACTTGTTTATAAATAAACCTGGCTACAGGACAGCAGTGATTAAAGACCAACCGACACCTGACCTCAGGGAGGAGGCCAGTCTACTTAGAGGCAGCTGAGCTTTCGTGCAGATTTCTCATCCTAATTGTGCTATGTCAGTGCCATGAGGAAGGAAGTTGGAGCTTTAGTCATCAAACCTGTTTAAGTGAAAGTGATTTTGAGTTTGTTGCTTCCTATGATTAGAGAAGTTTATATTTAATTTCCACAGTATTTTTTAATAGCAACCTTATGCTAATTCAACATATGCTTACCGGATAGATAATTGTCTCCAAGAATATCAATGCATATGGAATTTTTCATATAATTAATGCTTTAAACTAGGCATCAGCCTCAATTATCTAACCATTTCTGGTCCAAGATCAGATTTTAGGCATCATGCCTCTTTTCATTTCCACTTCTTTGTCATCTTGAAGGTGGAAAGACACTTAGAGTTCATCTACCCCATTCCATTCTCTTCACAGATGAGGAAACTGAGGCCCATGGGGGATCAAATGAGTTACTAAAGGTCTTACAACAGCTTATGGAGAGAGTCTGGGTTCTATTCCCCGTTTGTTATCCCATGTTCTTTTGGACATTACCTCCTGGTTTTTACAGAAATCAGAGTTTGTAAAAGAAACTCTGAATATAATTGCTGTGGACATATGGTCTTGAATTTATGTTACAAGATGCTAATCGTTGCCTGCCTGCTTGCTCATAGCCTTGCTAAATGAAATCACCCACCCCAAACCCTGCTGTCTTAGCAGCCAGATTTTGTACCTGTGACTCCTCTAACCCTGTTAATGCTCATCAGTCTGGGGACGACCATCCTGCCCGACAGAGTTCATCCATCGCAGGGGCTAGAGGTGAGGCAGGATGATCAGAGGGACATTCTCTCTTCAGGGCGATGAACCTGGGGAAGAGAGAAAGATTACCTTTTGGAAATGGGATCATGAATTTGAAGTCAGAATAAGTTGAAAGAGCACAACTGCAGCAAACAAAAACCATATGCAATTCAGAGTCAAGAGAGAGCAGGAACCCAAAGCAAGCAGAGAAGCCAGCAAGTAAAGAAAGGAGAAAACAGAGCCAACAGACAGAGCTGCACACAAATTCTGCAACGTGGACTACTGTAATGACAGTAACAGCTACCACCAGCACCATTCTGGGCACTGTGCTTAACATCTCACCTCCATGACCTCGCGTTAACCATCACAGCAACTCAGGAGGTGCATATTAGTGTTATCTCTATTTGCAGACATATACACTGGGGCACAGAGAGGTTAATGAACTTGCTGAGGGTCATGCCGTTCACTTCTCTGCTGTAGTACCTGCCAGTCTGTTGTATTCCATGTGGTAATCCCTGATAGAGTCCTTTCCAAAACAATTGAAAGCATACTTATTTAACCATGACAAAAAATTAGAATGTTTGGAAAATATTTGACTTCAAATATTCAACCTATGACGAAGACTCAACTCCAAAAAGCATAATTCATTATGTATTCCCAGTCCTAATAGTCTTCATCTGTCAGTCTTTTACAGGCTAGAGTTGGAAACCTTACCAGGCAGAACCAAGGTGGGCAACCAGTAACACAGATGGGGGAGGCCTTCCTGAGGACTGTGGGCTGTAAATCAGGTTCTTTTACTCTCATACCTAAAGGGGAATAAAAAACAGGTATAAAAAGAGGAGGGGAAGTGGAAACAGAGTTAAACAAAGAGCCCACATACGCAGCTTCTAACAAATTAGCCTTAGGCACCTACTGAGTGATTTAGGAGCAGAAGTGTTAAACAAAGAAACCAGTGAAATGCACAAGAATGTCAGATGAAACTTGGAATTGAGGAGTCATTGTAGAGTGTGACCTTGGGCAAAGGTAACCTCATTGACTCCGTTCCTAAAGCATATCAGTGAGAAGCTGGGAACCTTAAGAGGCCCCCAACCAAAGTGGTGGTCCTGAGGAAACAGCCCTCTCAAGAGTTTTGAAATACAGCAAACTGGAAGGGCTACAGAATTTAAATACCTGGGATTTGGGCAGTTAGTCAAGGTCAGAAGTAAAGAGAATAACATCAATAAATGAATATCTATCAATCACTAATCATGTTCCCTGAACTTTTCTCATTCTGAGTATTAGAATATAATTAGAGCTTTTTATCAGTCAATCAATCTATTGATCAATAAACTGGTAAAAACATAAGCCCCAACCTGATCCCACCAAATCCACACTTCCAGGACAGCCCTGGAAATCTTTCCATCCACAAGTGCCTGGGGGATTCTGGTCATCAGAGAAGTCTGTGGAGCACCACACCAGTGATGACTGTCCTGTGTCATCTTCATGCTGATGCTTTCAGGCTGACAGTGTGCTGCTCTATCTCTTTGCCAGATGAGGAGACTGAGCCCTAGAAATCCGCTGAAGGCTATGCAGTTGGAAGGCGACAGAGTCCAGATGACTCAAGAGGCCCTCATTTTAACTGAAACCTTGTACCCTTTGGCTGAGAGTGTGTGATTGGTCAAAACCGTGTGTGTGCCCACTGGGTAGGAAGGCTCAAGGTGGGCCCTCTAATAGGAGGGCTAGGAGTCAACCCACTGCTAAAGGAGCTGAATTCAGTGAATTCAGCTGAACAAGGAGCTGCCAAATTCAATTTGCCCCTCTATTTCCCAGTGTTTGCATACCTGCCAACTTAGAAAAAAACTGGACTGACAAAATAGTCTGGAATGGAAAAGAGACTGCCAAGGAAAGTAGACACAAGCCAGTGGGGATTCAACCTAGAATGAGCAGAACAAGAAGTGGAGATTGTCGTGTGTGTTTTCCTGTGTGAAACTAAGATCGGACAACTTAGTGCTTCATGGCGCACGTCCATCCTTCTGCGTTCGGGTGGGGTGTGATCAGAGTTATGGAGAGAGAGGAGGAAGGGCATGGGACAGAGATTGAGAGGAGAGAAGCTACCAGTATCCCTGGAGTTATTATTGTTCCATTGGTAGCTCCTCCTTCACTTCTATCTTCAGAGAGTTTGAGGCTAGACTTGGTAACTCCTCACACTTATTATAGGAGCTCCTCCCTGCCTATTTCATCATGGTGATTAGCAATAACATTCTTAAAATGAAAAAGGACCTGTGATTTCTTTGGGAAGACGATAAAGGAGGAGGATTTGGTTCTATATCTTTCCAGCTGTGAGGTCTGGGGCAATTGACATGTTAGAGTCATCATTCTCTGGTCTGTGAGTGAGATCATATCTACCTCTTGAAGTTGTCTTGAAATTTAATGAAATATATATGTAAAAACCTAACATGTGCAATTTTCTCGTGAATGTCAGCTCCTCCCTCATTTATACCCTATCTTCACCCTGACTTCTGTCCAGTCCTTGCCAGCATATTACTCAACTGGATTATGTCTTAAGTTCCAAATCCTTCCCGAGAGAAGCACAGGTAAAGGAGCAAAGTGAGAGGCCCTATGGGCAGTGGCTCACACACTCAGAAACATACAACAAATTTAAGGTACTCCGAACCAAATGGGAAACCGCTCTACTTCACCGGGGTCCCAGTCAGCAAAGAACCTCCGTTCACAGATCAGTATGTATTTCTTGTGTCTATATTATGCTAGATGTTGGAAACGTTCACTGCCCCTGAATGCCTTAGACCATATCTTCTCATTTTCTTACTGGCAAAGATGTTTATTTTAATTAGCTTTTTCTTCTCTCCCATAAGGAGGTACAAATATAAGAATTTTATCTGCACTGTTTTCTTTTTTTTTTTGCTCAGATGCTCAGTCATGTTCAACTCTGCAACCCCATGGATTATAGCCCACCAGGCTCCTCTGTCCATGGGATTCTCTTGGCAAGAATACTGGAGTGGGTTGCCATTCCCCGCCTCAAAGGGGTCTCCCTGTCTCAGGGATCGAACCCTCATCTCTTATGTCTCCTGCATTGGCAGGTGGATTCTTAACCACTAGTGCCACCTGGGAAGCCCTGCATTGGTTACCTTTTGCTGTAAGTTTAACAAGTCCTTCTTGAAATTGAAAGCTCCTTATTCATTCACTTACAGTCTTGCTAAATACTTGTTCTGCAACTAAGATCTGGTAACTTGGTGCTTCATAGCACACATCCATCCTCTCTTGGTCAGTATGAGTGCGTTGGCTAAGTTGGTTGGTTTTTTGCATTTGGCAATTGGTGTGTAAGTTGGTTTGTCCCTCTCTGAGATTAATTTCCATACAGAAGGTCTGGGGAAACTATTGAATTCCTACTGCAAAGTTAACTAATTTTCCTTGGGCAAAGTGACATTTCCAGAGGATGACTGTCAGACTTGGCGTCCCACAGACCTGACTTGATTATCATTTCTACCATTTAATACCAACATTGCTATTTGATCTCACTAAGCTTCAGTTTCTTCATCTGTAAAATGAGAACAAGAATGCCTCCCATAAACATTTACTGTGAGGATTAAATCAAAGAGAAGTTACTTGGTATCCTGCAAGGGTTCCACAAACTCATATCTTTGTTTTTTTTTAACTGCTGTATCCCAAGAGACAAAAACAGTACCTGACCCATAGGAGGTGCCCAGTAGGTGTTTATTGAATGAATATTGAATCAGTGATACTCAGTGAATGAGTAAATATTATTGAATGAATAAGTAAGTATGAATGAATGAATATATGTTATACAAAGGAATGACTATTGGATAAATAAATAATAAATACCACATGAATAAACAGTTTAGAAAATTCTATTGTGCCAGAAGACAGACAAGCACCTCCAGACACTCAGGAAGGGTTGTTAATGGCACCAGTGGCCACAGGTCCTTTGGAAGCCCTGAGGCCAGTTCCATCCTCTCCTGTTGTTTCTCAGGCTGCTCTGTGCAGTGGTTTTCCCACTGAGTCACCCGCAAATATTAAAGGCCTCTTCATGCCGTGATGATGTGCTTGGATCCAAGTGTGAGACGGTGGCCTACTGTGCACAGGCTATGTTGGAATGAAGACAGCTTGTCACCTTTTCCTCCAATCGGGACAGCCCATGGTGTCCTTGCTGACCCAGGGCTGGAGTGACCTTGCCAAGTAATGTACTCTATTGAAATTATCAAGAAAGCAGCCACTACTTCCTCCAACCTCTTGAACCATTAGTGAGGACGGGCTTTTGCTGTTTGCCTGCCTCTTCTGCCTGACACCCCAGGGTCCTGCAGCCCCTTCCTACACATCAGAACATCCAAGCTTTGGTTCCAGCTCCTGGGGTGGGGAGTCTATAACTCTGGAATTTAGCTTTCTAAGTTCACTAAAATTTGCTGAATTCCAGAGCCTTGGCTCCTTGAAAAGCAAGGTAGGGTTCAGCTTCCCAATTTCTTTCACTAGGGCTAAAAGAAAGCAAGGCCATCCTTCCTTGGGTGTTTTCAAGATCTGGGGCAAATTATACTGTGTCTCCTGTCACCTCGGCCCCAGTGACCCTGCCATAAAGCACATATCTTTATGTGATTAAAATGAATATCAAATGCAGCCATGAAGGAGAATAAAGAGGGAGGGGATGTCTCAGAAGGGGCCATGGGTGCAAGCAGAGGAGGATGGGGGAGAAGAGAAAGCAAAGAAAGGAACCTCGCTGGTAGCCTGTGTCCACCCCTGAGGGGAAGAGGAGGGCAAGTTCTGAAACGGAGGGTCTCAGTGTCTTAGATTTTGTGTTTGGGCAGGAAGCCCCTGCGTCCATCACATTTTCCCCCTGGCCTTATGATCTCCACTGCAAATGGAGCAGGGAGTGTGACGGGGCCCAGAAAATGGTGCTGGATAGAGCGTGGGCCAGCCCCCCCATCTGCATGCTCCAGGGCAAGCGCCCACGATTCCTGTGTGTATTTTCCAGGCAGCCCAGCCCCTCCACATCCAACAGTCACTGGAAAATAAGAAAAGACATGTCCCCTGCCTTCGTCTTGCCCACACGCTACCACTTGGCAGTCCTTCAGGATTTTATGACAAATAGTAATGAATAATTAACAAATCATTTGAGCTGCTACCAAAGGCCTGAAGAGAATAGCAGCGCCTCAGCTCACACCACCCCAGACAGGCCTCGACAGTGTTTCCTCTTCTAATAAAACTTGCCTGAAATACTGGGGCTCTGATAACAGCTCGAGGCCACCAGGGGACCACTCTTCCCCTGCCAGGCTCTGTTTCTCCCCAGGCTGCTGGCAGGAGAGCGAGACAAATAGAGCTGGTGTCTCGACTTTCTCCCGGTTCTGCAACACTTTTCCATCAGAGACCAAAGTCTGGAGGAGACCCATGAGCTCCATCAGAGAAGTGCTTAAACCGGGGGCAGTGGGACAGCTTCATATGCCCCCACCCTGGGAGACATTTGGCGCTGTCAGGAGATACTTGAGTGTCATGCCTGGGAGAGCGTTGCTGATGATGCTGGCATTTAGTGGGTAGAGGCCAGGGATGCTGCTGCTAAGCATCCACCAGAAAGCATCATCTCACCCAGAACGTACACCTGCAGTAAAGAAACAGAATTACGTGTCCCCCTCCCCCCATTGTGGTTCAGTGTGCCTGGCGCCTGGAGTGAGCCCAGGACGGGAGAAACTTGGGCTCCCTCGAGTGGTGACTTACACTATGACAGGCAGGGAGAAAGGCACAAAAGCAGCAGGGGGTTTGGATAGCAAGAGAGAGAGCGCGAGCGTGTGTGTGCATTTTAAACAAGTCATTTTATCCATTGCAAAATATGCTTTGCTTGATGGTGACAGCAATTTTCATGAATCATTAATGAGCCATTTTCTTCTCGCCATGTTGTTAATATCTACGCCGAGGCCTTTGAGTTGACAGCAGATTTCCTTGTGATTAGTCAGTGTTTATTTTTTTGAAATATGTTCTTCACATTTAGAGGAGCACTTGAGTGTGAATTCATGGGCTTTCTTCTTGTTTGTTTTCTTCCCTAAATGAAATCTCTAAGACCTTCCCTCCTGTTTCCTAGTCCTTCTTTTGGAAAAAGGATATTAGAAGCAGCAAGAATGGGCAGTTTGTGGATAATACTTCCACTTATAGTTTTGAAGGGGTGAGGGTAGAGGGTAGAAGGCAATGGAAGATTCCAGTTCTGACCACATGAACTCTAAGAAGCGCAAACCTTGCAGTCCTCTCCAGCGTAGCTGCAGTGAAGAGTTTGTAAAACATGTCTTATCTGTGATGGATTGGTTCCCCAGCCAAGTGATATTGTTTTTGTTTTTGCCTTTAGCTGCTCTTTTGTATTTAATATAATTGTCTATTGGATAGGGGGTGAAGAAAAGGGAACAAGCAATATTTTTGATGGATTATTGAACATCTCACTGACCTTTCTTGTTTATCTAGTAACCTGTCCTCAGGTCACTCTCATGCTCATAGTCACCATAATCATATTGGCTTGGCCAAAAGGTTCATTCAGGCTTATCATCTGTAAGATGATACAGAAAAACCCAAATGAACTTTTTGGCCAACCCAATATTTATTGAGTAAATCCCACACGGCAGGTACTATGTCACATTCATTAACTCATCCAATCCTCATAACAGTCATATGAGTTAATGTTACTGCCTCTTACAGATGAGGAACTGGGAACATAAGAAGATGCATAAATTCACAAGATCACTGAGCCAGATAGTAAGCAATCAGGACAAGAATCAAGGTGTGGCAGAGCCCAAAGCAAGCTATCACTCCTGTTGAAATGTTCAGGGCTCTGGTCAATCAGAATAGCTCTCAGAGCTGGCCCGCAGGGTCTCCGCCAAGCTCTCAGCCCCTTGCATCCAGCCTCCCTGCGTGTGATCCTCTCTTCATAAGCCCTCTGTTTCTGAGATCATTTCCTGGCCGGGCCTTGGTTCTTTCTTAACTTCTGGTTGGCATGCTCCTTTTCCTCACCAGAAACGCCTTCCTTCTTCCTTCTAACATTTCAAATTTTGTTTTTGCTTCAAAGCCCAGTTCCCACTACCACCACCACCACGAAGACTTTCCTTATCTTTTCCATTTTGAGAATACACACTCTCTAGGTTTGGATGCAAGCCTGCCTGAATCTGAAATTCTGGCTCTGTCCACAGACTGCTTTGCCTTAGAGAGAAAAAATAACCTATCTCTGCCATTCACTAGTTGTACAATGCGAGTTCTTCTGTGCTTTCTTCCTTATCTGCAAAATAAACTGGGTAGACTAAATTAAAACACCCAATCCACTTCACAGGATTGTTGCAATACATAAATGAGATCATGCAAATGAAAACTCTTTGTAAGACTTTATTAGATTATCACCTATATGGTGTTGTTAGACTATCACCCTGATCTTTCTTTTTCCATTTTTATTACTTACATTTTATTTTCTCTCCCTAATCCCACCAATTTTGTTTGATTGTGTATGAAGTAGGTCATTAGTGACGAGCTGGAGAGAAAGTGGGTTGTTTTTTTCTTTCCTGTTTTCCAGGACTTCAGTTGCAGAAACGCAATATGTGATCGGCAGCATCAGATGTCACCATGGGTTGTATTTTTAGAAAAGAAGGGAATAAAACCAAATGACTTCAGTGATATAAACTATCAGAATGGCCCTGTAATCCCCCAAAATACACATCTTAGTAAAATGTGAGGAAAATCTGCTTAATTATGCCACTTACCACGGGAAACGGGTTTATAGATCTTCTTTCTTTAACAGCATCACCATCCTGACTAGCTGAAGAGAGTGACTGTTTTTCTAGGGTATTTATTAAATGCAAAGGGGAATATTCCCATTGGGATTTTCCCTCGAATTGTATTGACTGATTCAGAAAGAGATAGGATCTTTAACATATTGAATCTCTCTGTCTAAGAACATGGTTTAGCTCTCTATTCCAATCTTATTTTATATCCTTTGGTGCTTATGCCCATAAAGACTTCTATATATTCTGTTAGATTCATTCCTAGGTAGTTGCAATTTTTCGTGCTATGGCCATAAGTTGTATTTCATATAAGTTATGATCACAAGTTTCGCATCCTTGTGTTTTGTAAAAACTGCTCCACTGTCTGAACGTTAACTTTCTAATATTTGTTGTGCACATGCTCTCCACACTGGAACCACTGTGGTCAGCCTTGGCAACAAATGAACGCAGCGTGCTCTCTTGCCTTTGGGCAGCACTGCATGATTTTTAATGACTATAGCTCAATGAAAAATTAATACTGCAAACGGATGGGCTCTGACTCTGTGCTTAAAGCCCCAGAACTTTCTATCAGGATGCTGGCCCCACAGATCTGGTGGACAAGAAAGTCTCATTTTCGGGGAGAGAGAATTCTCCCAGATGAAAATCCTTTTGAAAAGTCTAAAAACCGAGGGAAAGGATCCAATAGGCCTACACTTTTCTTACTGATTCTGCACATTTTGATAGAATCCAGTTGTGTGCCACAGAGTATACTGGACTGGGATGTAGAAATCAGTGATGTGTTTTGTATATCAACCTATAACACTGATTGCACATCGATATTTTTGAATAATGTAGTTTGCAAATAATTTAAAACCTATTTCTATTAAGATAATCAGATATCTTATGAACTAGAATGCAAAATTGCAGGTAGGTATTTTTTGAGGTACCAGGGCACCTCAGGTGGCTCAGTGGTTAAGAATCCACCTCCCACACATGTACACCTGTGGCTGATTCATATCGATGTATGGCAAAAACCACCACAATATTGTAAAGTAATTAGCCTCCAATTAAAATAAATTGATTAATTTTTTATAAAAAGAATCCGCCTGCCAATGCAGGAGACACAGGTTCAATCCCTGGGTCAAGAAGATCGCCTGAGGAAGGAAATGGAAACCCAATGCAGTATTCCTGCCTGGGAAATCCCAAGAACAGAGGATCCTGAGGGGCTACGGTCCATGGTGTTGCAAAAGAGTCAGACACGACTTAGTGACGAAACAATAACAAATGTTTCCAAGTACCTGGGCACACTGCCCGGGTTTCTCAGAAGTCCTCAGCCAGTCCCCTCTACTTTTGGTGCTCTGTGGGGCAAATGCCTGGATTTCTTGGGAGGAAGTGTCAGCAAGAATGTACATGCATGACATCCAAGCCCAGTACTCTCTCTGCTTTGCCGTCCCTTGGTCGCTTATTGGACTCTTCTGAAAGATCCTTTGATGCTTTCTGTACACCTTTGTACCATTTGGTGCCGGTGGCCTTAGAGCACCTGCTTAAAACCTGATAGAATGACTGCCACAGCCAAAGTTTCCACAGCTAACTGAGAACAAAGTACAGAGCTAGATCACAGGGCACGGCCTTCGGCATCTGTGTGTCGTGTCAGTACCTTAGATCGGGGTGAACTGACTGATAGCATGTGGCTGCTGCTGCTGCTGCTGCTAAGTTGCTTCAGTCGTGTCCAACTCTGTGCGACCCCATAGATGGCAGCCCACCAGGCTCCCCTGTCCCTGGGATTCTCAAGGCAAGAACACTGGAGTGGGTTGCCATTTCCTTCTCCAATGCATGAAAGTGAAAAGTGAAAGTGAAGTCACTCAGTCATGTCCAACTCTTCGCGACCCCCTGGACTGCAGCCCACCAGGCTCCTCTGTCCATGGGATTTTCCAGGCAAGGGTACTGGAGTGGGGTGCCATTGCCTTCTCCGGATAGCATGTGGAGGGGAGCACAAACATTATTGCCTGTTTTTTCTATGGAGAAAGAAAGACCATTGAACCAGAAGGACTCCTGCTTGCTACTGATCTGTAAGATTGGGCCTGGTAGAGAATATCCGCTATGGTGGAATTTGACAAAGTCGATTCATTGACTCTGGCACATCTGTGGCCAAGTCCTTTCTACTTGTCTTTGGGTGATTTTTCCCCATCACCTGTGTTACTCCATCCCCGTTGCCACCTCATGGTTGGATTCCTTCAACAGACTGGTTTATCCATAGTCTTACTCAAGAAACATTTAGCACAAGTAAGCTCTGCTGATTTCTAGAGCAAGCATAGGGGTCCCTCAAAGCACTCACAATCTACTGA
The DNA here is from genome assembly GCF_000754665.1 of Bison bison bison. Lineage (NCBI taxonomy): Eukaryota > Metazoa > Chordata > Mammalia > Artiodactyla > Bovidae > Bison > Bison bison. Next base: position 8,892,644 of record NW_011494948.1, on the reverse strand, counting down.
AGGAGACAAATGTATCAGCTACCAATATTAGTGATCTCCCTTCCCTGACCTGCAATTTCAGTTACCCCTGGTCAACCTGCAGTTCAAAAATATGAAATGGAAAATTCTGAAAATAAACAATTCATGTTTTAAATTGCATACTTCTCTGAGTGATGAAATCTTGCATCCTCCTGCACTGTCTGCCCAGGTGGTGAATTATCCTTTCGTCCAGCTTATTCCTGCTGTATATGCCCCCCGACTCATCAGTATAGGAAAAAACAGTCTGTGTGGGTTTTGTACTAGACTCAGTTTCAGGCATCCACTAGGGTCTTGGAACAATACACCATGGGTAAAGGGGGACTCCTATAATGGGATGAAGACCAAGCATAGTGAACCATGTGGGGTGTTAAGAGACTGTTGAGAAGACTGGACTTAGCTAGTTTAGGGGGTCGGGGACACTTGACATTTAATTACTGAAAAACAAGGTATGGGGGAGAGTGAGGCCTTTCTCAGGCATGAACAAGGGAAAGTGGCAGAAGAGCACGTTAACAGCTGAGATATGTGCTGCGGTCTAGTGTGGAGTTTGGTTCCTAAAGACAAGAGCAAATTCAGAATAAAAGCAGAGAGGAGACTGAGAAATGCAGCTGGAGTAGTGAGAGCACAGTCCAGAACAACAGACAGCCTGATTGTTGTACTGAGGAATTCGGATGTTATTATGCTCAGGTCAGTGGGACCCATGGGAGGACTTTTAAGCAAGGGAATGATATGATCAAATTTATGTTTTCGACAGTTCACTCTAACTACAATGTGGGAAATGAATTATCTACACACTCATTTACTTAAAATGTAATTATTATAATTGCATATTTGATCCACACATAGAATATTATGGTTATTTGTTATGTTGGGCTTGGGTTTTCTGATTGGTTTTGTTTTGCTTTTCACAAGTCAGATATTAATTCATCTACAGTAGAAACAGCTCTTTCATAAGAGGTTGGCATCAGTTTTAACTGATCAATCAATTTTCACTTAATTCTGTGAAAGATAATATGTGAAAATAGTTCAAAATTCAAAAAGTGCAGAAGACAGACAAGAAAAGTGTAACTTCCTCCTGTTCCTGGCTATCCGTTTCCCCTTCCCACAGTAAGAATGCTGTTAGTATCTTGTATAGTCTTATCTAGAAATTTTATATTTATGAAAACCATATGTGTTCAGGTGTTCTTTATAAGATATATGTGTTTATATATTGTTATATAACCTTTTCAAAATGAATGGTAGTGCTCAATGCTACCATTTGTAGCATTTGCTTTCCTTCATCATGTAACAGGACTTGGATTTGATTTTAGGTCAGGATTTAGTTTTCTCATGGCTTGTTGTGACTGCATAGTGTTGGGTCATGAACCTGTGCAGTAACTTATTTAGCCGTCTTCCAGTAACGGGCACTCAGGCTGTTTCCAATCCTTTGCTTTTGTAGAAGTGCTGCAGTTAGTGATGTCGCCATTGTCATTTCACACATGCGCAGGTGTAACGCTAGTGTAATTTCCCAAAAAATGGAATGACTGGGTCAGATGCTGAAGTATACAAAGTAATTTTGACTGCTGAGGTCAAATTTCTCTCCATAGGAATTTATATCAATTTAGACTCCACTAGAAAGGTTTGAGTTTGCCAATACATTGTGTTATAAAACTCTTAGATCTCTGGAATCTGATAAGGTAAAAAAAAATGCTATCCTACTTTAATTTTGATTTGCATTTGCATATAATGAGTAGGCTGAGCCTCTTCTTATGTGAATAAGAGACACCTGATCTTTTTGTCCTTTGAAGTATCTATTCATATCCCATTCTCATTTTACCAGTGGGTTATTGGCCTTGTGCATACTCATAAAAGTTCTTTATCTGAAGATAATTTACTCCCATATTCATGATAAGAATTGAAAATATGGTTCCAAGTTCATCTTTAATGTTTCGACTTTGTTAATGGTGATTTTTGCCCTGCAGAAAAAGTTTATTGTTAAGTAGTTGAATGTAGCCATCTATTGTTTTATAGGCCTTTGAATTTTGTGTAACAGTTCAAAAAGTCTTTCCCATCTCAAGATTCAAAAAAATATGTGGTTTTTTTTGAGTACCACCACGACTTCAGTTTTTGTGAAGTAAAAAATAGGAAATGAATGTTTGACTATTTGTACCTTCAAGAGATGGTCATATGGTTCAATCTAGTGTGTTCAGTTCTTTGAACCGTGTGGAATTTATTCTGGTGCAAGATGTGAGATCAAGTTCAACTTAATTTTTTTTTTTTTTTTTGCAGATGCCATGTAACTAGTTAAATCATCTTTTCCCACTGATTTTTTAAAAAATGTATTTATTTTTTTAAATTATTTATTTTAATTAGAAGATAATTGTTTTACAATATTGTGTTGGTTTCTGCCATATTCCTATTGATTTTTTTTAACTCCATCTCTTGTATACTAATTTTACAATTGAAGTTATACATGTTTCTAATACTAAAACTCGCACGGAGCTGCCTGCTCAAATTGCTCTTTTAATTATGTAGATTGTATATGTTTTAATATTCCTTATTATTCTTTTTCAGAATTTTCCTGTCATGTATTTCTCCATGTGAATTTAGAATTTTCTACTCTAGTTCCTTAAAAAAAAAACTTAATCTTGTTTGTATTTTTATTAAGATGACTTTGCATTTATAAGTTGAGAGTGAATTGCCACTTTTATGATGTTAACGTTTTTTGAACTAGCTTCTTAAGGGTTTCCAGTCTCTTAGTTCTGTAATCCAGGCCATCTGCACTCTGCCACCTGACTAATCTGCCTCAAGCACCATCTTCATTAAATCCCATCCCTGAGTTTCTCTAATCCAGCCCTTTTCTTGTTTTCATGCATTTTCCCTTCAGAAATCTGCCATGTCCTCTTCTCACCCCTTCACTAACTAAAAGCCCTGATAAATCCACTTGTTCATCCAGTTCACATCTTCAAGTGAAATCTTTCTTGGCTACTGGTGACACTCCACTGTTCCCTCACCAGTTGGCACTCAATTATGCATGACTCTTTTTACACACATATATTTAACCCAAGTGGCTCAGGTTTCAAGGGCAGATAATTAAATACTGAATTACATTTACATTAAAGCTAAACCTCTGTGGTTGAAATAATATGTACACCCAGATTTTTATTACTTTAGACCTGCATATGCCTGAACTTCTTGTGTGTCTAGATCATATAATCTCTACCAATTCACTCAATCTGTCAACAAATATGTTCTGCATGCCCACCATGTGCCAGACATTCTGATAGTCACTGGATATTTGTATCACATTAAGCAAGTAAAGCAGCAATAACAGATACCCCCTGATCATAGTGGTTTATAATGAAAAAAGTTTATTTTTTTGTGTTTGTTACAGGTTCTTCCCCACTCAGCTGTGATTCTACTCCAAATTTTTATTTTAGGACTCAGGTTAAAGGAGCTGTCCTATTTGGGCTACATTGGTCTTGTGGTGGGCTTCCCTGATAGCTCAGTTTGTAAAGAATCCACCTGCAATGCAGGAGACCCTGGTTCTATTCCTGGGTCAGGAAGACACCCTGGAGAAGGGATAGGCTACCCACTCCAGTATTCTTGGGCTTCCCTTGTGGCTCAGCTGGTAAAGAATCTGCCCACAATGCTGGAGACCTGGGTTCAATTCCTGGGTTGGTAAGATCCCGTGGAGAAGGGAAAGGCTACCCACTCCAGTATTCTGGCCTAGAGAATGGCAAAGGGAAAGAGCGATGGTGAAACTGTGAAAACTCTTAAAGCCTCTCCTTAGAAGTGGCATGTGTCAATTCTACTCATATTTTATTGGCCAAAACATGACATGTAACTAAGATTGAGATCAACAGGACTGGAAATAGACTATTCTGGGAGGAAGGTGCTCTTTAGTGAAAGACATTTAATATTCTTAATGGGTAGTAAAATGTACTGCACTTCACTAAAAATAGTGAAAGAGATAGGAATAGTACTAATCTCAGAGAGCTTATAAAGCTTATTTCTTACAGCAAGAAATTTGGACTTTAACCAAATAGTAATATCATTGTGACAAATGCTCCAAAAGAGGAGAGGATATCAAAATGCATTAGCCAACATAGTCTGGGTGGTTTAAAAGACCCCCTTCCTACTATCACCAAGGGATATTTCAGAGTTAATATAAGTTAATAGGCAGGAGAAAAGGTTGCCTCCTGGTCAAACGCTTCGAATAACTTAAAGTCATTCAAGACTCTTGAACATACTAATTTGACCAGTTCAGTTCAGTTCAGTTCAGTCGCTCAGTCATGTCTGACTCTTTGCGACCCCATGAATCGCAGCACGCCAGGCCTCCCTGTCCATCACCAACTCCCGGAGTTCACTCAGACTCACGTCCATCCAGTTGGTGATGCCATCCAACCATCTCATCCTCTGTCATCCCCTTCTCCTCCTGCCCCCAATCCCTCCCAGCATCAGAGTCTTTTCCAGTGTCAACTCTTCTCATGAGGTGGCCAAAGTACTGGAGTTTCAGCTTTAGCATCATTCCTTCCAACGAAATCCCAGGGCTGATCTCCTTCAGAATGGACTGGTTGGATCTCCTTGCAGTCCAGGGGACTCTCAAGAGTCTTCTCCAACACCACAGTTCAAAACCAAGATAAACAAAATTCACATATTAATACTTGTACTTTGCAGAGATTTGTCATATCTAAATTCAATAAGATAATCTTCTCAAAGTCTCAGTATTCTGCAATTCCTTATTAAAATGTTTTCCCCATGTGACAAGTCAGATATAACTTTATTATTACATTATGTTGACATTTTCATTGGTTTTGAGGGACCCTCAGTGACAGCTTGTAATTAGACTGAGATATACTGTTCCACACGTGGCTACCTGTATATTTACACAATATGTGCAATATATGTTGTACTTTCTTCAGTCTAAAAATGTAACGCCATTCACAAAAAAACTTAGTAATTATAGAGCAAGGGAATGGTTTAATCATTTTGAATGGGAATATACCCTATCTCTAACATGTAATTATTCAAACATTTCCGCTTTCAGAAGATGATATTACTCTCAATTATTTACTGAGAAATAAATGAGTAAACTAATAAAGACGCTGGAGTCTAAGTCTTGCTTTCCTGATGGATGCCTAAGAAGAGAGCCTTTGTAATTCCGTCTCCATACCATATGTCTCTGTTGACATTAAAGTGCTTAGTTCCAAATGAGTTGGCTTCATTCAAGCATCTTAATTCAAGAGTGGATGATTAGATCTTAAGCTAAAAACCTATTAGGATGTAAGCACTTGTGTTTTTGAAAGGTATTAAGGGAACATCATAGTATGGTTGGAGATAAATCCTCCCTATCTAGTAGTGGTGGGCAGGAACCTCATTTGATCTTCAAACATAACTGATTAGCTTCATGTCAAAGTTAAGCACAGAACAAGAAATCTGCCAAGTGTTCGCTATATATTACACAGCCTGGATGGTGTCTGCTTTTATCCCCTGCTAAGAGTAGCTTCAGAGATATTGTCTCTGAGCAGAGGTAGTCAGAGAGGACCAAGTAGCTTTTCATGCAAAAAACACCCTGAACAAGATCTGGAGGTCAGAGCGGGAACCCACTTTAATGAGACTTCTAAAGTCATTGCCACACTGTAGTGGGGTTCTGCACCCATGAGGTTTCCTAACAAGCGCCGTGGTACAGAGCAGTCAGTGTGAGTAGAAAAGGACAAATCAAATGGCAAACACTTTCAATCCCTTTGAGAAAGCACATACAGATCTAAAGAAAACCCAGTGCTCCGATTGTTCCTGCTCTTACTTAACCACACGTATGGTCCAAGTGGGATTCTCCCCCTCTTCCTATTAATTTGTTTTAGTGCTGATGTAATCCTGTCATCAGCAGGGCACAGTGATCTTTGTATTGGGAAAGGCAAAATCATTTGATAACCATCTGCCTCATGTTTTGGCAGAAATTTGTTTAGCTTATAGAGCTACTACCAAGTTAGGACTCCTCATCAGGAATAGACATTTCAAAAAGAGAATAGGGCAGAATAGACTGTAAAGACACAGGACTGAGAGTTCCTTATTAGGTCCTGCAGGTGACCTATAGGACTTCCCTGGTGGCTCAGCAGTGAAGAATCTGCCTGCAATGCAGGAGACCTGAGTTCTATCCCTGGGTCAGGAAGATACCCCTGGAGAAGGAAATGGCAACCCACTCCAGTATTCTTGCCTGGGAAATCTCATGGACAGAGGATCCTGGCAGGCTACAGTCCACGGGGTCGTAAGAGTTGAACACGACTGAGCAACTAACCTACCACCACCAGGGGACCTGTAAGGCTCCTAACTTTATCACTCCAGGAGAAAGGCGAGATGAATTTATCATCATCTACTGAAGTGACTTAGCAGCAGCAGCAACTTACTTTAACATCATCTAATTTCCTCCTTCCTTCTTTTCCTTCCTCTCTCCTTCCTTTCCTCCTAGCCTTCTCTTTTTCTTTCTTTTTGTAATTTTTTAATGTAAAAATACTACAGAGGCAACAAACTAGTAAAAGTGAGCTTTGATTAAAATTGCTTGGGGAACTTTAGGAGCTCGTGTCTTTAACTACTTAAACCCTCAGTTTTCCCTTCTTGGTTCACATCAGCTGTTGACAGATCTTTTATTGCTCATTAGAAGCACAGATAACCATGAAGGAATAAGAAAGAAATGCTTTCTAAGAACAGTAATGTAAATTGCTACAGAAAAAATGTCAGATTTATATGTCCAAGTACTAATTGACTTAAACATGAAAAATTGGAGCAGACCTCCCAGATTAATTTGTATTGATAATACCTCTTAACTGCATCCTCTCCCATCCTCAAGGAGCTTTGAGTCCCATAAAGATATTATCTGGCCCAGACATGCAAATTAAAATAGGAACATAAGTTCAGAACTTGAAAGAAATAAGGCCATGCCTGAAAAAACTATGCTTCGTGAAAATTCAAATTAAAACACTGAGAACTGAAACTATGGTGGGACTGAGGGTGGGCAATAGAAAATGCCTTATAAGAAAAATATCCCCACTAGGATGAGTTTTCATGCTCAAACTTAAATGGAAGATGAAAGAAATCTTGAGTCACTAGAAGTTAATTAAATTATACCAACAAATTCTAAAATATTAAAGTTATAAGGCAATTGGGTGTTTGGACATTAACAAACTTACTTTAGACCTGAAATCCTGAAATGGTATTGTAGTTTTGGGGTTTCTTTTTTCTTTTTTTTCTTTTTGATAGAGAGTTAGATAGATAGATGAAAAGAAAGTGAAAGGGTTAGTTGCTCAGTCATGTCCGACTCTTTGCGATCCCATAGATGGTAGCCCACCAGGCTCCTCTGTCCATGGAATTCTCCAGGCAAGAATACAGGGGTGAGTTGCCATTTCCTTCTCCAGGAGAGTATTGTGGTTTTTGTTTTTGTTTTTGTTTTTTTTTAAAATATTTATCTTTCAGAGATACATACTGGAGAAATCCTAATATTTTATAGGTACATAGTAAAATATTCATAAAAATATGTTTCAGCTTTGATTTACTTCACAGTAATATAGAGAGGAGAAGTGTATGGGAATATAAATAAAACATGATTGGCCAAGGGTTGATCAACATTGAAGCTGGATGATAAACACATTAAATGTTTAGGATACTATTCTGCTATTTTATCTTAAAAATGTTTCTTAATAACATTTTAAAAGAAAGAATGTTATAAAGTGTATCAGGTACACAAAGATGTAATAAAGTATAATCTGGTAAACACTGTCCAGCTGAAGAATTAAAACATAGAAAAGTAGTTGAAAAAATTATAAATCAACTCTTTTACTTCAATTATCTGGATGTATTTGTGGTGTCTCATTGGAAGGGTATTAGCTAGTGTTGACTCATTAGAAATTGGTAAGACTTCAGATGATTACTCCAGCTAGATAGAGTAGATCTGATTGGCCTTAAGGCAATGCGGTACCTGCCCTGGAGCTAACTCAGGCCTGAGAATCCAAAACCCGTGGATCAAAATCCCTGCTCTAACTATAGTTGTGTGAACTTCCGTCAGGTTCCAAACTTTCTGACTCCCATTTCCTCATATATAAAAATTATGTTTAGTAATACTAACCTTGAAGGATTACAGTCAATGTCTATAAGTCACATAGTTGGCACTGGCCAAATAGTAGCTATTATATTTGATGTTTTGAAAGAAGACATTTGGACATTTCTCAACTGAAATATATGAGCATCCCTGAATAAGCAGTAAATAAATAATTTATGCCTAGCTGATAAAAAAAAGTCCAGTTTGCTACTAATCAAAGGAAAAGAGATTATCACTTTGAAAAAGTTTTAGTAGCACCCAGGAGCAGGGAGGCCAAAGTTAGGTTATTTATGAGTCTGGGGACTCTGAGTTAAGGTAGATTTTTCAATGCAGTATAAGGGAGCACTTAATATGAATTGGGCAACATTTATTATGTTATGCTTCAATATGGGTACACACAGATTTGGGAAGATTTCAAAAGGAGTCTTAAGGAGTAAATCATCTTTTGAAGATATTTATTGCCTGAGATAGAGAGGAAAATGGCAACCCACTCCAGTATTCTTGCCTGGGAAATCCCGTCCGTGGCAGGCTGCAGACCATGGGGTTGCAAAGTGTCAGACATGACTGACAGCAACAAATTGCCCTGAGAAAGGGGTGATGAATGGAGAAAGAATAAATGGATTTGAGGGAAGTTCTTGAAGTGAACAACAACATTACCTGCTACTTCAGCTTTCTGGGCCAGAGTTTCCTAAAAAAGTAAAGTTAGATTAAGGCTGTCCAATAGTAACTTGTGTTAATGTAAACGGTAGACTGAATAGGTATAGGTGATCTTTGCTCTTGGTTATGTATATAGAGGCTCTAAGAAATATTTTTTGTCATTTGCAGTTTTATTTTTGGGGCCCTAACAGATGCAGGGATTATATGATGTAATAATGCATTAAAAAAATAATAACTTCCTTTATGCTCATACTTGCAACTCATACATTTTCTATTGCTTTTTGTCCCTCGTTTGAATGTTTCTGATTGTCCTTAAAATACTCTTGTAGCTTAATGCCAGTGGTCCTTAACCCTGCCTGCACATTAGGATCATCTGGGGATATTTTGAAAGTCCCAAAGCCCAGGTCCATCTCAGGCCAATTAAATCAGAATATCTGGAGTGCAGTCTGGGCATTAGTAAACCTAAACTCCCCCAGTGATTCCAATGAACATCTAAGGTTGAGAAAGAATGCTTGCCACCTAGCTGGAGAAATAAAACCTTGGCCGGGGAATTATAAGACTCTTACTAGACTCTGACACTGACTACAGACCAATGAAGGTTGGAGCATCACTCTGATGCCCTTGGTTGTGGTGGTGGTTTAGTCACTAAGTTGTGTCTGACTCTTGTGAGCCCATGGACTGTAGCCTGCCAGGCTCCTCTGTCCATGGGATTCTCCAGGCAAGAATACTGGAGTGGGGTGTCATTTCCTTCTCCAGGGGATCTTCCCAACCCAGGAATCAAATCCAGGTCCCTTGCATTGCAGGCAGAGTCTGAGCTTTCTTTCACTTTCTCTATCTTTGACTTTCACTTCACTTTCTTTGACTTTGACTTTCACTTTCTGAGCTACAAGGGAATCCCTCTCATGTTCTTAGACTTTAGTATAAATATTAATAATGACAGAGGTGCTGTGGACATACATTCTGCCTTTTAAAATATGACTTCAAATTGCATCAAATTTCTCAGGGACTTAAAGTTCATGGCAATCTTCCTCTTTGAGTATCCATTCCACCAACTTCCTTTTCTTTACTGTGTTATCATAGTGGCCTTCCTATATTCTATTCTGCTGCTGCTGCTGCTGCTGCTAAGTCGCTTCAGTCATGTCCGAATCTGTGCAACCCCATAGACAGCAGCCCACCAGGCTCCCCTGTCCCTGGGATTCTCCAGGCAAGAACACTGGAGTGGATTGCCATTGCCTTCTCTGATATTCTACTCTAGTATTAACCCAAACAGGGAATCACTCCATTTCTTTGATTTGCACCTGTACCCCACCATCCCAGCACCTCCCCACTCCACATACATGCTCATATAAAACTCCTGTAAGTATAGCTGACATCCCTGGAAACTGGAAAGACAGAAGAGGTTTTTCATTGCAGAAACATGAAAAGCTTAATATGGAATATCAGATATGGATGGTCTGAGAAGTCATTTTGCACTTTGCATCCAGTACAGTTACCACCCCCACCTACCTTTTTTCTCCCACTCTCCTTATTCTTTGCTCTTCTCTCAAGGCAAAATAAAAATCCTTACCATTGTCTTATGCAGAGCATTCTAGTTATTTCTAGCCTAGTCCCCATTCTCAGCTTTGGAATTCCCTTTGTATATCCAAGGACTCCTTACTGTCTTCTGATAAACAAGGAAACATCTTTTCCAGGCAGTACCTCCCCCCACCCCCATCCAAAATCCTTTAAGGAAAACAAAGTGCTAGGGAAATCTTACTATCACTCTCAGTGGAATTACGATAGTCCCTTCCCAACTCCTTAAACCGCAAGGGCTTCCCTTGTAGCTCAGCTGGTAAAGAATCTGCCTGTAATGCAGGAAACCTGGGTTCAATCCCTGGATTGGAAAGATACCCGGGAGAAGGGAAAGGCTACCCACTCCAGTATTCTTGCCTGGAGAATCCCCATGGACCGAGGAGCCTAGTGAGAAGTAGTATTCTGGCCTGGAGAATTCCATGGACTGTATATAGTCCATGGGGTCGCAGAGTCAGACATGACTGAGCGACTTTCACTTTCCCAACTCCTTAGAATACATAAACAGTTAAATTAGTTTAGGTTTTAAATTAAAAAAAAAAATTGCCACAATAATTTAGCTCCTTAATTCAGCCAGTATTTTTCCCTACCATAGTAGGTACTAAGAGATATGTAAATGGATGACAAATTTTCCTGGAAGAATTAGTTTAGTTGAGGATGAAAGACAGAATTGTAAGACATCGCTAAAGTATATGTACTGCAAGGGATTGATTATAAGTCTCATGAACTTAGCTTCTAAGACATTATTTCAGTTCATTGGCCTTTACATTTCCATATACTCAAATACTATATGTTTGCAAAGAACTAGGTTTTTTTCTCAATCCCATTTACATGATCAAACCACAAGTTGTGTACTTATTTGACTTTTGGTTAAGTTTTCTCTGACTTTACTGGTCAGAAACACAGATCAGTACAGCTTAAGAATGAATGGAGAACTTCCATTTCCAAAGTAGGTACCTAAATCGTTTCTTCTGTATATAATCAAAATTCTTGTCTAAAATATATTACCATCTCAAATCTATCAACAAACTTTCAGAAAGGAACGAACTCAGCCCAGTAACTGAGAGAAAAAGACTGACATCTGGAATTTTATGCCTAGTAAAAATATACTTCCGAAATGAAGATTAAATCAAGACATTTTTCAGGCACACAGAACAGCAGACTCTCCAATGGCAATACTAAAAGATATTCTTGGAGCATTGAGAAAATGCTCTCAAATAAAACAGAGGATGAGATGGTTGGATGGCATCATCGACTCAATGGACATGAGTTTGAGTAAACTCCAGGAGTTGGCAATGGACAGGGAGGCCTGGCGTGCTGCAGTCCATAGGGTCGCAAAGAGTCGGACATGACTGAACAACTGAACTGAACTGAAAACATCTGAGATGCAAGAAGGAAGGAAGAATACAGAAAGTGGTAAATATGTAAGGAAATAGAAATAAGTATCGTCTGCTAAAACAGTGAATAATGTCAAGCCAATCTCACTCAAGAACATAGCATAAATCCTATAGAAAACCTTGGAAAACCAAACCAGTAGTGCCTTCAAAGTAAAACACATAAGGACCAAGTTGGGTTTATTTCAGGAAAGCAAGTTTGGTTTCACATTTGAAAAATTAGCATACAAACTGACTGACTAAAAGAAAGGGTGTATGATCATCTCAGTAGATACCAAAATGTATTTGCTAAAATCGAATATTCATTTCATGATCTAAATTCTACAAAAAAAAAAAAATTTCTTAGGCAAACTAGCAATAGAAGTTAACTTCTTTAACCTGGTAAAAGATATCTACAAAAACTAACAATAAATATCTTATTTAGTAATATATGTTAAAGTTTTCTTTAAGATCACGGAAAAGCCAAGAATGTCTGTTATCACCCCTTTTATTCAAACTTGTACTGTATACATAGGCTAACACAATAAGACAAGGAAAAGAAATAGAAATTATCAAAATGATCATAATTTGCAACTGATACATATGATTATGGACATATAAACTCACCCCTAAATGTACAGATTAATTATTAGAATTAATGAGATGTTTGGCAAGGTTGCTAGACAAAAATCAATATAGAAAATCTACATTCCTAAATACCAGCCAAAAATTGTGAGTACAAAAGAGCACTATATACACACTACTGCAAACGAACAGTCTGCAGCTACACACAGCCGCAAGGCTGAAGCTCACAAATGCAACAGTGAGTACAGGCAACAAGCTGCACAGGAATGCATGCTGTACTGTCCCATTTATAGAAAGTTCAAAGCCAGGAAGAGTTAAACAGTTTATGGCTGAGGAATACACACATAGGTGGTAACACAATAAAGAAAAACAAGGAAAAGGTTATCACAAAAATGAGGGTATTGATTATCCCCGCGAGGAGGCAGAGGATGTACAATAAGGACTTAGGTGGTCCCAGCAGTGTTATTTTTTTGAGTTGGTTGACCTTATTTCTAGTTTTTCATTAGTAAAAATGTTCATAGGAAATATTTCATTTTTTTTAGAAGTCAAAGAGGGAATGGGGATAAGGAGGAAACATCAATGTCAAATGTCTGTATAAGGAAATGGTGGCTGTTTCATCTACATTTTGTTTTTCTGGTTACATTTCTGAGTTTTCCAGCACTTGATCATGAAAACAAATCTTGCTGTCTGGCATGAAGTTGGTAATATCTTCAGAAATAATCTACTCTTATTTGGCCAGAGCTTTAGCAATTACCATTATGATGTTTACATCCAAATCTTTTATTTTCATTGCTTCCTGTAACATGTGTTGTAGGGCTTCCCTGGTGGCTCAATGGTAAAGAACCCACCTGCCAATGCAGGAAAGGTGGGTTCGATCCCTGAAACAGGAAAATACCCTGGGGAAAGAAATGGTGACCCACTCTAGTAGTCTTGCCTTGGAAGTTCTATGGACAGAGGAGCCTGGTAGGCTACAGTCCAGGGGGTTGCAAAGAGTCAGACATGACTTAGTGACTAAACAACAACCACCCATGTGTCAGTTCCTTTGGGACATTGCCTTCTAGTATTGCTACTTAAATGATCTACTGTCGCTTAAAATTACAGGTCTGGTTTGAGAACTTGTGTTGAGTTTGTGAACATTCTTAGTATAGTCTCTCTAGGTGAATTCATTCATTGCCTTGGTTTTTATACCACTTATATACACCCAATGTCTCTCATACATCTTATTTCAACCTGAAGTCTCTTTTCTGAGTTCTAGGCTCATGTATTCAGTTGACTACTTGATATCTCAATCTGGCTGTTTCACTGATATTACAAGCCAGCATATTGAATATGCAAATTTTCATAACTAGAGGCGTGAAAATCATAAGCAAGGCTTGGAAAGTGGCAAATAGTTTTGTTTTGCTGGTCTTAGTGTGGGGAATTGGATGGGGATATAGAAAATGTAACTAGTTCAGGAAAGGATTTTGGAAATAGGAGTCCAAAGTAAGAAAATATAAACACATATTCAACACTGGCAAACAACTAATGACTTTCACTTTTTTATCCCACCTGGCTAACAAAAATTCAAAAAATAATGATGAAAACAATATTCATGGCATTCTATATAAATGCAATAAATTTCATATTTAAAAGTATATTATGGGGTTGGGGAAGAATAGGGTGGGGGAAGAATGGATTGGGAATTTGGGATTAGAGATGCAAACTATTATATATGTAATGGATAAACAACAAAGTCCTATTGTATAGTCCTATTGAATATTGTATATTCAATACCTTATGGTCAATCATAATGGAAAAGAATACGAAAAAAAGTATGTATATATGTATAACTGAATCACTTTGTTGTACAACAGAAATTAACACATTATAAGTCAACTATACTTCAATAATTTCTTTTAAAGTAAAAAAATGTAATTAGGATGATAGTTTGGGGACATATAATACTTAAGAGTTTTGCTAAAGAGTTTGGACTTTGTGGATAATGGGGAGTCACAGAGGGATTTTTATTTTCTGTCAGTTCATACAATAAATAGTAATTGATGACCTGGTAAGCACTAGACACCATGCTTGGCACTGAGAGTTACAGTGCCAACTGTGTAACCCAGAGTCATCCAAGATTCTTGAGAGTGTTAGGAAGTAGAATGCATTGGAATTGGTGTCAAGTTAGAACAAACGGAATGAGAAGCATGGCTAGGCAAAGGGATGAGGATGGCAGCAAGTTGTCTTCTGGCTTGGGATATTGAGGGAATGGAGTGCTTTTACCTGTGAAAGGTGATATAGAGAAAGAGGAAAGGTGGGTGGCTGGGGACACCTGTCTTGGACCCTGAACCTGAGATGACTCTGGGACTTCTGGTAAGGAGGTTGAATAGCTAATTACACACGTGGGATTGTGTCGTAGGAAAGAAACTGAAGATGGAGGTATTGGTTTGGGATTCTATCTATAGGAAGTAAGCTGAGCATGATGGGTGGAAGTGGGTGGTGTGAGATTGCCAAGGAGGAGCAAGAAAGTGATAACCCACATCACACGCAAGAAAAAATGCGGCACTGGCAAGCCAGTTAATCCCAGTGTTGCCGCAACTAGCTATGTAGCCTTGACTTACCTTCCCCAGTTTCTGTGACTCTGCCTCCTACTGTCTCGTTACCTCTTCTGGGATGGAGAGAGCCCAAACTACATGTAAACAGAAGAGTCACAGGATAGTCGAGTTGGTTTAAAGCCTTCTGAAAACTTTGCCTGCCACCCCACCCGGAATTGGTTGAGTCACAAACACTCCCTCCCTGTAAGCACAGGGGGCCGCGCTCCCTGGCAGGTTGCAAACACTGTACTGGATAAAAGTTACATGTTTGTTGTTAGGACCATTATTAATACCATTATTACAAATAAAAATAACAGCCCTTGGTTTTGGGGGGTTGAGTTATATCCTGCTCCAGTAGATACGTTGGAGTCATAATTCCTAAAGTACTTCATGATGGGACCTTATTTGAAGATTGGGTCTTTATTGAAAAATCAAGTTAACATGAAGTCACTAGGATAGATCCTAATTCAATATTACTTGCCGCATTTGAAAAGAAAGAAATTCGGACATAGAGACGGATATGCACTCATGGAGAATGGAGTTGAAGGGAGCAATTAGGGTGATATGTCTGCAAGCCAAGGAAAGCCAAGGCTTGCCAGCAAATACCAGCAGCTAGACGAAGGGCATGGGACAGGCTCCCCTTCACAGCCTCAGAAGGAACCAGCCCTGCGGACTCCTTCCAGAACTCCACAACTGTGAGACAACATACTTCTGTTGTTGAAGCCACCCAGCTTGTGCTACTTTGTCATAGAAGCCCCAGAAAGCCAACACATGGTTGTGTACTGCTCGATTTTTTATCAAATGCTTTTTTTGCTTATTCTCTTTGAATCCTCGCAGTCTCCTGTGGAAGCCATTATTAGTGATTTCCTTTCTGGGAGAGGAAACTAAATCTGTTTAATGGAAAGAAGCATAAGAATTTTAATGGAAAGTCAGGACATTTTACCCATGGGCATAGCATTATGTGAATGGTATTGAGTTGGTCAAAAAGTTCTTTTGGGTTTTTCCAGAACATCTTCTGGGAAAATCCCAACAAACTTTTTGGCCAACCCAATAAATAGTGGAGTATGTTGCTAAAGCACACTGTAGGTTTGACTCCCAGCTCTGGTGGCTGAGGCTGTGTGGTCCTGAGTAAGGTCATTAACCAACTCTGCACCTTGGTACCAAAGAGAAAATAATAACATTTAAAGTAATGCCTGGGCCTCCCAGATAGCTCAGTGGTAAAGAATCCACCCACCAATGGGGGAGATGTGGGTTTGGAACCTGGATTGGGAAGATCCCTTGGAGAAAGAAATGGCAACCTACTCCAGTTCTTGCTTGGCAAATCCCATGGACAGAGGAGCCTGGTGGGCTACAGTCCATGAGGTCACAAAGGGTTGGACATGACTGAACAGGCATGCAACTCAAAGTAATACCTAAGGTTCCCATGAGGATAAAATGAGCTAATTCCCGTGAAATGTTTCATGCGGTACCTGCTATATTAATATGGAGAAGGCGATGGCACCCCACTCCAGTACTCTTGCCTGGAAAATCTCATGGACGGAGGAACCTGGTAGGCTGCAGTTCATGGGGTCACTAAGAGTCGGATACGACTGAGCGACTTCACTTTCACTTTTCACTTTCATGCATTGGAGAAGGAAATGGCAACCCACTCCAGTGTTCTTGCCTGGAGAATCCCAGGGACGGGGGAGCCTGGTGGGCTTCCGTCTATGGGGTCACACAGAGTCGGACATGACTGAAGCGACTTAACAGCAGCTATATTAATAGGTGCTCAACAAATTGTAGCTATTTTAAAATAATTATTCATGGGAAATTGCAGGGCGTGAAGAAGCCCTTCAGTAATAATGAGGGTCATGCATTCATAGATGCCTCTCATAAATGTACTGTGCGAAAGATCTGTACTAAATGTATTGTGTATATTTAATAGTCTCTAGGATTCATGTCAACTGCTCCTTATTCCACAGACAAATCAGCTAGGTGGTGATTCTGCCCCAGGGCCCATTCAGTCATCAATGGGAGATTTTCTCTCTCTGGGTCAAGTCCATCGTAACCTTCCAGCAATGTTTTGCTGGAAGGAATAAGGATTTGCTGGTAGGAATAAGGATTCAGGCCATCACATTAGAAATCAGTCAGGACAGAGAGGGAAAGGATTGGAAGTTATATGCAGCTGGGAATCAGTCAGTTAAAGGGTCAGAAAGTAAAGCTCAGTTTTTGATATAGATGGATCCCACATGCTTTGAACTTTAAAATCATTGCATAAGGCTTCACTATAAGCAAGTTTACTATGAAGGATTTCACCACACAAATGACGAGTACAGGATCTCAGTCACCATTCTGAATTTTAAAAATGCAATTAAAAGTGGTGCAGACCCACAGAGCCTTGCCAAACCCTGCTTTAAATAACAGTTTAGAGAATCACAAACTTCAATTACTTTTGGCAATGTTTTGGTTTTTCATGAGGCACTATAGGTTATTAAATGTCGTAGCTATTTAGCTTGCTAATGAATAGTTTATCCTACATTCAATTAGGCTGGTTTTCCCTCCTTTTTTTCTTTCTGTCTCTTTTTTTTGTTTGTTTCAGCCCACTCAAAGAATTGATGATAATTAAGGGAAAGCTGTCAGGAGGCCAGGTTTTTCATCCAAAATTTCTTATGGTTCTAGGGTTACCTAGGGTAGAAATCTGATTTCATCTTGTAAACTTAATATCCGTCTTCCACATCAGCAGTGGCTACCATAATGATTATAATAGTAAAAATAATTGCAGTTGTATGCTCTGTGTAGCATCTTTCAAATCACTGTCAACGTTTCACATTTTTCTCTTAATATTTTTGTGTAGTAGACAAGGAGCAGATTTATTATTCCTTTTAAAGTCAATGAGGCAGAGGAGGTTACATGAATATTCTCAGATTAGAAACTTCATCATGAATAAAGCAGAAAAAAGCATGAACAGGTAATGTAGTGTTAATCCATCAAGCTGTCCAGTTCCCTGGTCTGTCTGTCTGTCTTTCTTGTGATTGAAGAATTGAGATCAGGGGATGCTAATGGTATTTTCCTATATTTCTAATCTCCATATTATTGACGTCTGATCTGTTGGGTAGGCAGTCCCTTCCTGATCTGTAGTGGTGCTTATTTATTTCATAGCCCCACTTCAGGGAGATTATGGCCCCCCAAATTGTTGACATTCACAGAGGAGGTCAGAGTTGGACAAAGATCCATATGCCATTCAACATAAGTGTACTTGTGAAATTTATTTCAGGAAAGGCAAACTTAAGCTCCTTGATAGCAAAACACCTAAACTTAAGGAAAAGAGGCCAATTTAAAAGGCCTTAAATATTTAGTACCTCATTCTGCAGCTCTAAAGGGAGACCAAACTTTAGAGTTCTAATCCACACCCAAGCCAACTAATTTTTTAATCTAGTCAGCCTATGCTCTGGCCTAGGCACTATGGTTAAGTGTAGGGGAGAGAGAGAGATAAGTAACATATAGGCCACACCTTGGCAGAGATGTGTCAAGGATTTGCCCCAATCCCACACTGACTGGGGCCAACATCTTGTATGTATGAGAGCTCAGTCAGTATAAGAGCAAATATTGTTATGTAAAAAATTTTTAGAGTAGGGCTATCTTGTAATAATATTGACGCCTTAATGTGATAATTTTCTGTGTATTTAACATGGTTCAGGATCTATGCAAATATTTTACTACATTATCTCACTTAACATACATAACAATTTAGGTCAGTACATACAATTTAATCCAAACAACAGTAAGTAGTAAATACTGTTTTGTTTTTATTTTTAATTAAAGTACAATTGATTTGCATTATTAGATTAACTTTGTGTGTGTAACATAGTGATTCAGTATTTTTACAGATTCAGTTCAGTTCAGTCACTCAGTCATGTCTGACTCTTTGTGACCCCATGAATTGCAGCATGCCAGGCCTCCCTGTCCATCACCATCTCCTGGAGTTCACTCAAACTCATGTCCATCGAGTCAGTGATGCCATCCAGCCATCTCATCCTCTGTTGTCCCCTTCTCCTCCTGCCCCCAATCCCTGCCAGCATCAGAGTCTTTTCCAATGAGTCAACTCTTCGCATGAGGTGACCAAAGTACTGGAGTTTCAGCTTTAGCATCATTCCTTCCAAAGAAATCCCAGGACTGATCTCCTTTAGGATGGACTGGTTGGATCTCCTTGCAGTCCAAGGGACTCTCAAGAGTCTTCTCCAACACCACAGTTCAAAAGCATCAATTCTTCGGTGCTCAGCTTTCTCCACAGTCCCACTCTCACATTCATACATAATCACTGGAAAAACCATAGCCTCGACTAGACGGACCTTTGTTGGCAAAGTAATGTCTCTGCTTTTGAACATGCTATCTAGGTTGGTCATAACTTTCCTTCCAAGGAGTAAGCGTCTTAATTTCATGGCTGCAGTCACCATCTGCAGTGATTTTGGAGCCCCAAAAAATAAAGTCTGACACTGTTTCTACTGTTTCCCCATCTATTTCCCATGAAGTGATGGGACCAGATGCCATGATCTTAAGTTTTCTGAATGTTGAGCTTTAAGCCAACTTTTTCACTCTCCTCTTTCACTTTCATCAAGAGGCTTTTTAGTTCCTCTTCACTTTCTGCCATAAGGGTGGTGTCATCTGCATATCTGAGGTTATTGATATTTCTCCCACCAATCTTGATTCCAGCTTGTGCTTCATCCAGCCTAGCATTTCTCATGATGTACTCTGCATAGAAGTTAAATAAGCAGGGTGACAATATACAGCCTTGATGTACTCCTTTTCCTATTTGGAACCAGTCTGTTGTTCCATGTCCAGTTCTAACTCTTGCTTCCTGACCTGCTATACAAATTTCTCAAGAGGCAGATCAGGTGGTCTGGTATTCCCATCTCTTTCAGAATTTTCCATAGTTTATTGTGATCCACACAGTCAAAGGCTTTGGCATAGTCAATAAAGCAGAAATAGATGCTTTTCTGGAATTCTCTTGCTTTTTTGATGATTCAGCAGATGTTGGCAATTTGATCTCTGGTTCCTCTGCCTTTTCTAAAACCAGTTTGAACATCTGGAAGTTCACTGTTCACATATTGCTGAAGCCTGGCTTTGAGAATTTTGAACATTACTTTACTAGCATGTGAGATGAGTGCAATTGTGTTGTATTTTGAGCATTCTTTGGCATTGTCTTTCTTTGGGATTGGAATGAAAACTGACCTTTACCAGTCCTGTGGCCACTGCTGAGTTTTCCAAATTTGCTGGCATATTGAGTGCAGCACTTTCACAGCATCATCTTTCAGGATTTGAAAGAGCTCAACTGGAATTCCATCACCTCCACTAGCTTTGCTTGTAGTGATGCTTCCTAAGGCCCACTTGACTTCACGTTCCAGGATATCTGGCTCTAGGTGAGTGATCACACCATCACGGTTATCTGGGCCATGAAGATCTTTTTTGTACAGTTCTTCTGTGTATTCTTGCCACCTCTTCTTAATATCTTCTGCTTCTGTTAGGTCCATACAATTTCTGTCCTTTATTGAGCCCATCTTTGCATGAAATGTTCCCTTGGTATCCCTAATTTTGTTGAAGAGATCTTTAGTCTTTCCCATTCTGTTGTTTTCCTCTATTTCTTTGCATTGATCACTGAGGACAGCTTTCTTATCTCTTCTTGCTATTCTTTGGAACTCTGCATTCAGATGCTTATATCTTTCCTTTTCTCCTTTGCTTTTCACTTCTCTGCTTTTCACAGCTATTTGTAAGGCCTCCCCAGACAGCCATTTTGTTTTTTTGCATTTCTTTTCCATGGGATGGTCTTGATCCCTGTCTCCTGTGATCAAAGAGACAGGACAGATCTCTTCGTGACAGGACAATGTCACGAACCTCAGTCCATAGTTCATCAGGCACTCTATCTATCATATCTAGTCCCTTAAATCTATTTCTCACTTCCACTGTATAATCATAAGGGATTTGATTTAGGTCATACCTGAATGGTCTAGTGGTTTTCCCTACTTTCTTCAATTTAAGTCTGAATTTGGCAATAAGGAGTTCACGATCTGAGCCACAGTCAGCTCCTGGTCTTGTTTTTGCTGACTGTATAGAGCTTTTCCATCTTTAGCTGCAAAGAATATAATCAGTCTGATTTCGGTGTTGACCATCTGGTGATGTCCATGTGTAGAGTCTTCTCTTGTGTTGTTGAAAGAGGGTGTTTGCTATGACCAGTGTGTTCTCTTGGCAAAACTCTATTAGCCTTTGCCCTGCTTCATTCCGTAGATTAGACTCCATTAAAAGTTATTACAAGAAAAAAAAAAAAAAGAGCAACTTATCATTGCCACTCTAAGGAATGCTGCTGCTAAGTCGTTTCAGTAGTGTCCGACTCTGTGTGACCCCATAGACGGCAGCCCACCAGGCTCCCCCATTCCTGGGATTCTCCAGGCAAGAGCTCTGGAGTGGGTTGCCACTTCCTTCTCCAATGCATGAAAGTGAGAAGTGCAAGTGAAGTAGCTCAGTCATGTCCGACTCTTCACGACCCCATAGACTACAGCCTACCAGGCTCCTCTACCCATAGGATTTTCCAGGCAAGAGTACTGGAGTGGGGTGCCATTGCCTTCTCCCACTCTAAGGAACAGATCTAGAGAAAGAGGCCCAGCTGGTGAGCCAGGGCCCTGAGCTTCCTCTGTGGAGGGGTTTTGAGGAATGACTCTTGGCTCCTACTTGTCTAAACTATTCCTTCTTCCTCCAACTTCCACCCCAAGAGCTCTTTTCCTTCCATCCCCGCACTTACCTCCTCACTAAATTGGTCCCAATATTGGCTTCTTTGGGCAGAAGGTACGACGTGACAGCCTGAAACTGGGGCAGGCAGTCTCCACTCTGTGGGTCTTCTTGGTTCTGATGCTGTGTTTATGCCTCTCTCATTCTCACTGTGTCTTGGGCGCTGTGTGTCCCCATCTCTGGGGCTGGAACTGCCCGTTCCACCAGACCCTCAGGCATTCTTCCTTCTGGTATCTGACAAGCCACTTATCCTCAGAATCAGAGTCCAGTTGATAAACCTCGGCCACCTCTGGGTCCTGGCATACCGCCACTCCTCTGACACTCCCTCATCCTGATCTGAAGCTCAGAGTGGCTCCTTCCCATGTCTGGTCTGACTCAAACATAGCTAATCATTATTAAGCACTGACTATATACCCAGTGCTTTTTCAAAGCACAATGCAGGTTTATTTAATCCTCACAATAAACCTATAAAGTAGATATTATTATTATTTATTATTATTATTATTCAGTCCCTGGGTTAGGAAGATCCCCTGGAGGAGGGCATGGCAACCTGCTCCAGTATTCTTGCCTGGAGAATCCCCATGGACAGAGGAGCCTGGTGGGCTACTGTCCATGGGGTTGCAAAGAGTTGGACATGAGTGACTAAGCACAGCCCATTATTATCACCATCCACTTTTAATGAAGGAAACTTCAGCACAGAGAGATTAAATCATTTCCAAAGCTGTCAGCCCCGGAAACTTCAGCAGCCTATGTTGAAGTTTCTTTAAGAAAAATAGCTCCACAGTGATTGATTAGAACCCTCATGGCCATAAATCCAGAATGCTAAATGGTCCCCATTCTGCCAACACTTCTTTTCCTTAAAACCTCAAGTTCCTAATATGACGGGAAAAGAAAATCTGATTGTGGGTGTGCCCCAGCTGTCTACTTTTAGGCAATCCCATTCTCCACCCTCCCCCTTCCTCAGGGGCGCCTGTTGCCACCGCTTTCCCTAATTTTCTGCTGCCCCAGGCCTTCAGCTGTTCATATGATCACTAGTGGCTCAGCCCCGCTCAAAAGGTTTTCAAACAGGGGTCTGGACCACCAGATCGTAAAGGTTAGGCCCACGTATTCCAGAGGGCTGTGTCAGATGAGGAATTCTATTAGAAAGCTTTGCATCTGGAGTTTTCTAATGGTGCCTTCAGGCAAAAAAAAAAAAAAAA
>NW_011494948.1:8862678-8869746 GCF_000754665.1 Bison bison bison | reverse complement strand
ACCAACAACCCCTCCCTCCACTCCTCCCCACCCCCCCATTCCTGCTTTCCCCACAGCAAGATTTCTGCCTTGGTTAAATCAAATTCATTAATAAGCAAGGGGGAAAAGCACTCCAGGCAGTTTACCCTTCAAAACGTAAACTGTTAAAACATTTTGCGGTTACAAGCACTATGAAAAAGAACGCGTTTTCTCTCGTGTTTTGTGGTATCTCATAATCAAAGATTTTCTCATACATGCCGGGAACACTATGGAGATGGTCACATGTAAGGTCATTTCACTTTCAGCATGTGAAATGCTTGAAAGTTTAAAATCGGCAGCTGCAATTTACCTGGTTTTCCTCTGCTGTCAGCCACTGTTTTTCCCCCCTGAAAATATTCTCAGTGTTGTGTACGAGCCATCTTTGTTTCTCTCACAGATACCGAATGCCCCTGTGTATGTGTACCCAGTTTTCAGCTTTCTCCTCCCTCCATTTTTCCCTCCCTTCCTCCCCGCCCTCCTCTCTCTCTCTCTCTCTCTCTTTCTCACACACACACACACACATACACATACACACAAACCCTGTTCCCTGGTATGGGGCTGAAGTTACAGAAAGAACCCAAGAAAAGAGTGGTTTTTAAGGTCCCTATAAGGTCATGGCTGGTTGGGGCCTGACTGGAAACGGGGCTTGGGAGGGGAGGGGACTTCTTTGCAGGGGGTTCCCAACCTGTCTTTGTCTGAAAACTGGGCACTAGGCCAGTCCCAACCCAGCGGATTGCCTGGCCTCCAGCCCAGTGATGGATCTGACTGTCATTTCCCTACCCCCAGTGAGGGAGTAGGCAAGCTACGAAGCAGGATGAGGAGGAGAAAAACAGAGCCGAGTCTGGGAAAAAGATAGGAGGGGCGACACTGGAGGAAGGACTCAGCTGGGGAGGTGGAGGCCTCCCCCAGTCCCAGGGCCTCTTGTCAGTCCCCGCTCCCCTGTTAGAATTCATTATGAAAAATCAGAGAAAGTAACGACTCCATCAGAAAGAGCATCTTGTGTTCAGGCAGCGAGAGGAAAGGCAGGAAGGCTGTTGCTCCATCCCTTCTAACATTGAGACAACGCTGGTTAAAATCTTATTTTCTTACCTAAAAGTCTTATTTTTAAGAACTTCCTGAAAAGGGAAGGCTGCAGTCTTCTTCTTTGGGAATGAAACCTGTAGCTAAATGCTCCTCACCAGCAAGAAATTCTTCTTTACACACAACTTAAATCAAAAGACCAACCCCTCTGTATTTAAAATATGTTGCCATGGGCAGGGAAATGAGGTTTGTGACATTTAGAAGTTGACAAAAAGGACAGCTTCTGTGAACTTAAGGAAAACAGTATAGTTATAAGGACTCATCTATTTTGATTGATTTCTTCCCTTCAAAATCTTTACACTTGGGTACTCTCTGTGAGGGCTTCCCAGATGGCTTAGTGGTAGAGAATCAGCTTGTCAATGCAGGAGATGCGGGTTCAGTCCCTAGGTTGGGAAGTTTCTCTGAAGTTGGAAATGGCATCCCACTCCATTATTCTTGCCTGGAAAATCCCATGGACAGAGGAGCCTGGCAGGCTGTAGTCCATGAGGTCATAAATAGTCGGACATGACTTAGTGACTAAGCACAGATTGTTTGTGAATGTGTTTCTCTAAATTAAATATATGTTCGCATTTGAAGTGTGAACAATCTGACAGCTCCTCTAGACCAATTCCCCTCACCTTACTGATGAGGAAACAGAGATCCAGAGAGGTCTGGTGACTAGCCCAAGATTACGCAGGTAGAAGGACTGGAGAAAGGACATGGAAAGCAGGCCCTCTCGCTCTCACTCTTTCACTCTGGTTCTCCACCAAGTACCATGCCTTCCCTGGCTTTCTCTGCTTCAGTCTAATTTTAGCTAACTTTAAGCAGTATACATGTGTGTGTGTGTGTGTTCCTTTTCATGACATCACCTTACATATTCTATCTTGTTATTTAACCGTCATTCACCTGTATCTGTCTCACTAAACAGAACTGTTTAAAATAGTGATACATGTCTCTCCTATTCTTTCTTGAATCTTTAAGATTCAGAAAAATGACTGAACTATAGCTGGTCCCCAACCATAGTTTGTGGGAGATGTGTTAGTGGGAGGGTGATAATAACATGAAAGCTGACACAATAAAGTCATCAATATATTACAAATGAGTTGAAAAGGCAATCAGAAGCCATGTTTTGATTTCATCAATTTACTACTTTGAGGGGGGTTGTACATATTGGTGTTTATAGAAGAAATCTGAATGTATATGTCTAACAAGGCAGTGCTGGTCAGGAGGAAAGCCTGGTAGTTGTACAAAAGCCCACTCCACTTTAACAGGTGGGAACATTTCAGAGTCTACCACGAGACGACTGACATTGCTAACTAAGAGGAAGCTCATATACACACCCAAGAGAAGCTCTATGTGGTGAACCCCGTTCAGAGGCTGGACCTCGCTCCTGTGTTCAGAAATGTTGCTCTGTAGTCGTGTCTGTCTTGAGGTCTGCATCCTCCCAGACTTCCCCAAGCTGCTTTTCCACTAGTACCATGGCTGGAAGTCAAGAATCCTGTTCACCCAAGACTTTCAACTCTGACTTGCAGGCATCTGGCCCAGCGCTCTTCCTGGTACTTTTGTAGCAGGGCAGGGTTACGTGACCAGTTCTAGCCATTGAGCTTTGAGAAGAGCTTTTAGTTGCTGGTTTCAGACACTGCAGAGCTCTTTCCATTTGTAAAACAGCGAGGAGTGTTCCTGGAAGAAGTTCTTCCTTTAGCATGAGTCTTGGAGTCAGGAGACACAGAGCAGTGAACATGGAACGCCAGCAACAGAAAAGCCTTCTTTATTCTAAGCCACTAAGATTTGGGTTTTGTTACCATAGCATAACCTAGCCTGACAGACATAATGTGTGAGGTAATCTGAGGGGTGGTAATGACCGTGACACCATCGTATTGCATCCTTTAAAGGGAAAGTTATTCCCTTTTCACATTCCTCCCAGCTATTCAGATGAGCTGAGGAGAAGATTGGATTAGAGGCTGTTTTCTTTTAACAGCTCTCCTACTTTGCCCACCTTCCTTTTTAACGGAGAGCTGAGCTTGGGCTCAGAATGTTTGGCCAGAATCTAATTCTATTTTGTTTTCATAGATTATTTTATAATGATCTCTGAGGAACATGATCCTGTTTTTGTTTTGTTTTTTTTTTAATTTATGGAATGTTACAAAATTTCCTTTGAAAATATATTTAAACAAAATAAAAGAACTACCATCTCTACAGTGTTTACTATGTGACAGGCCTACTTGAAGTTTGGGGCATGTCATTACCTATTCCATCCTTGGAAGAATTTTATGAAGTAGGTACCATAATATCTCCACTTTGCAGATGAAAAAACTGAGGCACAAGGGTTAAGGAGCAGCTCAAGTTCCCCCATTTAATAAGCGGCACAGCCACAGTTCAGTTCAGGGGCTCATTCGGGTCCGTCTCTTTGCCACCCCATGGACTACAGCACACCAGGCTTACCTGTCCATCACCAACTCCTGAAACTTGCTCAAACTCATGTCCATCAAGTCGGTGATGCCATCCAACCATCTCATCCTCTGTCATCCCCTTCTCTTCTTGCCTTCAGTCTTTCCCAGCATCAGATGCCATGATCTTAGTTTTCTGAATGTTGAGTTTTAAGTCATCTTTTTCACTCTCCTCTTTCACCTTCATCAAGAGGCTCTTTAGTTCCTCCTCATTTTTTGCCATAAACGTGGTGTCATCTGCATATCTGAGGTTATTGGTATTTCTCCCGGCAATCTTGATGCCAGCTTGTGTTTCTTCCAGTCCAGTGTTTCTCATGATGTACTCTGCATATAAGTTAAATAAACAGGGTGACAATATTCAGCCTTGACGTACTCCTTTCCCAATTTGGAACCAGTCCATTGTTCCATGTCCAGTTCTAACTGTTGCTTCTTGACCTGCATACAGACTTCAGAAAATCTGTTTCCACAATTTGTACTCTGAGAGTTGATTTAAATTAAAACAAAAACAAAAACAGAGATATCCCTTTTGTTCTGTTGGTATGTGCCCATAGCAAAGAGTATGAGGGTGTAACACGAAAGATAGTGTTTCAGAAACCTCCTTTTGGCCTGCAAGAAGACATGCTCTGCACCCTGCCAAAAAGTGACCTTTGACCAGATTCACCCACCTGTATTCCCTGTCAGGCCAGAGAGCAGGCTCAGGGACTCAGGGCAGCACTTCCATTGCCATGGAAGGATAATGGACTTGTGAGAGCTTGAAGGAAGATAGAAGGGACTATGGGCTTCCCAGGTGGTGCTAGCAGTAAAGAGCCCACCTGCTAATTCAGGAGACATAAGAGACTCAGCTTCGATCCCTGGGTTGGGAAGATCCCCTGGAAGAGGGGAGCAACCCACTCCAATATTCTTACCTGGAGAATCCCATGGACAGAGGAGCCTGGCGGGTCCATAACGTTGCAGAGTGGGACACAACTGAAAAGACTAGCATGCACATGTGCAGAAGGTGCTATAGGCGATGGGGGGGGGGGGGGGCTGACCGTTTGTGTCTGAATCTTTTATCTGCAGAAATACCCCTTTTTCAGAAGCACTGGATTTCTTGGCACCCACTCAACAGATGAATTCAGTCCTTGCCACCCTATATACAGTGCCAGCTACCCCAGCCGTTCCGGGCCTCTCCATTCAGAAGGCTTAACACTCCAGTGATTAGAAAGAGGGTTTTGATGTGTTTTCTCTTATGGTTTTCAACCTTTGGGGAATATCTTGTCCAGACTGCTTTAATTTTTAAAACAAAGAAATTTCTTAAAAATGCCTCCTTGAATCTTCCTTAGCATGGAGCTCTCCAGTTTCTTTGGGTGGAAGAAACTAGGAAACTAATGTTATTAGGAATCTTTTTTTTTTTTTGCATTATTGTGACTTCAAGACCTAAATATCCCAGGGGGGGGAAAAAAAGCTTTAGGGATCAATGGGTTTGAAAGAAGGCCTTTCCTTTGTCAGAGCATGCTCACCCTGGCTTCTAATAGGAAGAGCAAGCCTTCCTGACTCACTCAGGTCCTCAGTCCATTCTGTTCTTGCCATATTTTTTTTATATCTCTGCTGCCTAAGCACATGGAAAGAAGGCTCGTGGTGGAGAAACCACAAAAGAGGCTCAGATTCATATGTCATTTAATGCAATGTAATTGGTGGTGGCGGTTGAGGGTGGGAAATCTGTATTCATAATTGGTTAAAAGTAGGAAGCATGAGTCAACAGGCTGGGATCTTGAAGCCTGGTTACTTTGATTATCATTTCTTGACAGTGAGTCCAGTGAGTCTTATATAATACAATTTCGCCCATCAGCCAAGGAGACAATATTCATTTCATGTTCAATCACTTCATTATTGTTCCTTTCAATAATTGGAGATTACTGCAACCTCTTCGCCGGTGTTAAGAAAATGTATGTATTTAGGCAATAGATGGCAGTGTTTCCACAAATTTTAATATTGCAATGGCTCTTAAAGGCATCCTGGTGCTCAGCTCCCCTGTAGCTTGCCGTGATCGTATAGTGGTTAGTACTCTGCGTTGTGGCCGCAGCAACCTCGGTTCGAATCCGAGTCATGGCAGGAGGGGAGAGAACTTTTGAAAGAGAATAGCACAGATCCCAAGCTGAAGTCCATCCAATAAAATTTTGCAACCAGACATAGAATAAATAATAAAAATCAATCAAACAGAAACCACTGCAAAGATTTTAAACTTTAGAAAGATGACATATGCAGAGTGTCTTTATTAATGCACTAACCCTGGTGCAAGTGTGTTGTGTGTGGGTTTTTTTATTTGCCTTGACGGATAATATGATAAGACTGGAGTGTAGTGGGCATGTAATTATTATTAATTACAACTACTTAAGCTCTGCTTTGAGCAGACTCGTCAAGTCTGCTTGCTTTTGAGCCTTGCCAGGGCTGTACAGTAATAACAACCCTGAATTATTTGGAAAGATATCAGCGGTAGATGTGGAAATCCTGTTTAACCAGGCATGAATTGTTGTTAGGAGGTTTCTTTCTTTTTTTTTTTTTTTTTTTTTTTTTTTTTTTTCAGGATGACAGAGAGAAAATGAACTGTCCCTTATCAGTAATTGCAGGAAACATTTTGTTTCTATGATATGAACTGGCTGTAATTTAACTTTCCTGCCTCATTGGATAATGTAAGGAGCCAGTTGTTGCTCAAAATGAGATTCTCTGAAGTGGGCATTTGGGTCTGATAAAGGGCATATTCTAAGTAGACAATGGGGCTCAAGCAATAAATAATGTCCATATATGGTGAAACTTTTTTAATGACATTTTCCAAAAGACTGGGGTTTGTATTATAAATGGCTAAATGTTGAATTAATGTGAGTAACACAACTTTAATGAGTCTTTCTCCAGGATTTAAAAACATGAACAATACAGCCTGAAAATGTCAAATATAAGTATGTAATGATGAAGTTTACTGCTCACTAGAAGGTATTTTTTAAAGCCTTTAGCCTCTGTTTCATGGATGGCCTATCAAAAACTCTTGTTTGTTATTTATGTAACACTAAAAAGGATTTCAAATAAAAATATATGCTCCGGGTAGGCACAGATTCTATTTAGTTCTTTCAGAATCAGTGAATTCTTAGAAATAATATTCTAGAAAAATTGCAATAAATACTGCCCATCTCTTCCAAACAAACAAACAAAAAGAGAACCGTTTCTATTTGACTTTGGACCTAGATTGACCAGGGCTTCCCAGGTGGTGAGAGTGGTAAGGAACCCACCTGCTAATGAAGGAGACATAAGAGATGAGGGTTTGATCCCTGGGTCAGGAAGATCCCCTGGGGGAGGGCATAGCAACCCACTCCAGTATTCTTACCTGGAGAATCCCATGGACAGAGGAGCCTGGCAGGCTACAGCGCATGAGGTGGTAAACAGTCAGACACAACTGAAGTGGCTTAGCACACACACATAGGTTGCTAACCCTCAGAATGTAATGTTCTAAAAAATGTGTTTATTGTTTCCTCCCAGACTTTCAAAACCATTTTATACTCTGAATCTCTTCAGG
>NW_011494948.1:8850770-8862578 GCF_000754665.1 Bison bison bison | reverse complement strand
GTGGTTTATTCTCTTGCCCCACCCCACCCCACCCTTCAGGCCCGTATTTCTCAGGAATTCTGCCTCCCCATCTCCAAAGGGTCGAGCCTGGCCTCTGCTTCAAGTCTGAGTGACCTTCTCAGCTGGCTTGAACTAATAATGCTTCTAAGAAGACTATTGCAATTATTGTTTACTTTAAAACACTTTAAAAAAATAAAAAAAATAAGCCCAAGCCAAGGTTATTTGTGTTCTGCTAGGAGACTGAAAATGCAATGAATTAATCATTTGAGGAAGGAGATTGTATCAGCCAGGATTCAGTGGTTACAAGTAACAGAAACAACATGTACTGATTTAAAGAAAGGCATGGATCTAGGTGCGGGAACAATGGGGCTTCAGAACCAATAGGAACCAGGCTATTAAAGATGATCAAGACACACTCTCTCCATCTCATCCCATATCTGTTTCAACATGTCATCTTTATTCTCTCAAACTAACTTCTATATGGCAGAAAGTGTGGCAGGTGACAGCAAAACCTAATCTTTATACTGACAGCATTGCTGTCTGCAGGAGAGCCCCTGAGTGCCAGTACACAAAAGTCCTGGGGAAAGATCTGATTGGCTTAGTTTGGGTCAGGTGTCCATTACTGGACCAATCAGCTACGTCCACAGGGATAGAGTGATATAGCACAAAACGTGTCCTTCCCTTGGTCTTGAGGCCAGTCCCAAAGTGAGAAAATTGCCAGCTCTGGAGCCACCTTACTATTTTCCCTTTGCATTACTTGATTCACCATGTGGTGGCTGTCTAATCCAACAAACTCATGAGTTCAGTTCCCAAACTATTAATATCTCTAGTGACTTGTGAAGAAAGAAAAGCAGTTGGGGAGTGGGGAGTGGAGGGTATCAGACTTTCTGGACTCACTCTGGATCTTAGGGACATAGTTGGAGGAACAGCTTGAATAAGAGAGCATTTTATGTTCTCTCTCCTCTGTGTCCACCAAACAGGGCCTTCTTGCCCCAGTTGACTACTTTCCCACCTTGGCCAGATGAGAGCTGAAGTCTTCTGAGTCTTCTGACAAAAGTCCCCTTGAACTTGGGCAAGTTACCTAAGTACTTCAGAGTAAAATAAATGAATGAAGAGGAGGCAGTTCATGCAGGAATTAAAAGAATAATGTACAAACAAATAAAAAACATAGTACTGAGGCTTGTAATACAAATTCAACACTGGCGTGTAGTAGGGTTGTAACAATAGTTATTCTTATTCATTCAAGGTGCCCGGTGCTCTCCTCCTCCATCAACCTCCATTGGTAGAAACTCTAGAGTGAGATTTCCATTAGGAAACAAGATCCTTGCCATGGTTTCAGAAATTTTAAAAAGTGATAATATAGACTCTGAACCAGGGGTAGCACAAGTCAGAATCCACTAAGTGACAAGATCTTTATTCAAGTTTACCATCCTGGTTCACTCCTCTTCACGTTACCATGATTGCAGATCATAGAAATCAGGACTTGTTTTCATCAACAGAGAGTTTGCTGACACTGGGTTTCCTATCTTGCTTTCTTGCTCATGTTAAAATAAACTGAATTCTAATTCAAAACCCATATCAAATTGGTTTTCAGAAATGTTAAAGCCTGAGTGATCAGAAGAAATTCTAAGTTTTAATTATATTAACTTCAAGACAATATCTGCTTTTAGTTTTTTAAAAAGCGTTTTACAAATATCACAAGAGACCCCATTGTTGCTTCCATGCTCACATTGTTTGCATTTTATACCAAAGCCCATACCTACTGGAGGAGGGCACGGCAACCCACTCCAGTATGCTTGCCTGGAGAATCCCTTGGATAGAGGAGCCTGGTGGGCAATAGTCCATAGGATTTTAAAGAGTCGGACACAACTGAAGCAACTTAGCAGGCAGGCATACCTGCTGATATAGAGTGACTCTGATCTAATCTTTCAAAAAATCTCTCTCAAAAATGTCAACTATATGACCAGTACAAGTTCCAGGCATGAAGCAAGGCACTAAAAGCTGGTGCTCTGGGACAACCCAGAGAGACAGGGTGGGGATAGAGGAGGGAGGGGGGGTTCAGGATGGGGAGACACATGTGTACCCGTGGCTTATTCATGTCAATGTATGACAGAAACCACCACGATATTGTAAAGTAATTAGCCTCCAATTTAAAAAAAAATTAACTAAAAATAGTCAGCTATAAAGGATTACAGGGCAAAGGTAAGCCATTCAACAAACTAGAGTCCCTGACAACTTTTTAACTTTATGGATGAAATATTGTACTCTAAAAGAATCCTGGTTTGAATCACATGGTTTTGGCAGCTGTAGTTTTCACCAATCAATGACAGTGTTATTGCCTTGTTGTTGTTCAGTCCCTAAGTCATCTCCCTCTCTTTGTGACCCCATGGACTATAGCATGCCAGGCTTTCCTGTCCTTTATTATCTCCTGAGTTTGCTCGAATTCATCCATTGAGTCGGTGATGCTATCCAACCATCTCATGTCCTGCTGCTCCCTTCTCCTTTTGCCCTCAGTCTTTCCCAGAATCACGGTCTTTTCCAATGAGTCGGCTCTTCCCATCAGGTGGCCAAAGTATTGGAACTTCAGCTTCAGCAGCAGTCCTTCCAATGAATATTCAGGGTTGATTTCCTTTAGGACTGACTGGTTTGATTTCCTTGCAGTCCAAGGGACTCTCAAGAGTCTTCTCCAGGACCACAATTTAAAAGCATCAAATCTTTGGCACTCAGCTTTCTTTATGGATCAACGGTCACATCTGTACATGACTACTGAAAAAAACTATAGCTTTTATTCAAATTGTGAAATGATTTTTCTCACTGAAAAGTCAGGAAAATTCCTTGTACTTCTTTTCTTGGACATCAACTATAATAGCAAGAGGAAGTGTTAATTCTCTGTATAAGTTATCTATGTCCCTCATGTTGCTGTGGAGAAGGCAATGGCACCCCACTCCAGTACTCTTGCCTGGAAAATCCCATGGATGGAGGAGCCTGGTAGGCTACAGTCCATGGGGTCGCTAAGAGTCGGACACGACTGAGCGACTTCACTTTCACTTTTCACTTTCACGCATTGGAGAAGGAAATGGCAACCCACTCCAGTGTTCTTGCCTGGAGAATCCCAGGGACGGGGGACCCTGGTGGGCTGCCGTCTATGGGGTCGCAGAGTTGGACATGACTGAAGTGACTTAGCAGCAGCAGCATGTTGGTGTATCTCTATAGTGGGCCCATGGAATTTGTTCAAATAAAATATTTTACCTGTGTGACTGCAGTTGAGTAACTAAAAATTCAAAACTCCATATGCTTGCTTTATTACCATAAGCTTATGGCTTTAGCTGAATGCCTCCTTATTGCTCTCTAAAATATAGTAAGCCGGATCAATCTTTTTTTGTTCAGACCCTATCTTCTTGATCTCTACCACTAACCTGTTGAATTGAAGAGAGTTTATATTCCAGTCTTTTTGATTCCATACTTTAGTGAGTGTCCATAAATAAAACAAATTCGCATTTTCTGATCAAGTCATTAATTGAACAGTCTCCAATAAATGGGCTCGACCTCTATCTAGTCCCTGATTATAAAGAAGGTAGTTTGTTTTGTGCAATAAAAATACACTAACTTATAGAAAATGATTTCTTAGAACCAAATCGAAATAGATGGAATTCACTTTCAGGGAGCCTTGCAGAGCTAGGATGTGACTGCCATCTCCTCTGTGGGGCCAGGAGGTCTTAAGGCCCAACTCATTGGAGCAACAGTGTCCCCAGGAGTGGCAGCTGGTGGTGACTTGTAGAAAGAGATTATCCACCACCGGCTGCTGCAACTTCATCCATGGGATCCAGACACAGAGAGTTGATGTGCGGGCTGTTTCCAGTCTCTATAGCTCAGTCAGTAGGAAGTATGAGTGAGACACCTTTCCAGTGCCCCTACCTGTCCTAAGGTATTGTGACTTATCTCAATCATGTCACCCTGAAAAGCTGAAGATCTGTGGCCAGGCCTGGAAATGCTAGCCTTCCTAGGAGCTGACTTGTGAAAGAAAATTCCCACAAAAGCTGAATCAAAGTTTTTCTAGGCAGGTGGGGATTCAAATCCTACTGCTGCTGCTCTGACAGTTTGACTTTGCACCTGATCTCTCTGTGCTTCAGTTGATTAGCAGAACAGGGGGAATATGAGGAGGCAGAGAAGGCAATGCATATCTGTGTGACTCCTGGTGATGATGACAGCGTTTCCTTCCATCCCTTCCCAGGAATGCATTTTTTGTTCTCTGTTGGTTTTTTGAACTTAACAGCATTCAAAAGTCAGCCCCGCAAAGCAAACTGAAAAACATGCCTTGGATGCGAACTCTGATTGTGAGAAGTTTTAACACACTCATGTCTTCATCTAAGCCCTGGCTTTTAATTTCAAGTCACATTGCCATCAGAAAGATGAACTCTTTGTTTTCCAGCCTGTTTGATAATGAGCAGAGATTGGCAGAGAGGTCACCGTCAAGAGACTCCAGTATAAACATGAGTTGTCACTAGATGGCGCTGCTTGTCGTTATTCATCAAAGACAAGGAACTCTTTTTCTTTCTTTTTTTTCCTCTCCATGGAGTCCTGGCCCAGCCTGTCTGCAACTGGGATCCTAATCATGCCAGAACTCTTCTGTACTCTGAAGGGAGGTTCTATTTTCAACATATTATCATCAAGATCTGAGGACCAAACAGACTCCACCTACAATCTGGGGGAATTACCTCAACAGTGTTGCCTTTATCCAGAGGTGATTTAAAAAAAATATATTGTATTTGGATGTCAACGTTCAAAGGCTCCGAGGCAGAAAATTCCATTTCAAAGAAAGTGTGATTAATGAAGCCACATAAATCCTATAGATTTATGTAGAGGCTGGAGCAGTTTCAGAAATCACACCATACAAATCAAAGAAGCGGGTTTTTCTACATCCTCTCTCACTTTCTCTTATTCTTATTTTGGCACATCTTTTCCTTTCCTTCCCTCTTTCCCTTTCGAAGTCTCTTGAATGCACATATCCCAAATTCCAAAACAAGAGGGAATTTGATCGGATATCCTAAGTACAGCCACTTTTAAGCTCTAACCATCACCATTTCTCCTCATTCTTCCCCCAAGAGATGCAGAGACAGGGTTGAGGCCGTAACAGTTAACTCACATAACTCAGACTGCTTATAAAATTAAGTCAATTCTGGAACTCCATGTAGTAAGACTCCCAGCTTCAGTAAGGGATCTTACTTAAAGAAAGCCAAATTTAAAAAATAATGAAGGTCCTTTTCTAGAAGAGGTGGTGGGGGAATTCTAAAGATAGCTTCGCATAGAAATTTGTTAAAAAATCTCCTTTAGACATATCTCTGTATCCTTCATATTTCACCCACTTATATCAACCTCTAACTGTACCCCTTACCTTCCTTCCTTACTTCTATTTATATTCTTAAACCATTCACTCTTTTACATTCTTCTCTACTCCGACGACATCCTGTTCGGACTCCCTATCTCTTTCATAAACTCTAACATGCTGGGAGTCCCCTCAGCCCCCTGAAAGTGGTGTCCTTAGGCCAGTCTGACTGTATCTGCTTTCACAAGTGAGCCTGTCGCCTGGGTAACAATGTAGACTGTAGTACTGTGTTCTCTAGTTAGGGTTGTGGAGTGTCCTCTCTAATGGTGAAGCACATGAGCGGTAGAGTCAGATTCCTGTGTTGAAATTCCACTTCTACTCGTTACTTTCAAGATGGCCCTGGGCAAGTTAGTAAGCTTCTCTGTGCCTCTGTGTGTGCTGTGTGCTCAGTCCTGTCTGATTCTTTGCAGCCCCATGGACTGTAGCCTGCCAGGCTTCACTGTCCATGGGAGTTTTCCAGGCAAGAATGCTGGAGTGGGTTGCCATTTCCTACTCCAGGGGGTCTTCTCAACCCAGAGAATGTCCGGGTTGTCTTCTGCACTGGCAGGTGGATTCTTTACCACTGCACCAGCTGGGAAGCCCATCCTTAATAGTCTCTCCCTCAAAGGGTTGCTGTGAGGATCAAATGAACTGGTATAAGCAGTTTGAAGAGTGTCTGGTTCAGAAAGAGTACAGTATTCACTGTAGCTTTGTTATTATCATAACTGCTAAATTATTACTATTATTATATGCCAGGCACAATGATAAGTAAAGAAGGTAAAAAGATGGTGATAAGTGAAAGTGAAAGTTGCTCAGTCATGTCCAACTCTTTGTGACCCCATAGACGATACAGTCAATGGAATTCTCCAGGCCAGAATACTAGAGTGGGTCGCCTTTCCCTTCTCCAGGGGATCTTCCCAACCCAGGGATGGAACCCAGGTCTCCCGCATTGCAGGTGGATTCTTTACCAGCTGAGCCACAAGGGAAGCCCAAGAATACTGGAGTGGGTAGCCTATCCCTTCCCCGGGGGATCTTCCTGACCCAGGAATCGAACCGGGGTCTCCTGCATTGCAGGCGGATTCTTTACCAACTGAGCTATGAGGGAAGCCCAACAAGATGGTAAGAGTATACAAATAGACTGTATCTTTGTCTCCATGAAGCTTTCAGGTAATAGAAGAAACAATTAAGTCAACCTGTATTTGGCCATGCAGCATGATAGGATGATGTAAAGGAACACCACAGGTCTGACACCAGTACACACAGATCTTTAGTCCCCAGTGGGGAGTCTAGAGAAAGGTTCCCTTTGGCACTGAGACCCAAAAGGGGTCAAGGATTGACTTTCAGAGATAGCTACCCACACACATATCTTCCAGCTCTTGTGGGAAGGGCATAAGCAGAAAGGCGGGAACCTTGTTCCTGTCTTTCTTGGGTTTTTGGCGTAGCTCCAATGCAGTGAGTCTTGAAGGGAGCCCAGCCCAATTGAGCAACTTGGGGTTCTGGATCTTTAGGAACTCTAGGAGGCTCCAAGAACAAGGCACATATAAAAGCAGTCAGAGTGAGAAGATGAAAATGGGCTTATTTCTGATTGTCTTCCTGGGCACTCCCTGAAATATCCAGGCATCTCTTCAACTAGAGAAGTAGTGTGGATGAGGGGGGACATTCTCTGACATCTGGTAGGCTTGATGAAGCAGCTAGAAATATAAAGTCCTATATGCAATGGAAAGTAAGTTGTTTTTTTTTTCCCCCTGCTTTTAAAGATTCAAAATATCTGGTTTAATCTTTTAGCAAGCATATGTTAAGTGCCCATGCTATAAAACCTGGAGATGCAATAATGAAGAAAAAGAAAGCTCTCAGTGAGCTTGCAATCTAAAGGAGAAAATAGGCATAGATTCAATTGCAGTCCATCAGGATGTATCATCAAAAAGCCTCATGGGAACACAGAGGAAGTGCAGAAGTCATTCAGACAAGACATGCAGCCAGCATCTGACCTACAGAGATTACAATGATAAAAGGAGAGGAGGTACAAGATGAAGGCAGAGGCAGAAAATTTATGTAGAGATTATCAAGTTATCAGACTATGAATAGAAGACTCTCTTTTTCCTTTAAGCCAAAAATTGTCATACAAATTTAAGACTTCCTGAGTCATAGTTCAGGAGGACTTGGGAATACTCCCAGACAAGACAACTTCTCCATTCTCCAGGCCAGTGTCACCTTCATTTCCAAAGAGTTCCCAGGGAATAAAGGCAAAGGGAAAAGAAAGTAAGCCATTGAAAACAGATGAAGGAGATAGAAGAAAGGACATTGTGGCTATAAAGAAAAATGGCTGCCACCAGGCTCTCCAAGGAAGCCTCATTTTTCTTCTTGCACTCGTAAAGAACACCAAGGTTTATCTATTCTGTACATAACGGTTTGCATCTGATAACCCCAAAGTCCACTCCATCCCTCCCCACCCTGCCCCCCAGCAGCCGCAAGTCTGTCCTCTATGTCTGTGAACCTATTTCACAGATAGGTGACTCATGCCATACTTTAGATTCCACACATCAGTGACTCATATGGAATTTGTCTTCTCTATCTGACTTACTTCACTACAGTCCATCCATGTTGCCGCAAATGGCATTATTTCATTCTTTTCAATACATGAGTAGTGTTCCATTGTGTATATGTATCACATCTTCTTTATCCATTCATCTGTTGATGGGCATTTAGGTGTTTCCATGTCCTGGCTATTGTGAGTAGTGCTGCTCTGAGTGTAGGGCTGATGTACAGCACAGGGAACTATGTTCACTATCCTGTGATAAACCATAATGGAAGATAATATAAAGATGTGTGTGTGTGTATATATATATAATATGTATAATGAATCACTTTGCGGTATAGCAGAAATTAACACAGCATTGTAAATCAACTATGCTTCAACTAACAACAAAAAAGAATACCCAGGAGAGATCCCTTTGTAGAGAATCAACTGAGATGCAGAGGCTGATCATATTTCTTTCATTCTTTCACTCATTCATGCATTTCAACTAACACTGAGTATCTACTAAGGTGTTATTCTGTGTGTGTGTTGCAGGGTGGGGAATGAATGAGATCATGCTTTTGCAGTGAAGTAGCTCATTGCCAATAAGACAGACAGCCAAGCAGACTAATATTAGTTTCACACAATAAACTTTTGATGTACTATGGCAATCCTTCAGTTTGAGGTAAAATAAAACTAGGAATTAGGTGGCCTGAGATAAGCTTTTGTGAATATATGCACAAAAAAGGATACAGCAATATCTGAAATTTCAATCCCACTAAAATCCAGATGTACAGAGAAAATGTAATCTCTTTATATTGCTGTTATAATCTGACCTTTCTTGTAAGCCCCACCCTATGGGTGGAAAGGCAGGAAATAATTGTCTAACTCAGCTTAAATTTTAGTCCAGTCCCCAAAGGTAAATATTCCCTATAGGTAAAGCTCAGCCTTGCTGAGCAGTGGTTTAGTTTTCATTTTTCTTCTGCCCCTTTCTTCCCAATTCTCTACAAAGTGGCCTCAGGTACACAGCTGGGGCAGGGAGCAGGGCTCAGATGATCTTGTTAAGGTAGAAGGAGGGGGATGACCACATAGTGTCCCTCTTTTGCCCTCTGCTCCTGCTGGGACACGTGCTGAAGGTGACTGTGGTGAACCTTATACTCTGACTCCTCTCATCTTGGTTGGGGTTTCACGGCCCTTCCTGGCTGACTTGGCCTCATCTTGGCTCTCTTGGATGCTGAGGATACTTTTAAAGCCCTGCCACGCGACCTATCTGGCCCCATGGAAGACTCACTGTTCATCTGGGTGCAGTAGGAACTGGTGGATCATCCATGTCATTCAGAAACTCAGAACAGAGAGTACAACTCATTCTAAATACTCCACTGATCCTGCCACAGGATAAACCCCACCTCCCCTAAGTAAGGACTGGGGACTTGAGCACTCCATATTTACTCAGTCTTCTCCCCCTTCTCTAGTCCGAAGGCTCAGGAGGGGAAATTGGGACAGATCTGATCAGTTCACCCTTCATCTTTCTCTAATTGGCCCCCAAATGCTCCCATCCCTAGAAAAATGGACTTCCCTTCTCTACTTCCTCTTCCTGCCTAGATGTCCCTTAGGTAAAATTCTACCTAGTCCATCAGACCTAACCCCAGACAGGGTCAACCTGGAGGTAAAGAAAACTTTTAAAAATCCTCTCCTTCTTTGTAACATCTGTCTCTCCCACCTATTATCTTGCTGAAGATGCCAAGATCCTACCCTCAGAGGTCTGCCTCTGAGTCAGTAAGCCCTTGGGCTGAAGTCTCTGAGAGAGGTAGTGATGCAATGATTTTAAGAAGGCAATTAAATTCTTCATGTCTTCAATATCTACAAAGAGCATTATCAGTTTTAAGATAATAGAATTGTATTTCCTTGTCTTCTAATTGGTGGTCCAAGGAATGCCATTCTGCAGGTGGTTTCTGGGTAAACCGTGCTGAGTGTTTTAAGCTCAAGTAAGTTTAGGGAATACTGAGATAAACTTAAATAGGTTTGTTTAACGGGAAACCATCAGAGCCTTTAATGCACTAATGTGTTCTGGGAATTCTGCAACACTGTTTTCTGAAACTATTTGACCACGGAACACTGTTTTTCTCATCTTCTGGAAACAGTGTCCTGAAGAATATAGGGATGAAAGATGCTGAAATCTTTTGTCCCCAGAATCAGTGAAACCTCTATTCCTCCATCTTACCTTCATTAAGTCAGCAAAGCAAAGTGTTAAGGCAACAGTATCCATACCTTTTTTATCCTTTTTCAGCTATGCTGGGTCTTCATTGCTGTGCATGGGCTTTCTCTAGTGGTAATGCTTGGACTTCTCATTGCAACAGCTCTTGTTGTGGAGCACAGGCTCAAGGTACACAAGCTTCAGTAGTTTCAACACATGGGCTCAGAAGTTGTGACACAGGGCTTAGTTGCCCCATGGCATGTGGGATCTTCCTGGACCAGGGACAGAACCCATGTCCCCTGCACTGGCAGGCGAATTCTTAACCACTGGACCACCAGGGAAGCCCCATATCTCTATATCTTATTTGTTTCCTAACTGGGCCCTCTACTCGCTCTAAGTCCTGTACTTGTTTTTAATGACAACAGCTTTGACATCAGTGTTGTAAGCACAAAATACCTGGGAATTAGATACTTGGAGATGCTAGAAATTTTAAGGAGACATGAGTTTGATCCCTGGGTGGGGAAGATACCCTGGAGAAGGAAATGGTAACCCACTCGAGTATTCTTGCCTGGAAAGTCCCAAGGACAGAGGAACTATACTTCATGGGTCTCAAAGCATCTGACACGATTTAGCAATAAAGAACAACAACAATTCCAAAGTAAACAAGAATAATCCCCTTATGCCAAAATGAGAAGTAAAAAAACCCAATTCTTGGTCTTCTCTGGGAATTGTCTAGTGGAGATACAGGCCTTCCTGAGTTGCCCCTTTGAAGGATGGGAAGTGTATGATGGCTCATGGTTAGGGAATGCAAAATAAAGATCTTATGACTTTCAATATAAAAATATATATGGTGTAAGATTACTGCACCATTCCCCACAATCAGAAGGAATGCAAATATTCCCTGCATGGCCTCAATAATGAAAACAGAACCTGAGTAGAGAGAAAAGTGGTATCAACAGGAAAGTTCTGGCAAAAGTGCTTTGCAGAGAACATAATGATCTTAAAATAGGTTCCTTAAAAGGAGCATTACCTAGGAAAAACAACCAAATCTCAAGGGATATAGATGAGATTCTAGGGAGGACAATGATGGATGAGAGGAAATGGCAAGAGAAAACCGTAGACGGCCGGGATAATGGGCCCAGCGACCCTTTTACCTTCCTCAAACTTTTCTTCTGTCCTTGTGTAAACAGAGAAGAGGCCTGACTCGCCATTCAAGGTAAAAGTGGGGCAAAAATTGATATTTCATATGCAGCCACATGTGGGCTGAAAGTATAACTCACAAAGAAAAAAATCCTCCCATCATATACATCTCTGTGCAAGTGGGATTGATTTACATGAGTAGCTTCAGCGTGAGAAAACACTTGTGAGCACACAGGAAAACAGTTGGGAGTTCCAGAACCCCAGAAGAGTCAGATATTACTGGTCATTCTGTGCTTTCATGGATAGGGGCAGTAAAGTATCCTTAAGAATGAAGTAGAAGGTTTTTGCCCCCTAGCCCTATTGCCACTTCCTGCTCCCTCAGTCTTCCTTAAGACAAAACATGATAT
Organism: Bison bison bison; assembly: GCF_000754665.1. Taxonomy (NCBI): domain Eukaryota; kingdom Metazoa; phylum Chordata; class Mammalia; order Artiodactyla; family Bovidae; genus Bison; species Bison bison. Next base: position 8,850,960 of record NW_011494948.1, on the reverse strand, counting down.
AGGCTTTATTTTCTAAGTCATTCGATCAGAAGTAGTTATATTGGTAGCATTCTTTGAGTTAATTTGTACAGTAAAATTGCTGTTGGCCTGTGGACATACTTGTTCCTCAAGAAAGAGTTGATAGAAATAAGAATGGTAATTTGAGCTGTCATGAATCCCTATGGCTGTTAAATAAGTAAAATAAAAGCCA
>NW_011494948.1:8801863-8850670 GCF_000754665.1 Bison bison bison | reverse complement strand
TAAAAGCCATCCATACCAAGACTACCGTTTTGTTGAGAAACCAAAACTATGGAGACACCGCCTCTGCTGGCCTGGTCTGGAAGCAGTGAACATCACTGCTTAATGTACGTATCAGCTTCCCCTCTGTTTCTTAATGTCCTCCTCCCCTCACAGCACAGCCGGTGGGAGATGGGAACTGCACTCTGCACTCTCTCTTGCCCACAGAGGTGGTCACTGGACCAGATTGGGCCAGTTAAGGACCATGTCCTTCTAGCCAAGGTCTAGGCACACGATCTGTGCTGAGTCAGCTGGAATCCCTCCTTGGAATGTCTAGAAACGAAAGTGAGGCAATGTTGTCTCTAGGTCAGCCTTTCCAAGGTTTGGTTTTATGAACCTATTGGCCTTTAAGCCTTATCGCCTTTTAAAGTTTAAAAGGATGTTTATCAGGTGAAATTGAAAGATGTCCAACTAATACAGAGACCTTAGCAGAGCAAGAAACCTTTACTTTTCTTTTTCTTACCCCCTAAGAATATTTACAGAAGACATTCCATGTGCCAGACTGGAAATATGGTGGTGAGCAAACGTAAGCTCTTCTGACTGTCAGGGAGATGGTGGCCTACTGGGAAGAGCTGCTGCTGCTGCTAAGCCACTTCAGTCACGTCCGACTCTGTGCGACCCCATAGACGGCAGCCCACCAGGGTCCCCCGTCCCTGGGATTCTCCAGGCAAGAACACTGGAGTGGGTTGCCATTTCCTTCTCCAATGCAGGAAAGTGAAAAGTGAAAGTGAAGTCGCTCAGTCGTGTCCGACCCTCAGCAACCCCATGGACTGCAGCCTTCTAGGCTCCTCTGTCCATGGAATTTTCCAGGCAAGAGTACTGGAGTGGGGTGCCATTGCCTTCTCCATTGGGAAGAGCTAGCAGTCAATGATTGCTAATAATTAATCAAGTTCAAGTGCTTGGTGTCCGGTAAGGAAAAGAGACCTCATGTCTGAATGGGGAAGAGGTGGCAGTTTCCACAAGGAAGTGATGGTTAGTCTGACCTGACAGGGGTTAGGCTCATCCTCTTGGACCAACGTTTCCTTTGCTATTAAAACCTTGCATAACATGGTAGCTACCTCAGTTTAAGAATGTCTCTTGTTTTTTCAACCTACTGAGCTGACATCAGCCAGTTTATCTGATCTCATTACTGGGTATGTGAGTTTTCCTGTACTTTCCATACTTACTGTAACATTATTAAGTTGAAAATGCACAAGAGAAAATTTTGATCTGAATAAAATGAAATGGTAGATAGAAAAGTGGAACAAATAACCTTTAAGAAAAAAATATTTCTTTGAATTCTTCTGTAATTAATTGTCTTTGAAGTCTTAAATATCTAAAAATTCTGACATATCTATATTTTTTATTCAATCAAAAATCATGAAAATATACAAAACAGAGTATAGTTTGGTGTAAAGAATATATACTTTTGCTGGAAGTCAACTCTAAAGGTATCTCACAAGGAATCTGTGCTAGAACTATATCTAGTGTTAGTCACTCAGTTATATCTGACTGTTTGCAACACTATGGATTGTAGCCCACCAAGCTCTTCTGTTCATGGGATTCTCCGAGCAAGAATACTGGAGTGGGTTGCTATTCCCTTCTCCAGAGGATCTTCCCAACCCAGGGATCAAACCCAGGTCTCCCGCACTGAAGGTGGATTCTTTATTGCCTGAGCCATCAAGGAAGCCCAAAACTATATATAAGGTATACATATATATGTACATATATACACACACATGCACACACACATATATATAACTGAATCACTTTACTGTAAGCCTGAAACTAACACAGCATTGTAAATCAAATTATACTTCAATAAAAAATATTTTTTTAAAAAGTGAATCTAAAGAGGGAATATATGTATACGTATAGCTAATTCACTCTTTTGTGCAGTAAAAACTAATACAACATTGTGAGGCAACTAAACTCTGATAAAAATTATTTTTAAGGAATGAATCTGTGCTTCTGCTCAAATTAGCACCTGCTCAATCCTAGTATTGGAGAAGGCGATGGCACCCCACTCCAGTAAATCCCATGGATGGAGGAGGCTGGTGGGCTGCAGTCCATGGGGTCGCGAAGAGTCGGACACGACTGAGCGACTTCACTTTCACTTTTCACTTTCATGCATTGGAGAAGGAAATGAACCCACTCCAGTGTTCTTGCCTGGAGAATCCCAGGGGTACTGGAGCCTGTTGGGCTGCCGTCCATGGGGTCGCACAGAGTCAGACACGACTGAAGCGACTTAGCAGCAGCAGCAGCGGCAGCAATCCTAGTATGGCATTCTTTGCTTTGTTAAAATGTCTCTAGCTGTGATACATCTACTGTCCACTGATTTCTAGCAAGTAATTTGCATTTGTCATCTCTCATTTGTATGTAGATATGATAACTCATATTGATAAGCCATCTTCTTATCTTCCCCAGTGGAAAAGATCATCTGATTTACCATTTTTATATTGTATACTAGGTATTCCTCTTAGCATCCAATGCATTCCTTTTATATTTTTATTATATACTATATGCTATGGACTCCTTTAGTGTATGAATTTTCAACTAGGTTTTGAGTGACCTGTCATGTTCATATACTTACATATTGTTCCCTGAAAGAATGTTTATGCTTTTGAGATCAGGAACTAGGGATTGGATGCCTTTTCAGCTTTTTTCTATCATGCCCAAAGCATCTTATCCAATCAGATCAGATCAGATTAGTTGCTCAGTCGTGTCAGACTCTTTGCAACCCCATGAATCGCAGCACGCCAGGCTTCCCTATCCATCACCAACTCCCAGAGTTCACCCAGACTCACATCCATCGAGTCAGTGATGCTATCCAGCCATCTCATCCTCTGTTGTCCCCTTCTCCTCCTGCCCCCAATCCCTCCCAGCATCAGAGTCTTTTCCAATGAGTCAACTCTTCGCATGAGGTGGCCAAAGTAATTGATATTAATTTAACAAATATTTCTTGACATGTATAAAATACTGTTTCTAGGTCAAGAATTTGCTAAGTAAATGCTCTTTCCATTGGTGTGATTGTTATTATCTCATTTAGCATTTGGTTAGAACTGTCATCTATAGAGAAAAAGGAAGGGAGGGAGGGAGAAAGGAAGGAAGGAAAAGCTTGCCTCTCTATATTTATGAATACCAGAATCATTTCACGTGGTATTAAATGCCTCTTACGTAAGACCCAGAGGTTTTAAATTACGTGCTAGTTCTGCAACAAAACAGTTAAAGGCAGGATGTGAAAAAGAAATCAATGCAATTTACTTATAATTAATTTAAGATTAAGTTAAAAATGAAAAAAAATGGCTTACACTCAGTGGTGCTACTGTTGAACTGTCATTTAAAAGCTTATATATAATTAGTGGAAGTATGTTAATTGAATTATGGCAATTAAGTCAGCCTTGAGACAAGAGAGTTCCTTCTGATGGACGAGATTGTGGTAATTCTGTAACCCATTCTCCTCTGTTAGAAACTTTCAGGACCATAGCTCATCTTGCCCCTTAGTACTTTAGCTACTGTAATGTAGCCAAATCTTGATTTCTCTCATGTTAATTATCTACTTTGTGGATTTTTTTGAGCTCTTGGATTCTTCTGTTCCTTTTCCATTGGTTACTTGGTTGTCAGCACTGATGGGTAGGCTGGAGCCATGAAAAAGTCATGCAATTTACATCTGTTGGCTTTTTTTTTTTTTTTAACTATGAAATATCCTCACCAGTAAGAGATAAAGTGTGTGGGGGAGGAAGTAAAATTATTTGAGAGGTTGATGTGAAGAAAGTGATTATCTCTTCAGCCTTCTCTTTAATCATGTCATTGTTGATTAAAGTGTTGAGAAAATACTGAAGCAGAAGTTGTCAGGAGTTTGGGGGCTGTTTGGAGACTCTGTCCATGCTAACCCCTTTTTACAGATGTTGTAGAATGAGCTAGCCATGTCCCTAACCTGATATTCACAAACAAAGTAGCCTTGGCTAATTTCCTTCCTCTCTCCAGGACTAAATTTACTCTATAAAATGAGATCACCACAGTTCCTTTCAACTCTAAAATTCTCCAGTTTTTGGTCTAGTCACAAAGACCATGCCATGTTTTTCAGAAACTCTCAATATGGATGGTTCACCTCCTATGCCCTGGGGTCACAAAGAGGCGCAGGCAGAATGTATGCCAGCCTGACGAACCAATGGGAAGTAGGGCTGATGCCACTGAGGACAGGCGTGGGGGCGGGTCCGAATCACAGATTCCTGCAGAAAAGGAAAAGCAAGAGAGAAGCCAACAGAAAAGAGAAGGGACAACCATACTGACATGCCTGAAAACAGAAGTCCTGGGGGAGTTCCATGAGCCGGACCAGCCCGGACATGTGCAGGACTGGGTGCAAAATGAGAATGTGGGGCTCCTTGTTTCAAGACAAAACGTTTCAAAATGGCACTGGCAGAGCTTTAAACTAAACAGAGGGCCTTCTCCTGTCGACCCTGTCTGTGGGCCTAACTGGAAGGGATTAATTCTATTTCCCAGGGGGTTGAAATCCCAGGAACCTCCCCTCCCTGGACGCCCTGAATCTGCAGGGCTCACTTCAAGTCTGCTGCTCATTCAGCACTGTTTCTTTCTTGCTTGCTTTTTTTTTTTTTCAACAGTGCTGCTAGCTGTATAAATATTTTACAGTTCCCCTATGAAAAGTTTCCAAGGGGCCCAAGTTAAGGGAAAAATCTTTGAAAGGATTTTTTCCATAGCAATTAAAAACTTTCAAAGCACCGAGAGCTCCCCAGTCTCACTTTAGTGCAACAAACCTCTATTTTTTTGGACCAGTTTGGATGGCTCTGGGTCTGAAAACAAGCCAGCCTCTTTGTTTGGTGACTTTGTGGGTTGCCGATAGACATTTGGAATTTAAATTCATTAGATACATAGCAGAGCTGTGGATGGAACCGGCAGAGGGTTTAGGAATGCTGTGATCAGAAACTCTAACCCCGATTTCCTGTATCTCATTTACAGGGGTAAAATAACTATAAATCAAACTAAAGCTCATTTCAGCTCCCCAGATGAAGTCAAATGTACACTCTGACTTATGCATATACCATTTTTAGTTAACGCACCAATAAAAATAATTGTGCAAGCCTAAATTTGGAAGTGTTCCCAGCGTTTATGACAAAACTTAATAAAGCCAGGCGCATTGAATGTAATATGGGAATTTTATTGAAATGAAATTAGTCCATCATGTAAGCTCCACATTTTCCTCAGATTTCTTGGACTTCATATGAGCACTCTCCTGGGGACCCTAATAGGGTCCTGCAAAAATTCAAGTAGAGTCTGTAGAGACACACTTCAGACTACAGCTCTGCAGTGGGTAGGACGGTGTACCCTGTTTCCACGCAGCAAACCACACACACTTTTCCAAGCATGCCCCTACTCCCCACCCTGAGGTCTAGGCAGCAGGCATATTGTTGTGGTTTTGCTCAGAACGTAGGTCTCCTAGAGAGATGGGATGGAGGTTCGTTTGTAACTCTAGTAACTGTGACATGTGCCAGAAACCTATTATGTAATTTCCCTGGGGAACCAGCGTGGCAGCAGCATTGAATATATCCATGTAGTCTGGTTGCTTGACCGTATCTGGGATGGAAGTCAGGGGGATCCAGGATGCTTTCTGGCTGCTCAAAGGAGACAATATTTGTGCATTTGAAATTTAGGGTTGGGGGTGGTGGTATAAGGATGAGATTGGAAGATTGGAATGAAGGAATTCAAGTTCAGATATGAATTGTATTTCGTTTACACCGGTTCACAAGCTTCAATTTGTATGAACACTTCCTGGGGTACTTGTCAAAAAAGCCAATGCCCAGGCTCCACCTCAAGAGATTTTTAATCCATTACATCCACAGATGAACCTGGGAATTGGCTTTTTAAACAATACTTCAGGTGAAATTGACACAGGTTGTCCAAGGATCTCAGTTTTAAAAATACTGCTAGTGGATTGATCATCACCAACAACAAACCATTTTCATTATATTTAATTGCTGTAGACTAAATGTTTCCCTGTAAATTCATGTTGAAACCTAACCTCCGATGTGATGGTGTTAGGAGATATGGCCATTGGGAGATGATTAGGTCATGAAGGTGGAGCCCACTTGAGGGAGATTAGTGCCCTTAGAAAAGAGACTCCAGAAGCTCTCTTGCCCCTTAGCCCTGTGAGGACACAAGGAGAAGGCAGCCACTGTGAGCTAAGAATCAAGCTCTAACCAGACACCAAATCTGCCAACACCTTGGTCTTGGACTTCCAAGCCTTCAAAACTGAGAAATAAATTTCTGTTCTTTATAAGCCACTCAGTCTAGTTTATAGCATCCTGTAATGACTAAGGCATTACGAAGTGTTTATTTTTGAGGTGTTACTATGTGCATAAGGAAAGGTCTGGACCATCTCCTTCACTGAATTTGGACCACCATCTAGATAGGTGTCTAGCCTATTTTTTTCAACTCAGAGGACAGATATTTTATAGCATTTTTTATAGCCTGTTTTCAGTGATTAATCATCATTACTGTTAAGACCTTTTCCCTTAGATCTACACAAATTTCTTGCTGAAATTTGAGCCCATTTCTCCCTATTCCCTTCTCAGAAAATATAGAGAATAATTGGGTGGTATCTTGATAATAGGGCTTCCCAGTTGGCACTAGTGGTAAAACCTCCTACCAATGCAGGAGACGTAAGAGACTCGGGTTTGATTCCTGGGTTGGGAAGATCCCCTGAAGAGGGACATGGCAACCGACTCCAGTATTCTTACCTAGGGAATCCCCTGGACAGAGGAACCTGGCAGGCTACGGTCCATATCGTCACAAAGAGTCCAACACAACTGAAGCAACTTAACACACACACACACATACACACACACACATACACACACACACACACACACACACACACACACACACCATCTTGAAAATAATCCTTTAAGGATTTAAAGGAAGTCAAAGGTATCTTCTCATTAATCCACATGGCAAATAGTTTTGTTCATGGTCATGGGCCAATTTCCATTCTTATGATTCCAATCTGTAGGTCCAAGGATGGCTAAATTAGGCCTGGACTTCGAATACTTCAGGTACCCGCCTGCTCAGACTGTCTTCCCCAAAGCCATCTTGGAGGGACTCTGGGAATTTAAGGAGTTGTTTTTGGACATTGTCATCATCGCTTCCACAGTTTACATGGAGAGAGTAACTGTCTCTTCTTTGACCTTTTCTTAAACTCAGTTCTTTCTACTTTCCCTCGCCTTCCCTATGTTTCATCCCTCTAATTAACAGACTATAAAACCTTGCCTGACCTCTGTGGTCGGAACAGAAAACGAACTGGAGAATCTAAATGGAAGTTGGGCACAGCCTTTCTTCTCTGTGGCAGTGATGGAAAACCTCTGAGGTGGCCTCCTCACGTCCACGCTGTGTATAATCAACTCCCTTTGAGTGCAGGCAGGGCCTGTGACTGTCTTCTCACCAACAGAATACAGTTAAGCTGGTGGGATGTCATTCACATGACCACGTCATGTCTTATGAGACCCCAGCTGCCTAGTGATCATGGGCCCAGAGACTCATCTTGCTCGTTGAGTGAAGTCGATGTTGAAAAAAAACATGGGTGCCCTTGAGGACTTGAGGGCAGTCTCCAGGCAACAGTCAGCAAGAAACTAGGGCCCTCAGTCCTACAATTTGGGAAAGTGAATTCTGTCAACAACCTAAATGAGCTTGGAAGCAGATTCTTCCCTGGTCAAGCCTTCCCATGAGACTTGATTGCAGCCTGGGGGGACCCTAAGCAGAGGATCAATGCAAGCTGTGCTCAGAGTCCTGCCCACAGGAACTGTGGGATAATAAGTATTCTTTCAAGCCAGTAACTTCATGGTAACTTATTACTCAGCAATAGATAATGAATGGAAAGACCACCTGATTTTACTTACCTGGCAGTGTGTAGGGAGAGCTATACAAGGCTGATAAGAGAAGGCCTCCAAAGAAACATTTAGCGTTGGGGGGCCAGGATCAAAGGGGACATAGTATTTATATCCTTGTAAATATTTTGGAGTTTAGTGGATGAGAAGGTGTTTAAAATCATCCCTAATATTGGCATAAAAGCCATTTCTGTTACAAATTAATAGTGATCATTAGAATAACCGCTCTCATTTATGTAGCATGAACTATATATACACACATATATATATATATAGCAGTCACACTTTGAGTGTTTATATAAATCAATTCATTTAACTCTCTTAACTGTCCTAGAAGATGAAAACCCCATTTTACAGATGAGGAAACAGAGGCACCCAGCAGTAAAATTATCAAGTCACCTCTTTATTTGAGAAAAATAAAAAGGACAGGGGGCCCAGAAGGCAAACAATTATTTTTGCCAGCTGATATCCAATTAGGCTTCCACGTATCTTCATTTTTAGAATGATGTCTAGCCATTTTGAAACCTGGACATGGCATGGGCCTTTTTAGACTTCTGAGAGGGCCTGTGTGCATTCGACATAGAGGTATTTTTCCTAATGATAATAGTAGTTGCCAAGTAGACAGAAGTGAACAGTACTTCTGTAAGATTGGAAACAGTAGACGCTCAGACTCTTGGACCAAATAGGATTTTAGGCCTATTAACTCTGGCAAGACATTTGCAATGCTGTCTCTATTTTAGTGGCTTTTACCAACATATTCTCAATTTTATTAATATTCTTTTGAAATTGTAGAAACAAAAGACTGAGCTTGACATGGTTAATGGAAGTACCATTTTGTGGCTCTCGTGGGTCATGCTGTTTTTATGCGTCCTGCAATGATAATAAATTACCTTTGGAAATAGCTGCACAACATCCTAAGTGGGTAGGCATCCTATGATTTACTTTTTTCTCCAGGTCTTAGATTTAATCAAGCATTTCCAAGTTCCACTTGCAGTTTTTTTATTTCTTTTGGCCTTGAGAAACCTATTCAGATTCAGCTAACATGTTTTTAGTGAGTGCTGGGGGTAATTACTAGTGTTTTCACTTTGCAGGTTAAAAAAACTGAGATTCAGAAAAGCTAACTGCCTGTGGTTAAACAATTAGAAATAACAGATGAAAGATTTTAAATCAAACCATCCAGCTGCATGCTCAGGACTCTGCACACAATACCAAGCTGAATGCTTTATATTTCTCCCCAAACAAGTTCTACATGGGAAATGATAACAAAATGGATCATCTTTTCCCCCACATTCTTGAGTATGTGAAAAGATAAAGTAGAAGGTATTTAAATGTGCCTGATTGTGTTTTCCCCAGATAATGTGGTTTTTCAGCAAACCGAGAAGGTTCCACCCGCCTTAACATGGGATCTCTGTTATCACGCACTCCACCGGAGATTTAGTCCTTTAGAAATAAAGGCTTTTTGGAATTTTCATAATGTTTCCTTGAGACTTTATCGACAGATTCTGAGAAGTACTGCCTTGATGATAGTCGGCTGTTCAGAGCCATTCAGGGGCTCTTTGAGAACCTCCCGCCACGTGTACTCTGCCAGTTAGAGAGGTATGGTCTAAGGGAAAGGGGAGGGGTGGTCTGTGGCATGGCTGTCCTAGAGTGAGCAGTGCTGGGTCTTGAAATAGAAGTGCCAGTCCTAGAACATTTGTAACCAGACACCACACCACTTGGAGCAGCAACTGAACTTTACGCCTCTTCTTAACAAGCGATTTTAAAAGTTCCTAAATTAAAAATAAAATCTAAAAGCCGCATGTCCCACCCTTACTTCTGTCTTGTCCCTGGGTCTAGTTTCATGCTATATCCCATATCCTGAGCAGTCGCCTCCAGGTAGAGTCTACCAAGTCTGGAGAATTGCAGACACTCTTCCTTCTCACTTAGAGTTGGGAGAAACCCACTATGGCAGTAATTTTTTCCTGAATCCTGCTCCTTCCTTAGACCCCAGATTACCACTCCAAGATCTCTGACTGGTGACAAAAGATAGAACTTGACTTGTGAGTTGTATGGGAGGATGGTAGAGAGGCCAGTGAAAACAGAAGAAAGGAAATGAATGTGCAGCGTGAATTTTGCACACTTCAAGAGAATAACCCAACTTGCCCTGTGCTGACCTACTCTTTAGCTAGCAGTAATCCTGGTGTGGTCTGAAACCATGTCCATTATCTCATTTCATATTGTTCATTTCTTCCATGACATTTATTGAGACCTACTGTGTGAAGCACTATTCCAGGTATAGAGATTCATTAGTCAACCAAATTCCTTTCCTCAAAGCAGAAAAGGTTCAGGGAGGAGTCAGACCCATGAATGAGTGGTTGCAATCTTGGTAATAAATTATCTGGGACCATAAGGAAAGATGGGCTTCTCTGGTGGCTGAGACCATAAAGAATCTTCCTTAAGTGCAGGAGACCAGGCTTGATCCCTGGGTCGAGAGGATCCCTTGGAAAAAGGAATGGCAACCCACTCCAGTATTTTTGCCTGGAGAATCCCATGGACAGAGGGGGCTGGTGGGCTACAGCCATAGCATCACAAAGAGTCAGACATGACTAAGTGACTAACACACACACACACACACACACACACACATATGCAGGGAAAGATAACCTAAGCCCCTACATTACTTATTTACTGCTACATAACAAATCACCCCAAACTTGACAACTTAAAATAGCAAATATTTATTATTTCATATAGATTCTGAGAGTAAAAAAATGAAGGAGTGGCTTAGCTGGGTAATTTAGGCTCAGACATGATAATGAGATTGCTGTTAAGATGTCAGCCAGTGCAGAACTCATCTGAGGGCTTGACTGGGGCTGAAGGATCCTCTCCCAAGAAAGCTCACTCACAGGGCTGTTGGCATCAATTCCTCACATGTGGGTCTCTTCCTCAGGCTGCCATCCTCCCCCAGAATCAGTGATCTGAGGGAGAACCAGGAGCTAGAGTATTTTTATAACCTAACAGCAGAAAATGTCTTACCATCACTTCTGCTATATTCTACTGGTCACAGATCAACTCTGACACAATGTAAGAGGGAATTATACAAACCATAAGTACCAGGAGGGGTTTTTGGGGGGACATTATGGAGGCTGACCACCACAGCAGTCTAGGAGCTTTGGGAAAGGCCACCAACAGAAACCAAGATCACAAGGAGGGATAAAATTTGAGACCCAGTACAAAAGTACATCTAGTCAAAGCTATGGTTTTTCCAGTTGTCATGTATGGAAGTGAGAGTTGGACTATAAAGAAAACTGAGCACCGATGAATTGATGTTTTTGAACTGTAGTGTTGGAGAAGACTCTTGAGAGTCCCTTGGATTGCAAGGAGATCAAACTAGTCAATCCTAAAGGAAATCAGTCCTCAATATTCATTGGAAGGACTGATGCTGAAGCTGAAACTCCCCCTCATGCGAAGAATTGACTCATTGGAAAAGACCCTGATACCGGGAAGGATTGAGGGCAGGAGGAGAAGGGGATGACAGGGGATGAGATGGTTGGATGGCATCACTGACTCAATGAACAAGAGTTTGAGCAAGCTCTGGGAGTTGGTGATGGACAGGGAAGCCTGGCCTGCTGCAGTCCATGGGGTTGCAAAGAGTCGGACATGACTGAGCAACTGAACTGAACTAATCCTTCTATCATTCCTTGGAAAGAAGGCTATTAGAAACCCAGACAGAGTATTAAAAAGCAGAGGCATCACTTTGCTGACAAAGGTCCCGATAGTCAAAGCTATGATTTTCCCAGTAGTCCTGTACGATGTGAGAGTTGGACCATAAAGAAGGCTGAGCACCAAAGAATTGATGCTTTTGAACTGTGGTGTTGGAGAAGACTCTTGAGAGACCCTTGGACTACAAGGAGATCAAACCAGTCAATCCTAAAGGAAATCAACCCTGAATATTCATTGGAAGGACTGATGCTAAAGTTGAAGCTCCAATACTTTGGCTCCCTGATGTGAAGAACTGACTCATTGGAAAAGACCCTGATGCAAGGAAAGATTGAAGGCAGGAGGAGAAGGAGGTGACAGAGGATTAAATTGTTGGATAGCATCACCAACTCAATGGACATGAATTCGAGCAAGCTCTGGAAGATAGTGAAGGGCAGGGAAGCCTAGCATCTTGCAGTCCATGGGGTCACAAAGAGTTGGACATGACTTAGTGACTTGACAACAACAACAGGTAGATCATAAATATGGATATTGTTGAGACCAAGAGAGTCTAAGAACCAGTACTCATAACTATCTTTGAAAATTGCTAATATCCAGTAATATGTGTTCACTAAAACCTATTTTTGTCTTCATTTAACAGTGACTTTGTGATAAGTAATAGAAGGTCAGGGATGTTTACATTTCTAAATGAATAGCATCTTAAAATTTTTGCTCATTTTTATAAACTGTCAAAATGGAAACAGACATCTCCAAGAATCATAGTACATTACTTTTTACTTATCACTAATCAACATTTTTTTCAGGATCAGAGGTCTGGTAAAAACTGCTGACATTTGCAAGGTGTCCAAGATAACAGAACTCTAACAAAAGACTAGTCCCAAAGACTGGGTTATCTTTAAAACTGATACTCCCTATACCAACAGAAAAGATAAGAAAATTAATGAGACTCGACTTTAGATTTGTAATTTTCTGTGTGCATCTGTGCTCTAAGTCTGAATCAGGATGAACTAAGTATTCGAGGCCGCAGAGCAGAGAAGAGATCTTGCATTCAAGAAAGTGGAAGCTGCTCTGCGTCCAAATGGCTGCATCGGGATGGATGGATGCCTCTAGTAGGGCAAGAGCAGCATCTACCTGAGGACTCAGGAATATCCACACCCTCTCTTTTTTTCTCTTTGTTATCCTCTTTGTTTTCTCTGACTCCTGACTTTCTATAACTACAATCTTCAGTGCAAAACTGTGCTGAAGGTGACTTGCACTTGCTCATAAGAGCCAATTGTTAGATTTTCACAAAATTTGTGAACCTATGATTAAACATAGCCAGTGTTAAAAAATTAAGTGATAAAGCTTACAATTAAATCAATTACATTAAAAAGAAAACATTAATAAATACCAAAGCTCACCACTTCCTAATTATTTGGCTACATTTTGCTATTATCTATGTTCTTGAGGTTGTTTATCTATGATGAGAGTATTTGCACCATGGATAACAGCCAACACTATAAATCAGGGATTTTTCCCCATCAGAGAGCCAGTTGTTAAATATTTACCAGCATATTGCTAGTAGCATCCTTCTATTAATCCCAAGTTTGTGGAAGTACTTGAGTCAGACTGACTTGGTTTAAAGCCAGGTTTTGCTATCTAACAGGTGACTCGGGCATGTTATTTAACTTCTTTGTGTCTTAGTCTCATCATCTGTAAAGCAGAGATAATACAGCATCTACTTCATAGGGTTGCCATGAGGATTGAAAGAGTTGATATTTGTAAAGCATTTTGGAAGAGTGCCTGAAACCTAATAAGTACTACTTCAGTTCAGTTCAGTTCAGTCGCTCAGTCGTGTCCGACTCTGCGACCCCATGAATCGCAGCATGCCAGGCCTCCCTGTCCATCACCAACTCCCAGAGTTCACTCAAACTCACGTCCATCGAGTCGGTGATGCCATCCAGCCATCTCATCTTCTGTCGTCCCCTTCTCCTCCTGCCCCCAATCCCTCCCAGCATCAGAGTCTTTTCCAATGAGTCAACTCTTCGTACTACTTCAGTGTTTGTTAAATAAAATAAACTACAATTCTAAGGGCTGTTATTCCCTCTTCGATTCTCATTTGTTTCCTCACCTCTTAAAATCAATTATGTTCTTTTCCTACATGAATAAAAAATCTGATTTTTGTTGGATTCATGATCATCTAATATTAATATTAGACTTGTCAACCTCCCATAAATAAATTCTGATGAAGACAATATAAACAAAAGTATTATATAGTAGCTTCCAGGAATTTACAATGACGGTTGGAACATCTTTTTGCCTTTTTCTTTTTTATTTCCTCTTCTATCCTGATCTCTGAATCTTGGATGTGATGGCTGGAACTCAAGCCATGATATTGAGCCCTGAAGAAGAAAACTATACCCTAGGGAGAGGACAAAGAAATATGGAATAAATCAGTCATAGTTGATGGCAAGGAAGATATAAAAAGTAGCTGAAATATGTTCATGGTTTAGAATTAGAAAGATATACAGAATCAGGTTTCAGAGGTCTTTAGAGATAAACTAAGATTCTGAATGATCTCATAGTTCTAGATCTATGAAATTTAGCTTCTGTGGCTCTTATTCTTGGATTTCTGGAAAATTCCGTATCTCTAATTATCATGTGAATCTTTATAATAAGCCTTAATTACTTGAACTAATGTAATTGGCTATTCCTTGCAACCAGGAGTGAAACTAACTAAACCATATGGTCTGAAATATAACCATAAATGTATAATTCTACCTACCTTCAGGCGTATTTTTCTTATTAAAATTTTCCTGTGCAGACAAACTTACACCATAGGAACTGAGGGCTTTTTCTTTTCCTTTGTAAATGTTCTACATCCTAGTGTGGTTTCTGGGTATCAAGTTTCATTTTCAGGTAACACTTGTCACTTCCCATCTTGAGAAGGCTCTGAATTTTTATTATGCACTATCAGGATTTTATATGTTATTTATAATTAATGATCCTCTTGGGAAAAACTAAGTGGACAAAGTTGCTTTTCGTCTGGTTCCTTTTCATGTTCTTTCCAACCTGAGTTCAGCCCCTGAGTTGAGCAGGGGTGTGCTCCTGATTAAATAGTCATCAGGTCTTCCCCAACCCAGCAACACTGGAGACTTCCTCTCCCCATCTCATCACAATTTACCAATAACATATAACATTTTCCTCAAAGCATTGCTAAACAGCTGGTCAGTGGATCAGAGACAATTTTATTTCATTGAGATATTATCTGACTCTGTTATAGGTTCTAATATTGACTCACAAATAGAAGCTTTAAACTGATCTTTCCAGTTAAACCAAAGGGAAATTTAACATTTGTAAAATGGTTAGGTGTCAGCCATTTTGCAAAGGCCACTATTTAACTTTTCACTAATCTACCAATCAAAGATTTTAGTTGCAAACAAGAAAAATCAATTCTGAGTGACAAATAAAAAATAAATTGGAAGGATATTCAGAGGCTCACAGGATGGCCAAGACCACACCAGGCTTAGAAAATGTGCAGGAAAAACGATAAGGCAGCAACTGGTATATCAGTTACAATACTGACAGACTATCATTATTAATAGATAAACTGTAAAATTTCAATGGTTTAAGACAAGATGCTATATTTCTCATGCAAATTTCAGTTGATGTTTGAAGGAAAGAAGATGAGGCCTCGCTCCATGTGATCACTAAGGAATTTGAGTTGATGAGAGCCCTAATAATTTCCACACCTGACTCTCAAGATCACCTTGAGCTTCAACATTTTGCCAGCAAATGGGAGAAAAGAAGGAATGGAGATCCATGTGTGAAGTTTTTATAGGCCAAGACTGGAAGCAGCATCCATCACTTTTGCTCTCATATTAGTGGTCAGAACTCAGTCACATGACCAAACTTAACTGTAAGTGTGTGTGAGCTTAGTTGTGTCTGATTCTGCAACCCCATGAACTGTAGCCCGCCAGGCTTCTCTGTTCATGGGATTCTCCAGGCATGAATATTGGAGTGCGTTGCCATTTCCTCCTTCAGGGTATCTTCCTGATCCTGGGATCCAACTGGCATCTCCTGTGACTTCTGCATTGGCAAGTGGATTCTTTACCACTGAGCCACCTGGGAAGCCCCCTTAACAGTAAGAGAGGTCAGGGAATATAGTCCAGCTGGGGCCCAGGAAGAAAGAGGAACAGCTAGTCGATCTCTGTTCCAGCCCATCTTCTTATCACCAAATATATATGCCATGCTTCTTCCCACAAAGAGAATACAATCCTCTCCTCCCTGAGAAAGGTAACTTCAAATACTGTCGCTGTTGTTTTTGTTCAGTTGCTCAGCTGTGTCCAACTCTTTGCGACCCCATGGAATGCAGCACACCAGGCTTCCCTGTCCTTCACAATCTCTTGGCGTTTGCTCAAACTCATGTCCATTGAGTCAGTGATGTCATCCAACCAACCATCTCATCCTCTGTTGCCTCCTTCTCCTCCTGCTCTCAATCTTTCCCAGCATGAGGGTTTTTTCCAAAGAGTTGGCTCTTCACATCAGGTGGCCAAAGTATTGGAGCTTCAGTTTCAGTATTAATCCTTCCAATGAATATTGAGGACTGATTTTCTTTAGGATAGACTGATCGGATCTCCTTGCAATCCAAGGGACTTTCAAGAGTCTTCTCCAACACCACAGTTCAAAAGCATCAGTTCTTTGGTGCTCAGCCTTCTTTGTGGTCCAACTCTCACATCCATACCTGACCACAGGAAAAACCATAGCTTTAACTATACAGACCTTTGTCAGAAAAATGATGTCTCTGCTTTTTAATACGCTGTCTAGGTTTGTCATAGCTTTTCTTCCAAGGAGCAAGTATCTTTTAATTTCATGGCTTGATTACTGTCCATAGTGATTTTGGAGCCCCAAAAAATAAAGTTTGTCACTGTCTCCATTGTTTCCCCATCTATTTGCCATGAACTGTCACTGAATTTGCTCAAAGCTCAGATTCTCTAAGGATGCTTAGTATTTTCCATCAGGTTCAGGCTCATGGCTCATCATGGTTCAGCTTCCTCTTCCTAGAAGAACAAATTACCTACTGCCTCCTACCAAAGCATCTGATATACAATGATAGAACAAGAACAAAAATAATTGTAGCAAACCCACCCTTGTGGAAAAGAGAAGACAGTCAGTGATCACTGGTACATAAAGATGTTGAATGCTAATGGGCAGACTTCCTGAAAACCCTACCCCCAGGAATGAGTAAGGAAAGCTTCTAGAATAAACTCTAGATCTGCTTCCTGAGAGAAATGCTCTCATCCATTGTTCTTCATGACTCCTTGCTCCACCATCGGTAAGTTTCTTCTCTGTTCTCTCCCTCTTTGGCCACTTCTGATGAATTTGGAAGAAAGTATATCCTCCTTGGAGGCTACGTAGCTTTCAAAGCTCATACATTGCTAATAAATTTAGAGGTGCAAAATTTATTTTGATACTCAAAGGCTTATTTTAGTCCAAGTTCATGGTTTCTTTGGCAGTATAATTCCATCAAAAACCTAGTAGACTTCTAATCTGTTTGCTTCCAATCAGTTTCATGTGTGAGTAACTGTACCCAAAGTTCTTTCCTGGTCATAATTCTCAAGCCTGATTTATGATTTTGCTTCCCAGTGCCTATGACTCTTTCCATCTACCGCCTGAGGCAATCAAGCTTAGATAGGAAGACCACACCCTTGATTGGATCTTAGCTGCAGGGCTGAGTCTTATTCAGTCTGATTTCTTACTGTTTGAATTTTGGAAGCAGTCAATTTTTCCAACTTTTCAACACCTCTAGTTTCTGACATTCAGTTTCATTTTCGTTTGAAAGCAAGCCAATTCTTGCCTGAGTTCATCCACTCTTTTGCAAATTGCTACTAACATTCTGCTTTCCAACCCTTTCCCCTAGAGCTAAAGAATCAGCATACACATGACTTGTCTTCTGACTTATATCAAGAAACAGTTTTATCAAAGCTTTTTCTACTGTATAACATAGATCTTTATCTTTCCAGCCTCCAAAGTGAGTTTCCTTGCCACTCACATCCTCATTGCTTACCCCAAATCATGAATTTAGATTTTTGTTATGGAAACACTACACTCTGGTACAAATGTGTACATTAGTTAGGAAAATTTAGTTGCTATAAAGATAAATCCTACTATCATAATGGCATAATATAATAGAAGCTTCATATTTGCTAAAATCTACTCCCTGCAGTCATCTGGGGACCCAGGCTGATGGAGGCTGTGCCATATTCAACATGTGATAATCTGGTTATTCTGGTTATGCCGAGGTTATTCTGGGCATTGTCAGTCAGTTAACAGATGGAAGCAGAGAGATTATAAAGGATCTGGTGGGAGGTTTCATGGATTCACCTTGGAAGTAGCATCTTTCTTTTGACAGCAACCTTTTATTTGATCCCTGGATTGGGAAAATCCCCTGCAGAAAGGGAGCAGATACCCACTCCAGTATTCTGGCCTGGACAGTCCATGCTGTCGCAAAGAGTTGGACATGACTGAGCAACTTTCACTTTAACTATGAGCCAAAACTTAGTAATAAGGTTACACCTAGCTCAGAAAGGAGACTGAAAGATGGAGTCCAGCTGTATGCTGAGGAGGAATGGATAAAGGATAAAATACTGCAAGGAGTCTCTCCTGTACACTAGAACCACTGCCAAAATCATGGCAAACAGAAGACAAGCGAGGGTGCCTTAGCTATTGCTGCTAAAGCTGGACATCGAAGCTTTACCACCGATGCCTCCAGCATCAAAGTAGGAAGCTGTCATTAGTACATGGATGCCCGTAAAAGGATAATGTTGCTGCTCTTTTTACACCTTCCACACCCAGAATGGGTTCTGTGTGGTCCTAGTTAATTTAGCTCACTAGCTCCCACATCAAAGCCAGAGCAAACACATCAGAGGTTAGCTTAGAGGTTGAGCTTAGATCATGTAGCAACTCTCTTATTACAAAAAAAAAAAGACAAGGAAAACAACTCTCCATTTTTACATCATAGAGTGAACAACAGATCCTGCCCCCAATTATAGCTCCTAGGATGAGATATTCTTTAAATAAAGAGAATCAATTCGATTAAAGAAACCAATTCCATGATGGAAATTTCAGCCAAAAATGGCAAGCTTGCAGGAGAGAGTATTTTAAAATTTAGGAAATGACTTACTTTATTCTGTAGGTATGTATATATACACAAGTATATACACATATATTGATATATGTATGTATATACACACAAATGCATACATACAGAATAAAGTAGGCCATAAATATATATGATACATATATCATCTTTATTCCTAGCCATCGAGAATTTTGAGGTTGCCTTCATCTGGACCTTTCTTGTTCACCACTATATCCCGATGTCTAGAATAATGTCTGGTACTTGGTAGTCACTCAACAAATGTTTGCTGACTAAAAGAATCCCTGGCCCAGTAAGTGTGCTTATTGTAAGTGCATCTGTTCCTGGCTCTTCCGATGGCCAGTAGGGACTGGTGAAACGTATAAAGACATCAAAAAGAGTAATAGAGCTTCAGTATTACATAGCAAACTCACAGTTCACAAGTGTCTGCCTGATTTCTGATAGAGGCTTTCATCTACTTACATGATAGAAAGGAAAGTGAATGCCAGTGGTGGAAGGAAAGACCAGTAAATATTGCCAGATTATTTTTAAGATTTTCTAAGTTTCCTATTTTGGAAAGGACATACTGGATTTTAAATCTGGAAATTAAAAAAATATATATCCGAGGAGATTCATATCATTGGCACATTTATTTGGAAAGTTCTCCTTGAGGTTTCTGCTTAGTAGGATAGTGGCTTTGAGTCTATCTCACGGGAATCTCTATCTCCCGGGAGTCTATCTCACGGGAGCATAGAATTCCTTTCTGGGAACCTGAGTTATGCCATCTCTTGGGCAGAAAAAGGTTTGCATTTGTAGACATTTTGGGTGGCACTGAAATTACATGACAATATTTTGAAAAACAGTCAGCCAACATGGGGCAAAAACATTTAATCCTTCTTTCTCCAGATAAAACAGGCTTCTTTGTTTCTGTATTACTTAGCAAGGAAAGCTGACATGCAGTTCTCTCTCACTTTCTTTTGTCCTGATGTGTGGTGCTTAGTCACTTAGTTGTGTTCAACTCTGCTACCACATGGACTGTGACCCGCCATGGGATTTTTCCAGAATACTGGAGTGGGTTGCCACGCCCTCCTCCAGGGGATCTTCCCAACCCAGGGATCAAACCCAGGTCTCCCACATTGCAGGCAGGCTCTTTACCATCTGAGACACAAGGGAAGCCCTTGTACTGATGCAGACAAGGTTAAAAAGTGATGGACTGAATGAGATTGTTAGAAAGATGAGAAAAAAAGGAAGAGAGTGGAAAGAACTCACATCATTTAAATTTTGAATGACGATTCTAAAAAATTACAATATAACAAGGTTAGCCTCCATGACTGCATGAGAAATTTTAGTGGAAAGGGTACCACACATCTTCTTTTACACCCTAAAACAGGGATATAGGCACATTGCCACCTAGTGTGAATGTGCTGAAGCCTCCTCTAAAACCCTATTATTTCCTAAAGAAACAAGACTTTACTTTGAGCAGGGCTCGTCATGGCCTGGAGAGCCAACCATACCCATACTACACCATTTCATAGCCAAGAGGCTTAGATTTCAGGAGTACAGAGCTGAGGAAGTCTTTATCCCACTGCCAATATATTGGGAGGCGGGCAGGGATAAAGCTGTGAGAACAAGCCAAAAGAGATGTTCTGCTCAAACAATGTGAAAGTGGAGAGTCTCTGTGTTGGACAAAATTGTCTCAAATAGGACTGAGAATGCTAGCTCAGGTGATCTTTTTCAGGTTCCATATTTCAAATGCTTCTTGGTATTTGCATATTTGCAACTAGCCTTTGAATAGGTACTGAGAGTTTTGGTTTTTTTTTAACAAGCTAAGTACTTTTTGTTCCAGGATGACATGAGGAAAGAGAAAAATGTTTTTAAAAATTAATTTTTGATTTTTTAAAAATTTCTGAACATGCTGGAGTTAATAATTTTGGCATCTAGTATTTTATTTTGAGGCTAACATGCCACGCCATCTGCCAAGTGACAGTGTCTTTATTAGGTTACCATGGTATATAAAAAGCAAAATGTTTTGCAAAGGTTTTGAGCAAGATGATTTTTATTTCCCCCTTTGATTTTTTTCAAAATATAAATTAACATATTTTCAATAAAACTGTTGAAATTGGAGTTATAAATATTGAGATGATATGACCCAATAATATAAGCCCTTTATTTTCTTTAAGATCTATTATTTTAAATCTGAGAATAAGACTGTGGTTTAGAGGATTTTAGATAGATATGTATATATTTATATAAATTATGAAATCCATAACAGTGTTAACCACTGGAATAAACACTTGGAATTACCCACTTGGAGTTTTTATCTTAAAAAAAAGAGAAACTTTTACTCCAACTATATTTAAGAAGAGTGAAACTATTTTGTTCTTCTTTTGCATTAACTGGGAACAAAGTACAGAAACTGAAAGTGAAAAGAGAAAATGGGATTTGTGTACATTTGGCATAAGCTAATAATTTTCATCTGAAAGCTAATGCTTTGCATGCACTATTTTGCCTCCATCTTCCAAAATGCACTTTTAGGTGGTAATTTGATTCAGCTTTGTCCTAGGCTAAATGGTTTTTGCTAGTGTTTTTAAAAATGGTGTGTCATTACTATGCCTCTGAAACTCCCTGGTAGTCAAGGTTTCAGTCTTTATCCTCCTTCTGTCTCTGGGAAAGTTTTCCAGGTTTCATTTTTTTCTATATGCTTTATAAAAAAATTTAAAGTAAGCTGTTTATGTCCAGAGACTTATGCAGACATACACCAGAAGGCACACACATGTATATGCTAGCGGTCACATACACTTTCAACACACTTTAGATGTCACAGAAGAGTAGAGGAGGAAAGATTTTGGACCCAGCAGTCCCATTTTTATCATTGAGTTAAAGCATGTTAAGGATTTTTCCGGGCAAGAATTTCTATAACCCATGAGCTAACTTTACTATTAAAAGCAGTAGGACTGTGCCTCCGGTAAGAGATGAGCCTGAAATAATAAGGAAGTGAGCACTGGTGAAAGACTCAGAGTGCTCAGCATCGTGGCTTATTTCCAATCAAAACTAGGCAAGAATACTGGAGTGGGTAGCCATTCCCTTCTCCCGGAGGTCTTCCCAACCCAGGGATGAAACCGGGTCTCCTGCCTTACAGGCAGATTCTTTATCATCAGAGACACCAGGGAAGCCCCATATCTAATTAAACATTTGACTATTTAGTTCTGTTCAGATCCATCAAAAAGAAATTGCATTCCTAAAAGCAACAAGAGGGCACATAGAATACTCAACTTTTACAGTAAGGCAATCAATATTTGTTGAGTGACTACGATGTAGTAGGAACAATGCTAGGTACACAGAAGATGACTTGAGTAAGATAGACCCGTTCCCAGGCTTATCATGCCTTCCAAGCCAATGGAAACTTGCATTTCCCAGTGATAGATAACACGGTGCTTAGAAATCTAAGACTCCAGAGACTGGAAGCAAGGCCTCATGAGGACAAAATCTCCCAGTCAGATAGATTCCAGGGGAGTAATGATGAGAGTGGAAGAGGGGATGACAAAGGTCAGAGTTGGGACAACGACTTGATGAAGCCTTGAGAGGGTGATACACTAGCTTAGTACTGCTAAAAGCCACCAATCTTATCATGCCATGGGTAAACATTTAGCCTTTTAAAATAATTTAACTTCCAATGAGCCTTTGGAGAAAGACTCAAAATTGTCATCTCTGTTGACTATCTAATTGACCACTACTTCTTGAAACTTGTGTAAACTGTTTTGTCTCCTCTTGGGGCGATATAAAAAGACATTCATGGATCCAAATGAAGGTGAAATACCAGAGAGGAAAAAACCGAGGCTAGTCCTGACTGAGGAAAGACCGCTGATTGGCCACTCTGCAGGTGGCTCAATAGAAAGGCTTTGCCAAGCCATTGCCTCCTCCCTACCCCAGTGATGCAATATCACCCCACCAGAATGTTTTGTTCTCCAAGATCCTGTTTCAATGGGTACATCCCATTAGGGAGGCCAGCAGATGTCAGTCCTGATCCACTTTTTCTACCGAGGAGGAAGAGCCGATCTGATTTCCCAATCACTGCCTTCTCCTTGCTGGCTTTTCTTCTTCCTGAGATGGAGGCCCCCTGCTTGGTTTGCTCTGTTAATATTTGCATTATTCAATAGTTATTATGCGATAAGCATGTTGTTTTCTTTAGGTTTTGGTTTGTTTGCTTTCTCGTGCTTTTATTCTTCGCCGATGGCTTAACTTAAGTTACAGCTGTGCTCTGTATCACCCAGCATGTAAAGGATGGGTGATTTTACAGATTCTCACCTGATGCCCCAACAATCCAAAGTTGGGCCAAAACAACAACAAAAAATTCCAAAGTAAAAAAAAAATGGGGCTTTTTTCCTGCAAAACCATCCCTTTGGTATCAGCCTTGGACTGACCTCTTTTAGCATGAAGAAACGTAGGTTTGCAGGAACTATGGCAAAACATTTCTGAATGCACATATTTTTAAGTTTTCTGAGTAAGAAATAATAGCATCCCTGTCCACTTAATAAGCAAGAATCCTGTCCTTGTGTGAAAGTATTTTGTGTCTAAAGATTAAGTATTTATTATAAGTATAAATTGAAATGATTTTAAGTAAACAAAATATAAAGCTACTGTTTATAATCCATTCTGCTATTTGCGTGATATTATTTATTATGAAAGCATGCCTTGGAGGTGATACTGAAATTTTAAATCCTAGGACTTGCTAGTGAAGAAAAATGTGTGTTCTTGCCTTTGATCTAGTACTTGTTTGTTATAGCTGATTTGCTGTTATACACACCAAGGTAAAATTGTCATATAAGACGATTTCAACACGCGGGTGAAAGAATCTAAAGCCTGCGTGCTGGCTGGTCACAGAGTGCATTTGGGCAATACTCTGTTGCTTAAATTAAATGTTAAATATTTATTTACCGAGTTGCTTAATTTAAAAAGGCAAGAACTTTCTTGAATTAAGACTAACAATAAAACCTAGAATATATATGCAACCTTTAAACATCTCCAGCTGAATATTTTATTTCTTTGCAGAGTAGGGACTGGATTCCCCAAATGTGTAACACTGACTTTTTTTTTACTTGAACATAACTTCTGCATTTAAAGAATTTAAAAATCTAATCCAAGTAAACTTATTTTACTAATCTTTTGAGGGCTGGAAGAAAAAAATCATTTTTTATGATTCTGAGAACACTAAGTAAAAGTTAAAAACTAAAGAGTATGTATCTGTAAGCCCGTATTTCAAGCTGATATTTTAATTGTCTAAAAATCCTTTGCCTATTTTTTAATTGAAAAAAGTGACTCAGTGCTAGTCAAAAATGTATCCATACAAAAGTGTGCCTGTAAAATATTTTCTCATTGTGTGTGCAGCAGTTTCATATTATTGTCAACTGCAAACTTAAGAGCAAAGCAAAGGTAATTTCTAAAAATGTGTTGTGTTGGCCTATGAAATTGTGTTCTATTTCTCCGTTCAACTATCTGGACCAATGCCATTCAGTGGAAATGTATAATACAAGCCTTAAATGTGAATTTACGCATAAGCCACACATCATTAATTTTCTTTTTCTAATAGCCCCTTTTAAAAAAGAAAAAAGAAATAGATGAAATCAGTTCCAGTAATGTATTTCCAAAATATTATTTCAACATGTAATCAATATTTAAATATTATACATGAAATATTTTACATTTTTTCCCCTGTGTCCTAAATCTGTGAAATCCTACAGGTATTTTCACTTCGTGCACATCTGAATTCACACCAACCTCATTTCAAGTCCTCAGTAGCCACATGTGGCAAGTGGCTAAATTATCAAATCCCCACCTCTCAAACACATTGGCTGAATGACTTTTCTAGAATGTTACTGTTGAGTTGATTCCGATCTAAGAGCTCGATTCTGAGTGGAGCAGAGACTTTGCATGTACAGGAACTCCTGTTCTGTCTCATTTCTCACAGCTTGCTTTGCTCTGTAAGGATATATCAGCAGCCCTTAAACTGTGGGACCCTCTGTTTGTTCATGCCTGTGAAGTTGATATAGTCACTCAGGAGAGGGTGACCTGGAGCAAATGTTCTCAAATGGCCCAACTGAAAGAAGCAGAGCCTACAAGAATCTAGTCAGAGATTCACTCAGGATGTGGCAAGAATTCCAGTTTCTACTGACTTTTGGGTTGTCTGGCGTGCGGTCCTGAATTGTAACCCAGGAATTCCTAAAAGAAACTCAACTCCATGCCTAGGTTTTTTTGGGAGGGTCTAAATTTCACAAAGTTTAGTCAGTTTCTCTTTCACATGCCCCTGTTTTTTAGGCGACATGTCTCAATTTGAGGTTCAGAAAATATGGCCACTCTGGCAAGTGTTCCTCCAGTTGCAGGGCTGGTTTTCCAGGCTTTCACAGAGCTGGCACAGGATTGTGTGGAAATGGTATAGGGAAAGAATAGAAAAGGCCGGGAGATAAACTAAATATTTCACGGAGAAGAAATAGCACAGATATTCTGAAGTTTATCCCCTTACCACAAGCCTTGAATTGTGCGTTTAGTTAAGAAGAAATTAAGCTGAAAACTGGAGACGGTTTTACAAAATGTGAATAAATACCTTTGTCCTTTTCATACCTCTGCTATTATACCCCACTCCAAAGTCCTTATCAAGAATAAATAAGGAGCCACTGATGTTTGATGTTTCTAATAATAGCGGGAGAAACATTCATGTTATATCAAATAAGTATATTGCATGGAACCTGGGACATAGTGAGTACTAAATAAATGAAGGCCATTACAAAAAAATATACTAGTGATGAATGATTTGAGCAACATGAGAAAACTGTAAGAATGACAGAAAGGCATCATCCCTTGAATATCTGCTATTTGTCTGTTTTATCTTGCGTGCCCTGAGAGGCAGTGAGTGCCCATTACATCTTCTTTGTGCCCTTCTGAATGGAATCTTATTTTCATCCTTACTAATATACCTTAATTAATAGAGGTGCATTTGTATAGCAACTTCAGCAGAACACCTCAGTTGGATAAAGGTTTTGCATAATTTTGCTGGCTATCTTGTTATTTCCTGATTAAACTGAAACAGAATATCGGTTCCAAGGTATAATCATTACTTCATATGGTCTTAGAAGAGGAATTTCATGGTTTTCTTAAATTGGTTCTGAGTTTCTTCTTAGTCTTAGGTCAAATAGAGATTTGTGATTAATTTCTCAAATCTTGAAAAAAAGAAAAAATGTTCCTTCTCTAACCCATTTTTCAAATTATAAAGAGAAATATCACATTGGATATTTTTAAATCTCTTGGAAATGAGAAATATGAATTGTTTTCTCCAAAATTAGCACTTATTGTTTTTACTACCCAAATTTCCATTGCCATCACTGAATCATCATAAAGCTCTTCAAGAGGAATTTATCTAATAGCAGGAATATTCAGTTATCTTTGCATATTTATCTAAGCCTCTGTTGTTTACACTGTTTCTTTTTTGTTTTTTTTTCAAAGATTGTATGAGAGACAACCAAATATAATACCACAGAAACAATATGCAGTGGAGCAGGGTAACAGCAATATTATTAAGCTTCAGTTTTAGTAGGCAGTGGGTTTTTTTGTTTGTTTCTTTTGTTTGTTTAGTATTTCCACTGTTGCCCATCTAATATCCGTAGTCCTTTTATTTAAAGAGGAAGGGAGAAAAAGAGAGACAAAAACAAAGAATGGGGCATAGATAGCTTATCATAAAGAAAGGCTATCCACCCCTTTTCCCAGAAATGAAGAGGAAGAGTGTCCTTAGGATCTCTGATTCTACCTAGTTTTCCGAAACAAAATCAAATTTACTTCCTGTTAAAGTTATGGCACGCAAGCTAGAACAATGGTCTTCCAAAACCCATCTGCATCCCCACACTCCTGGGGCCACTGCTCTTCTTTGTCAATGCCATCAACAGCTCAACAGACCACAGGAACCTCACATTCTGCTATGGAGAATGATACTTGGTCACAGTCAGGCTCCCGTGACAATGACATTTTCTCTGAGAGTTCTGCACAGCTGTGTCACTGTTAACTTTTAATGAACATCCTTCCTTCCTTTGAAAAGTTTCAGTGAAATGAAACGGATGTGCAATTTCTGCTTTCATCTCCACTTTATGTGGGATAATATACGGTAATTCTGTGTGCCGAAGTCGTCTGCGACATGCCTAATTTGGGGCGTTTCAAATCTAATAACAATTTTGCCCACAGTTACCCACAAATGTAATACATTTTTAAAAGCTCAGGCACTAAAATATCCTATAACCTTGAATATACCAAAAAGTAAAAGAGACTCACTCCCAGCCTGAATTTGGGCCCCCCCTGTTCATTTCAGGGGATTGCTGACTCAATGGAGCGCTCCGGTGGCAGGCGTGCCAATAGCTCCCTGGACAATGAGCGCACAGAGGCACCACCAGGTTATTTGGAAGCATTATTCTTCCTTGGTTTCCACAATAGCTGGGATCTGATAATTTAGCATTAAGCCTCTTTTCAACTATATGGAACTGTAATAAGGTGATTTAGCCAATGCCCTTGTCCATTGTCCTAAAGATTCTGTGATCTATTATGCGGTAATGGGTAAAAAGAAAAAAAAGAAAAAGGGGGATGGGGGGGGGGCTGGGCAGAGAGGGACATAAACCGACTCATTATCCAAAACATGCAAAGCTGCTTTGAGAGAGCTGTTATTTATTGGCATTTTTTTATGAATCAATATAGATATAGGAATCAACTGCAAAAGCCTCTGGGTACGTTCGCATAATGAAAGCCCAATTAATATCCCAAAGCACAGTGCACCGCCGGCAACGGGAGCTGCAAGGACAATCACGGGCTTCCGCAGCCAACGCCGACAGCTGCAGCGCCCGATAGAAGAAAACAGCTTCAAAGGCCCGATCCCCACCCCGCCCCCACCCAGCCTCCACTCAACACTCCCTTCGCATCTCGCCCTCGCGGAGGCCAGGCCTGCCGAAACAGATGGGATACCAGAAGCAACCCATGGCTATCTGTGATGTCACCCAAGGAGGCATTTGGGGATGCTGTTTGGGTGGCAAAAAATGTCAAAAGAATATGGGGGGCGGGGGGGGCGGGGAAGGGCGGGACAAGGGAGCACTTTTTTAGGTGAAATCTCTGCACGGCCAGGGACCTCAATAAGTGGGAGGATGGATACTGGGACGCTGTGGCAGAGGTCACGCTGGGTCTGGGCTCCTGTCGGCTTACATTTCAGTTTTATTTTGGTGTGGATTAAGGGAGCTTTACATTTGTTGGGCTCACAAGAAAAGCATGCGTCTCCATGTCCTGTCGGCCTGTTTGCTTTGGATCCTTCCAGGACGCCCAAGCTCATGCCAGCCACTGGGAAAGGGTATTCCGACACACTTTCCAGCTCTCACCTTCACTAGCCTTCTCAATCGCTACTACCTTTTGCAAACAAGATCCAAGCTTACTTTTTGAAGATGTAGCATCTCTTGATTTTTTTAATTTTTATTTTTTTGCTATAAAATATGAATTAATCTCTAACTAGACTGAAAAACAGGAGTCTCGAAGACGACCGGATCTTCCAAAGTGCTAACCAGGAGGCTGGGTGGCCATAGGGGTGGAGCCTCTGCTAAGTCACTTCAGTCGTGTCCGACTCTGTGTGACCCCATAGACGGCAGCCCACCGGGCTCCTCCGTCCATGGGATTCTCCAGGCAAGAGTACTGGAGTGGGGTGCCATTGCCTTCTCCGGTGGAGCCTCTAATGATGCCTAAAATTGGCCAGGCAGTGACTCTCTCACAGAATGCGTTGAAACCTGGGCAGCAGAGATCTGAGGAAGCCACCCAATATCAGGCTAGTCAAAGCAGAAAAGTAAAGCTTGATTAAATAGATCATACAAAATTATCAATTCTTGAAGGGGTCGAGTGCCGTTAGAGGAGGTTGTAAGGTGAAAATGTTCTCCTTTGTCTTATATTAAATGCAGTAATAGTTATTCACATTCTTACAGCCCTTTAGAGTTTGCAGAGATCTCTCATTTGATCTTCCCAGTAAATTTAGATACTTTTAGGCATTAATTGTAATGATACTGTTGTCCAGAGGAGGAAGCTAAGACTCTGGATGGTTCAATGACTTGCTGATGGTCAAAGCTAGGAAATGCCAGCGGCGAGGTTTCATTCTCAGCCTTCTACATCCTCTGCAAGACAAGGGAGCTATTTGAAGAAATCCATGAAATAATGTTTTTTTAGGGGCCAAGCATCATCATTACAAGTATGTTCCACCAACCAGTGTCCACGTTATTCTTATGATGACACCTGTCATGTTGCCTTTGTATTTATTAATCTGTTCCCCCGCCATTGCATTGGGAGATCTTTGAAGGCAAGGACTTTCTTATTCATCCCTAAATCTCCAGTACCCAGAACAACACCTGGCATATATCAATCAGTAAATGCTATTGAAAGTGGATGGATGGATAGATGATAAGAGTCCTATTTTTGCTGTTTGTATAATTTAGCAATCAGCAATTCAGTATCAAAACTCTCTTCCTTGGTGTTGAAAAAATGGAACATATTGGGTTTAACCATTTCTATATACACTAGTTAGCCAAGAATACAGTAACTGATGTTAATAAGAAACGAAAAGAACACTGATTCTGATAAATGAAGAGGGAGAATTATACTATGAGAAAAAAAAAAAACTACTTAGGAAAAGCAGGCAATCACTGGAGCCTTTTAATTTATCATAGGTTCTTTGGAATAGTCCCTAGACAACTCAGGAAAGCCCTCTCTGGAACCTCTGTGAAGGGAGAAGAATCACTACCTTTGAGTACTTCAGTTACTTTTTGGATAGCATCCAAATTAGTATCACTTTAATAAATGTTTACTGGAGCACTGGATGTGCCCAGCTTGGTGCTAAATGTGGAAAAGGTTACCAGGTGGAGCTGAAGCTGGCCTCAGCCCAGAGGGAGTTGACATCCTGGGAGAAATCTTGCAGAATGCCTGTGGATACCTTCAGTATGACACTGGGCTCCAGCGCTAAAAAGCAAATCTAAATCAAACACTCAGAGAAGGTTACTGCAACTTCCAGTTTGAGTTGAAAGCAGGGTCACAGAGGCTTAATGGACAAAGTAGCAGGGATGCATGTATAAGTAGGAGCCAGAGATTTTTTTTTTGAGGGGGAGCAAACACCAGATGGTGAAATGCACTCTTCAGGTCATATGCAGGGTTATAGCAGTGCAGAGATGGTCCAATATGCTGGAGGTGTATGCAGCACGTTTCTCATAAAATAACTAAAGTGAAATTCTTTGGATAAAGAGGCAGAGTTGGAGGAAACTTATTAGAAGGAACGTTGCCCAGCTCTGTGTAGAGCAAGTTTAATAATTCAGAAGCGTTGTCCAATTCATTACTCAAAGCTCTATCCTGACTGCAGAATAATGTTAGAAAACTAAAGCAATGAATGAAATAGACTTGCCCGGCAAAGATAAAAATCATAGATTCTCAGGATTATTGATGCTTATAAACACAAACAAATACTTAAGGTGGTGGAATTTGGTAGTTCTTTCTTAATGTTCCCCAAGTAATATGAGTATTATGCTTCTGGAATGGATTGGTAAAACTGTTCACAAAATAACTCTGCTTAAAACTGCTAAACAGCAATAATTCCCAGGTATTAGCTTGTACTATGTGCCAGGCACTGTGCTAAGTGCTTTAAATGTGTTATTTAATTTAACCCTCATCCCCACCCCATGAGGCAACTATTTCTCACACTCACCCTTTGATCTTAGAATAGTTTTAGACCCACAGAAGGGCTGGAAAGGTGGTACAGAGGCTTCCTAAACACTCCTCCACCTA
Source organism: Bison bison bison (assembly GCF_000754665.1). Lineage (NCBI taxonomy): Eukaryota > Metazoa > Chordata > Mammalia > Artiodactyla > Bovidae > Bison > Bison bison. The sequence goes on along the minus strand of NW_011494948.1, from coordinate 8,820,115 downwards.
GTTTCCCATATCATCTTACATTAGTAAGGTACAATTACTAATTAATCAACTGATATTGATACATAATTATTAACCACAGTCCATACTTTATTTATATTTCCTTAGGTTTTACCTAAGGTCCTTTTTCTGTCCTACAATCTCATAACACATTTAGTCATTCTATCTTCTTAGGTTCTCTTGGCTGTAACAGTTTCTCAGACTTTTCTTGTTTTTGGTCACCCTGACAATTTTGGAGCGCCCTTGTCAAGTTTCTTTAGTAGAATGTCCCTCAGTTTTGATTTCTCTCATAATATTATTGAGTAATAGATCCTTGGGAGGAAGACCATAGAGGTAAAGTGCCATTCTTGTCACATTGTACCAACAGTGCCTGCTGGTCTCGTGGTTGAGACTCTGGGCTTCCACTGCAGTGGCCACAGGGTCAATCCCTTGTCGGGGAAGTTCCACAAACTGTGCAATGTGAGAGAAAAAAAAAAAGTGCCTGCTCTCAAGATGATTTATCACTGATAATGTTAAACTGCGTGAACTCCTGGCTGAAGTAGTGTTTGTCAGGTTTTCTCCACTGAAAAAAGGTGGTTTTCTCCCACCCCCTACCTTCTTGCCACAATAGTATATCCTAGAAGAAAATCTCTGTGCATAGCCCATGTCTGAGGGGGCAGTAGCTACATGAATTGTTTGGAATTTTTCCATGTGAGTGATTTGCCTGTTCTTTCCCATTTATTTATTCAATCATCTATTTATATCACTATGGACTCAAGGATATTTATTTTATACTTTTGGTTATAATCCAATACCACATTGTTTATTCTGTTGATTAAATGATCTCAGTTTTGGCCATTGGGAACTCTTTCAGTCGGCTCTTACATCCCTTTGGCATTCCCTCAACCTTGTTTGGTTTTTTTGGAGCATTTTCTTACTTTCTGACACTGCAAGGTGCTCCAGGCTCATAATTCGATAGTCCTTGCCCCACCCTTGAAATCAGCCATTTCTCTGAGGAGTCCTGTTTCCTCCTATTGGAGAATAGTGCTAGAAACCAGGCTTCCCTGGTAGCTCAGTCAGTAAAGAATCCACCTGCAATGTAGGAGACCTGGGTTCTATCCCTGGGTCAGGAAGATCCCTTGGAGAAGGAAATGACAACCCACTCCAGTATTCTTGCCTGGAAAAATCCCATGGACAGAGAAGACTGGTGGGCTACAGTCGATAAGGGTCACAAATAGATACAACTTAGCAACTAAAGCCACCACCATTAGAAACCAAGATCTGGGTTTTGGTTATAGAAGTAACTTTTCATTTTCTATACTTTATACATGAGGAAACTGAGGTTTAGAGGGATGGAGTAACCTTCCCAAGGTCATGCCTTTGAAAATTGTAGAACCTAAATTCCAAATTGGGTCTGTCTAATCTTGGAACTATGACATGACTTCTTTCTTTGCCCCTGCCCCGCTCCCCTTGGGATATCAGTCTGCTTTCCAGTGAAACTTAAGTAGTGTTGGAAGTTCTCCTGGTCTGTTGACATATATTCTATTTCAGCATTCCCTTTCTTACTGTCCCTGAGATCAGATTTTGGTAGGGCTTATTCAAGACAATGGCCCTTTAGTTAGGGTTCTAATCTAAAATAAGTATCCCTGGAGGTAGTGTTGAGGGTCTGAAAGCGATTTTTCCACATTTTGGGAAATCTAATGGAAATCATACATTTAACCATGACACAACTGCCCAGGCTAAGGAGAATGTCACATTTCTTTGATTCTGTATCAGCTCAGTGTGGCTGACTACATGAGTTATTTCAAACCATTTGAAACTGATTGGCTGATGATGACTTCATAGGAATTTCTGAAGTTGGAGAGGATAATAAAGAGTCTTTAGGGGTAGAAATGTTGGAAAAGGCCACTTTCGTTACTGTTCTACTCGTGATCCAACTCTGATTGAAGTGGAGCCATTATGAGAGCTCTCTCTGTGTATGTGGCAGGGAAAGAGTAACTTTTTTGGATATAAAGTAGATATATATATTTGGTGTATGTTTTACCAATTTGCTGTAATGTTTTAATGTTCAAAATTCTGGCCCAAGTTACTTTTAATTTCTGCTTCATTTTAGATGCCTATTTAAAATTTTTTTAAGTGTACACATTGGAATGATTTTTTTGTATTCTATTTTATGAAAGAAAAACCTCTATCTTACTGTAGATAAGCATATGGATCTATTTAATATGTTCAAAAGCAATGCATATGAATGACTCAAAGCCTAAGTTTGTGGTGCTTGGATCAATCGCCTGTTGGGATGGCCTCAGAAAGGTGGTAGGAGAAAGGGGGAGAGATGAACAGACTAAATGGGAGAGGAGTAACATGTGGTTCTTGAAAACAAAAGAGGCATAAGCAGCCATAAAAGATAACTGGTTATGATAGAAGGGAAAGTCTCGGTGAATGTTAACAGAGCCTGGTTTTTCACTCAGTTGTTTTCACTTGAAACCATATGAAAAAACAGTACAATTAAAATACCTAGAGAATATTATTTGAAAGAAACTTTTGAGATCATCTAATTCAGTGATTCTAAACTCTGGGCTGCACATTGGAATAACTGGGGAAGTTTTCAATGATACTGATGCCCAGTCTCCACATCTTAAGTTTCTGACTTAGTAGATCTGTGATGTAGTCCTAGCACGGGAAATTTTTTAAACTTCTCAGTAATTTTAACATGCTTCCAGGTTTGGAACCATTGATCTAGCTTTTTTTAAAAAAATTTTAGGATATTTAAAATGCACAAAAAATACAGTGAAAGATTATTAGAAGGCTATGTATTTACTATTTAGATTTAACACATGACTTTTAGCCACATTTGCTTCATTTGCTTTTGTTTCTTAAGATACAGGATGGCACACATATCCTTTGAGTCTCTCTGTGCTTAGTCCTCCAGTCGTGTTGACTCTTAGCAACCCCATGGATGATAGCCCACCAGGCTCTTCTGTCCTGGGGATTCTCCAGGCAAGAATCCTGAAGGAAGTGGGTTGCCATGTCCTTCTCCAGGGGATCTTTCCAACCCGGAATTGAACCAGGGTCTCCTACATTGCGGACAGATTCTTTCCCAGCTGAGCTACCAGGGAAGCATATAACTTGTAGCCACATTTGCTTCATTTGCTTTTGTTTCTTAAGGTAGAGGATGACACACATATCCTTTGAGTCCTTCACTCACTTTCAAATCCCATTGCCATCTCTTCTTCCCAAGGGCATTTGCTACCCTGGAGGTGGTAATACCCTGACTGTGCATATTTTCATATCTTTACCTAACAAATATGTGAGTATGTACAGTTTTGACTGTCTTACAGTTTTCCATGCATATATTTTGATACATAGTATGTGGATCCTTTTGCATTTTGCTTTCCTTACTCAACATTACAGTTTTGCAACTTATCCCTATAGTCAAATTCGTGAATTTTACCTGCTATAAGGTGTTCCCTTGTATAACATAATTTATGTGTTCATTTCCCTACTGATGAGCTTTTAAGCTGTTGTAGCCACTTTGTTTTGTTTTGGTTTGGGTATATTAAAAACTCTATGGTAGACATTTTTGTGCATATGTCTTTGAGTATACTCTAGGGCAGAGCTTTCCAGCCAATGGTGCAGCGGTGCTTCACAGTTGAGTAGGAGATCTGGGGTCCCTGAGCCCTCAGGGAAGCCAAGTGGGACCTAAGGGGAGCAGAGACCCCTGGAAGGGTCACCTCCTGCTGTGAGCAACCCCCCATCAGATTACCTGCAGTGTGTTATATGAATATCATCATTCTCTAACTTGCCATGATGGAAACGGGGTTGGAAAACACTGCCCCCTAAAATGTGAAATGTGACATGTACCTAGATGTCAAAGTCCTGTGTTTTAGAGTCAGCACATTTTAGTCAATAATTATTGCAAAATTATTCTCCAGAATAATTGTACATGCCCGTGTTGCAAGATTTGAAAATTTTTTGCCAGTCTCGTAGACATGAAATGATATCTTGTTTTAATTTGCATTTTCTTGATAAAGCAGGCAGTCCTTTCATATGTTTATTGGCATATGTTTGTGGTTTGTGAATTGGCTGTTTCTGTCCTTTGCTCATTTTTCCAATGAATTGTTTCTTCTTATGGATTTGCAATGATTGTCTGTTTTCTGGATATTAATATTGTGTTGGTTATATGTATTTGCAAGCTATAGCTTACCTTTTATTTTTAGGATTATTCTTCATTAAAAGTTTTTTGTTTTCTAGTTTATATTTCCAATGAAAACACTTGAGCCTCATTTTACCTAGTAATAGTATTTCAGTGGTGTGTGCCTGCCCAGTTGTGTCTGACCCTTTGCAACCCCGTGGACTGCCAGACTCCTCTGTCCATTGGATTTCCCAGGCAAGAATACCAGAGGAGTGTTGTCACCATGCTCACCACTCCAAACAGTGTAGCCATATTGAAAAGAACACAGGTCTGAACCCAAGGTTACAGAAGTCTTCAAGATCTGTTTCTAATAGTTATTGGCAAAATGGTTGTAAAAACATATTTTCTCATAATAATTAAATGGTTACCTAAGTAAGCTGAGCCAAACAGTGATAATTTAGTCACCTAGTCCCCAAACATACCTGTTTAGTGCCAAAGCTGCCAGAATGCCACATCCTTTCCCAAAGTGTGCCCTCTGGGGTCCTACTCTTTAGAAAGTATTATTTGGTCAATTTCACCCTTCATTTCCTTCTTTTATTTATTTATTTTTTTTTCATTTCCTTCTTTTAAAAATATCTATACTTATTCATCTGTGGAGTCTCCCTTTTCTGTGGAACATCTGATAACATCCCACGATCCTATTATCCTTTAGAACAGACTTTGCGATTCTCTACACTAGGAAGCGTTCATCTCAGATCTCCAGGCTTGCCTTCCCCGTGCTGGTGCTTTGCCTGAACAGTACAGTGGATGCATGAATACGGAAACACCAACATCGGTTGTACTGAGCGCCACGCACTGATCTGTAGCAAAGAGAAATTTGAAGGCTCCTTTTGTTTCCTAGTGGAATCTTGTGTTTTACTCTATGAGAGTGAAACTCTTTCCTTGTCCCTTATGTGTGCATCTCTTTAAAATGTGAATTATTGTGTGTATGGGATTATGATTATTTACTGAGTTCTGCAGGTATGGCTCTTTGGAAGGGTCTGTCACTTACCTGAAGACCTAAAATTCCAGGACAAAAGACAGACGCTCAGAAGATGGACCTTTGCTAGAGGATACATATCTCTTTGGACTTTGATTTCTTGAGTCCAGAATTTAAGGAACTGAATTATCCAGATGTACGTGTCCAAGAAGTGGGTAGTAAGAAAATTGGGAGCTTGTACTTTCAAACTCTGTATCAGAAGGTATCCTTGTAAGTCAAGAATGACAGGCAGACTTTTACTATTTATCTTTTTCTACATTTGAAATTTTGAATAAGCATATGTATTATCAGTTCAATAATTTGATGAAACTATTAATGAATGATTAGGGATTTCCTTAGGGGTCCAGTGGTTAAGACTTTGCCTACCAATGTAGGAGGTGTGGGTTTGATTCCTGGTCATGAAGCTAAGATCCCACGTGCCTCATGGCCAAAAAATCAAACATAAAAGAGAAGGAATAATGTAACAAATTCAATAAAGACTTAAAAATAATGAATGACTAGATTTTATCTTATGATTCAGCATATGTTATCAGGATCTTACTATGTCTCTGACTGCAGTTAGGGGCCTATGGCAACCAAAAAGTTAGGAAGTACTTCTGGGGAAGTGATTATTATACTGATGAAGAAATATAGGATTCAAATTTATGTATACAGAAGATCACAAATATATAAATTATGCATAGAAAAAAATGGCAAGAAATATACATTAAGGTGTTAACTATAGTGGTCTTTGAGGTGCTAAGAATATTGATGGTTTTTCCTTCCTTCTAATTAAGAACTTTCTGTATCACCACATGCTACTCTTCAAATGGTTAAAAAAAATAAATTTTATTTTTAGATGTACCAAAAAAAAATTTTTTAAGTATACCAGATGCTGATATAATTTTAATGTTAATATGTTTTTTGCAAAGACCACCAAGCCCACTTGTGTATAATAATTGTATCCTGTAAAGTGCCCGTCAGTTATAGTCCTCATAATTAGTGTAAAGTAGCTAAAAAGTAATAATAGGCACAGGCTTCAGAAATAGAAGACTGAAATCTTAGTTCCCAAGTTTGGTACTTATTACTGGATGACCTTGGGTAAGTCTCTGAAACCTCCCTGAACCTCGATTTTCTCATCGGCTGAATGAGGAAAATAATGGCAGCTACCCCATAGGATTATTGTGAAGATTAGGTGAGAATCGTAGCCCTTAATGTGGCATGTGCATAGTAAGTCCTGAGGATTGTCGGCTCCTGCTGGCAGTTCAAGCCCAAGACTTTCAGCTACATAGAAGAAATAAATGCCTCATATGGGATACAGACAAGTTAGCAGCCCTGTGTAACTTCAAGAGGCAATTTACCAAAAAATCGAAGTGGAGAACAGGCTTTGGGGAGAGAAATCTCATGGAAATACTTCTCAAAAAAAAAGAAAGAAAGGGGTTAAATCTTTTTCTGCAATAAAATGTAGGAAAAGGAGATGGCAGGGTAAAAAAATCAATCAAATGATCTTGGACATCAGGTATAGTGTTACCTGTCGGGAGGAGATAAGAGGAAGGGCTGTAAGGTTACTGATCAGACAAAACCAAATAGGGTATTAAAGAGAAGGTTTGATATCGAGCCCTGAATAGAATTTCAGGAATATGAATGATGGTCTGGGATTACCATGTTATAAATCAATTAGGTGACTCAGATGATATCATAGACCAGAAGAACAAAATTCAAATAGATATTAATAACACCTGACCTTGGATATTAACCTTCAACACAGCTATGTGTAATCTGAAATTCTGGGGTGGAAAATCCTTATAACCATCTGGTTCTTTTTTATTTTATTTTTTGAAGGAAGGAGGTGGCAAGGATGGGCTTTGGGAAGGGAAAATAATAAAGGCAATTTAAAACAAGACATTTGGGCTTTGAAGGCAAGAGGGCTTGGAAAGGTTCGGAAGTGCCGAGCTATCAAGTGTCCTGATGGTGTCAGGTTTGTTTTCTGTGAAATATTTGAACTAATTTTATCAGCAGCATTTCTCTCTGGCTATTTACCACCTGAGTATTTGTCAAGGCCTTTAGAGGAGGCAGCCAAACAAGTACATCTGAAATTCTTTCTATTTGGAGCACAACTTGGGTGGGGAAGGCTCTCTGGTGACAGGGGTGGGGAGCTGACAGTAGATGTTGCTGTGAGAAAGATGGGATTTCAAGAGCTGTCATCAGGATTGCCACTTCTGGTTGCAGTCGATATTTTTCCAAATGCCAGCCACACGAGGATTTAAAAGAATGTGCAAAGAAGCATGTGGCGTGCTCCTCATGAAGCAAGAGTGGGCTAAGTGACTCGCTTAGCATCACGCGCCCCCAGCCAATCACGAGCTCGGGCACCCTGGTCTCTTCCCTGCAAGGCCTTGGCCACATGCCCTCCTATACAATTGTGAGGAGATTGGATGAACCACGATGGTATTTAAAGCACTCTTCCATGGCACTCTCGCAGTTGTAAAATTTCCCAAGAGGCAGTTGCCAAGATTATGTTCTTTCCCACTGGCTTTTAATTTGTAAATTTTAATGGGCTTTAGATATGGCAATGTAGGTGACGCTCTGCAAGGTGGCCATAGAGGAGAAGGTCCCGTGGAAATCTTCAGACTGCACTCTCTGCCATCATAAAAGATGCTTTTTTAAAAAAAAGGCATAAGGATCAAATTCTCTGATTGTTAGCATGCTGCTTACAGAAACTCTTAATTTTAAAAGAAATCTGTGAATCATCTATGTTCTTATAGTAACTAGAAAATCACACAATTTTGTTTAAAAGTAAACCACCCTTTAAAAATGAAAAGGAAACAGATCAATACTCGCTGGACCATATTTCTCTTTATGTTTTTATCCACCCTAATCATGCAAACTCTGCTGGCAGCCTTCCCAGATTCTTAACACTGCCTTGACACTCTTTTTCTCTCCTCCTGGTGTAACAGCCCTATTTGAATTATTAATTCTGGGATACCTCCTTCCTCTCAACCTAGAAGGCAAACAGATCCACCCATTTTGGGCATCAGAAGAGTAATCAATGGTATATTAGGATCCACTTCTATTTCAGTATTGGATCCTTAATAAAAGATTTACTTGAGAGTAATTCAGTATCCATTTTATGAATAAAACTGTTCACAGATTAACTAAGCAGTTAAACTTCACATAGGTGACAGATAACAGACATTTCTAAGTAAATTTGCTCCCAAGCTCTTTTTCATTAAGCTGTTAGGAATTGTTTCAGGAATGGAATAAGCCTGTTACCTTTTGTTTTCAATTTTTGTCATCTTCCTCTTGCCTAATAATCCTCTTTTTAAGAGTTACACATTGCTTTATTGAGCCCGAGGCTAAACTGATATCTCTTCATTGCTTCTTTCCAACTTGTACACTGTTGGGAGGCTTCCAGATACCCAGCCCAAGAAACTCAGTAAGTAAAACATCGAATATCACAGGGTTGCCCTGTCTGTAGAAACTTCTATTCTCTCTTCTATCTCTTGCTTGCTTTTTCTTTTCTGGACTTTCATTCTCTTTTCAATGCATATCTCCAGTCTTGCAACTGTAGTTCATCTATGGCAATTATTCTTGTTGTGGTGCAATATTTCACTAAGGGAATATATCAGAGCTTTTTTTTCATCCCATCAAAAGACACTTAGGTTGTCTCCATCTGGGGGTTCTCACAAACAGTGCCGCTTTGAACTTTCTTGCACATGTAACCCGATACACTTAGGCAAGACTTTCTTAAAGATTTAGTCCTAGGAGTGGTATTGCTCTCCCCTGGATGTGCCTGTCTTACTCCATAATACCAAACTATATTCCAAATAGGTTGTGTTAAGCAACTGCCTATTGAAGGGCTCCTGTGTGCCCAGCTCTTTGATGGCCCTATAGCCAGCAAAACACAGTCCTATCCCTCGCCTCACAGGGCTCACTTATGCTCTAGTGGGAAGAGTGGTTCTGTCAAGTCACCATCCTGATAAACCAGAACCAGAATGGAGGGGGGTCTATCTCCTCTCTCTCTGGGATCACTCCTTGTCTGCCTGGTATGGTCAGCGATTGGACGGAAGCTCCAGCTTCTCTGTTGTGTTCTCTGAAGTGGTGTGGTCATTCATCTGCTCGTCTGGAGGCCTCTTCTTGGCACTGAAAAGGATTGTCATCTGAGAAGTGTCTCCTAGATTATAACTCTTTCAGAAAAATAATTCAAACACTTCCTCGGTAACTCTTAGGAGCCAGGTGACTTTGTCCCTTCCCTCAGACACTGTAGATTATAGTAAGGGAGACAAACTCATAGTTAGAAATAAACAAGAGCCTAGTTGAAATGCCCTTGGAAAAAACCACAGCAAATGCTCAGGTTTTTTGCCCTTTTCCAGCTGAAACAGACACGCAAGGCTGGTGCTTTGTGCCAAACATCGTGGCACCGCTATTTCATTCCCCTCTGCAAGTGGATTGAGTTGGGAAGACTTAAGACACTCGACACTTACTTGTCTATTCATGCATTCACCAAATATTTGTTGAGAGGTTGCTACATGTAAGCCACTATTTTGCTGTCATCATCTTTGGAAGCTTCCATTCTTACGGGCCCACACTTCCAGGGGCTTTCTCACTGCCTGTTTCCTTGCCTGATGTGGCACCTTAACCACACTGAACCCCAAGTACATCACTGACCTTCCCTGAGCCTGGGACAGAGTTCCCCGCCCCTGCACTTATACTACATCCCCTTTCCCGTAGTGTTTTCACTTGCTGTCAGTTACAAAGCTCCACGGGCTACCTGGATGTATCCTACACAAGGATATACACCTTGTGTGCGTACAGCTTCCCTAGATCTTCCAGACATTGGCCCAAAATAATGATAATTACTATTTAAAGAGAGGTCTCTTGCCTGGAAAATCCCATGACAGAGGATCCTGACAGGCTACCATCCATAGGGTTGCAACGAGTTGGTCATGACTGAAGCAACTTGGTATGTAGCAACAGTTTAGAAAACGCTTTTTGCATCCACAATGGTGTACTTACTCACATCAAATTTAGAAGATCCACAAATAGGCATTTTTATGTCATTATTAGATTATTCTCTATTTCAGATGAGAATTTCAAGGCTCAGAGAAGGTAGGTAACTTGCCCAAGATCACACAGCCAGTAAGTAAAAAGGTCAAAGTTTTGTCCTGCAGGTTTCTTCTATAATTTGACCTAATCTCCTATCCCACAGACTGTTCTAGTCCCAACTAGACCAGACCTGCTTCTTCTACCATTCCCATGTCCATTTCAAAGCCAACCTAGGTCTTTATTTTTAAACATGACTCTGGATCCTTGGGGACTTCCTACTAATGAAGTAGTCCTTCCTTGGGTTTCCCAGAAGTAAGATGTAAGCCCCAGGCATGACCTAAGATCCTGAGATATCCAGAAATGTAGCCATCTTTCCACATTCCTTGGATGCCCATCCTGTGCATACTATTCACTGTAGTAGCCACTAGTTACTTAAATTAAGAGGCTTCCCTGGAGTCTCAGATGGTAAAGAATTTGCCTGCAATACAGGAGACCCAGGTCTGGTCCCAGGGTCAGGAAGATCCCCTGGAGAAGGGAATGGCTACACACTCTGGTATTCTTGCCTGGAGAATTCCATGGACAAAGGAAATTAAAATTAAAACTCAACCAAAAGTCCAATTCCTTTGTCACACTAGCCTCATTTCAAGTGACTACTGTGTGAGACAGTGCAGATTATAATTATTTCCATCCGGAAGGTTCTATTGGATGATGTTAGTTACAGCAATCTCCACATGGCCATCAGTGCTGCTGTGACAACCACCTGCTCATAAGTGGGTTTTAGTCATAAATAAACGTTGGGATCAAGCACTGAGGTCCATGGGTTTTGTTTTGTTTTTTAAATGAGGATAAGCTACAGATCGGGAATAAAAGAGAGGGTTGTTGTTGATTTTCAGTCTCTAAGTCATGTCCAATTCTTTGCAATCCCATGGACTGCAGCATGCGTGCCTTCCCTGTCCTTCACTATCTCCCGGAGTTTGCTCAAACTATGTCTATGGAGTCGATGATGCCATCCAACCATCTCATCTTTTGTTGCCCCCTTCTCTTCTCGCCCTCAATCTTTTCCAGCATCAGAGTCTTTTACAATCAGTTGGCTCTTCACAGGGGGGAAGAGGACAAAGGGCCAAGATGTGAAACCCTGTTTCTCAGCCAAAAAAAGGAACAGGAACAAATTGAAATAAACTGGAAGTTGTGGGCCAGTCAGAAGTGGCCACAAACCACAAGCACAGTGAGACTTGCCCTGTTGGGGGCATTAAACTAGCCACTGCAGTTTGTACCCAAAGCTGCTGAGAAGGGATTCACTCTGCAGATGCTTTGATGACCTATTGCCCAGGAAATCAGGTGGCCACAGTGAGCAAAATCCAGGGTCAAAGAACCTGGGCCCCAGTGAGGATGAGATCTGGGTGATGCGGGGACAGGCGAGGAGGGCTGGTGGCAACACTTAGCTTGCCCCTACCTGGGTGTGAGTTCCTGCTCTGCCCCTTCCTGGCTGTGTGGCTTTGTGTGCATTACTCAGATTCCTGCTTGGAGAAGCAGGGATGGAAAAGCCTTCTCTGCAGCATAGGTATGTGGATCAGATGCTATGATGAAAAACACCAAGCCCTGCAGAGAGCCCCTGCGATGGTACCACTTCTACCACTGCTCTTGTCAATGATCTTGTCAGTGATCTGGCATGAGGTTCCAGGCAGGGGTTGTCTGGGTGCGATGGCATTTCTTAGGCAGAACTCCCTCTCACCATCTCCCTTGTACAGTGAGAGAGAAAAAGCCTGGACTCCGGGAGGGTTCGTCTTCTGTATTCTTTTCGAGACAGATGAGTTAAGGATCAGCTCAAGTGAGTGAAGCCATTTCCCTTTCATTCTGACCTGCCCAGTAGACTTTTCTATTTATATCACCAGCTCATTTGGTCAAAATCTGATGCAAGTACAACTGGTCCCTGGTTTGTTTTTGGCTCATTGTCTTTAGCCCTCAAGCTCTCAATTCACGTTTTGTAACCCCTGTACCACTGTAAGGAGTATGGTTACACTGGATTTCCTCGGCTACTTCTTCCAGGTTTCCCCTTGTTTAAAGACCCAGATGCATTCTTGATCTAGGTGAAAGGAAGTTTGTTTCATTTGTTTGTTTCTTTATTGTGGTGTTAAGAGCTTATTTAAAATTTTCCATTAACCTGTAGCTCAGAGGTGAGTCTGTTACTGAATTGAGTTCATTTTGTTTTGCAAAAATATCCAGAAAATTGTACCTTATTTGGATAAGAAGTAATGGCAGAAGCCAGAAATATTCCTATATTCTGTCCTCAAAGGATCAAATGGTGTTTTTTTACCTTAATTAAAATAAATTACTTTAGAAGGAAGAGAAGGAAATTTTGTAATTTGAGATTTAACCAAGCTCTCAGGCAACCTTCTCACCCAGAGTCAAAATGATGATATACCACAATGACCTACGGAATTTAAGATCCCTGGTTAAAAGGGTCAGGTTCATGTAAAATATTATTCTCATTATCATTCAAATAACTAGCAAGTAGGGAATTTCCACCTGCATTCAGAACTTAACAGTTCACCACAAATAGCCTTTTATGTCTCAGCTGGTAAAACCATAAGGAGGTTGTTATTCTACAAAACGGTTTTTCATAGAAATCTAATTCAATTTTAAGAAAATGAATATGAAGGGAAAATACCTGTTCCTGCTCCTTGAATAGCTCCCGCCTCCTACTCCCACTCCCACTCTGAGTCAAAGTTCCTTTAAAAGCGTTAGTCACTCAGTAGTGTCCAACTCTCTGTGACCCTATGGACTGTAGCCCACGAGGCTCCGCTGTTCATGTGATTCTCTGTACTGAGAATACTGGAGTGGGTTGCCATTTCCTTTGTTATAGCCATGCGTTCTGGGAAACAAACTCACTCAGAAGGACAGTGCAGATAGTGGAGTGCAGTTTATTACACCGGCGGGCCCAAGGCAGTCTCCTCTTAGCCAAAGACACTGACCAGTTTTTCTGAAAACCTTATATACCCTAAGTGTACGTGCCCAAACCCACCTCACCAAATCCCCTAAAACTAGTCTGAACAAAGGAAAAGAAAGATACAATCAAAGTCAACCCGTGATTCATATGCTTTAAGCCTAGGTAGTTAACAGTGGACAATTATCAATAGGCCTGTGGTCATACCCCAATAAGGATAATAGAATTTGTGATTCTATTCGGTTACACAGGTAATTAGGGTATTCTTTTAGGCAACAGAGTCTAGGTATGAGCCCTGGGGCTCTTCCATCCAGGGGGTCTGGTTTTCCAGTTGGTATGTCGTTTCCATAGATACTGGGCATGTAGCTCAAAGCCCACAGTCCAGCCCAAGATGGAGTCCTGCTTTCAAGATAGAGCCTGTTCTGTCTGTTTCCTCCTTCACCTTCTCCAGGGGATTTTCCCAACCCAGGGACTGAGCCCAGGTCTCCTGCTTTTCAGGCAAATACTTTACACTCTGAGCCACCAGGGACCTTCCCCAAAAGGCCTTTTTCCCAAAGAAGGGCAATGCCAAAGAATGCTCAGACTACCACACAATTGCACTCATCTCACATGCTAGTAAAGTAATGCTCAAAATTCTCCAAGCCAGGCTTCAACAATGCGTGAACCGTGAACTTCCAGATGTTCAAGCTGGTTATAGAAAAGGCAGTGGAACCAGAGATCAAAATGCCAACATCCATTGGATCATCAAAAAAGCAAAAGAGTTTCAGAAAAACATCTATTTCTGCTTTATTGACTATGCCAAAGCCTTTGACTGTGTGGATCACAACAAACTGTGGAAAATTCTGAAAGAGATGGGAATACCAGACCACCTGACTGGCCTCTTGAGAAATCTGTATGCATGTCAGGAAGCAATAGTTAGAACTGGACATGGAACAACAGGCTGGTTCCAAATAGGAAAAGGAGTATGTCAAGGCTGTATACCATCACCCTGCTTATTTAACTTATATGCAGAGTACATCATAAGAAATGCTGGGCTGGATGAAGCACAAACTGGAATCAAGATTGCTGGGAGAAATATCAATCACTTCAGATATGCAGATGACACCACCCTTATGGCAGAAATTGAAGAACTAAAGAGCCTCTTGATGAAAGTGAAAGAGGGGAATGAAAAAGTTGGCTTAAAGCTCAATATTCAGAAAATGAAGATCATGGCATCAGGTCCCATCACTTCATGGGAAATAGATGGGAAAATAGTGGAAACAGTGGAAGACTTTATTTTTGGGGGCTCCAAAATCACTGCAGATGGTGATTGCAGCCATGAAATTAAAAGATGCTTACTCCTTGGAAGAAAAGTTATGACCAACCTAGACAGCATATTCAAAAGCAGAGACATTACTTTGCCAACAAAGATCTGTTTAGTCAAGGCTGTGGTTTTTCCGGTAGTCATGTATGGATGTGAGAGTTGGACTATAGAGAAAGCTGAGCGCCGAAGAATTGATGCTTTTGAACTGTCATGTTGTAGAAGACTCTTGAGAGTCCCTTGGACAGCAAGGAGATCCAACCAATCCATCCTAAAGGAAATCAGTCCTGAATATTCATTGGAAGGACTGATGTTGAAGCTGAAACTCCAATACTTTGGCCATCTGATGCAAAGAACTGACTCTTAGAAAAGACCCTAATGCTGGGAAATATTGAAGGCAGGAGGAGAAGGGAATGACAGAGGATAGGATGGTTGGATGGCATCACTGACTCAATGGACATGAGTTTGAGTAGGCTCCGAGAGTTGGTGATGGACAGGGAGGCCTGGCATGCTGCAGTCCATGGGGTCGCAAAGAGTCAGACACATCTGAGCACCTGAACTGAACTGAACTGAAAAGTCCTCAGGGGTTTCCAGGTTGTCTGAAAAATAGTCAGCATTCATTGCTTGATATGTAGCTTCTGCCAGAAGGAGATCCATTAAGGGACGCATTGGGGGGAAATAGTAAATATATGGAAAGTTACACATGATGTTAAGATGTACCACCTTGTATGACTGATTATAAGTTCTCCTGAGCCCTCTTTCTGAAGTAGTTCCTTCAACAGAAAATACAGCTCTGCTTGTGAAGTACAAATGGCTACAATAGTGTCTCCCCTTCATTTCAAATATATCTCCTCTTTGCTAGAGAAAATGCACACATCCTTTTCTAATGCTATTAAAATGAAAAACATTTAATATCAAAGCCAAAATCAAATCAAGTCTGAAGTTCAAAGTGCTGCTCTACCTTCAAACCACACTCTGATGTCCCTCTTCTGTAGGGCTGTGGATGGGTGGGTGGGAGTGATGGGTCCCTCCAATCAACAGTCACTGTCTTGTATTTGTCTATTTTTTTCTTCTTAAATGTCTTTACCACAGCCCATCATTAGAAGATGATGACTGCTCCTTTAAATGAATCTCAGTTCATAGAGTTTTATACAATGTAAGAATGAAGTGGTCTAGCAGGCAAAGGGAGGAAAATTGTGAAAATAATAAGTAATATTTATTGAACCCTACATATGAAGTGGGGCTTCCCAGGTGGTCAGTGGTAAAAGAATCTACCTGCCAATGCAGGAGGCGTGGGTTTGATACCTGGGTCAGGAATATACCCTGGAGTAGGAAATGGCAACCCACTTGCCTGGGAAATCCCATGGACAGAGGAACCTCGTGGGCTATGTACAGTCCACAGGGTCGAAAAAAGTCAGGTACAACTGAGCAGGAGCACATGCAGATATGGAGCAGACGTTGTGACAAGCCCCTCTCAGGCATGCATTGAGCATTTATAACTCCACTCTGAGGCAGTCACTATTCCCTTTAGAAAGCTGAGGGAGCTGAGGCAAAGAGCAGTGAAACAACTGACCCAGATCATAATGCTCGTAAGGAGCCGAGCAGGGTCCCAAGTAGACAAATCCCCACCATCAGGTGCCTTTTTAATCTTTGCAGCTGATTCTAAATACTTAATTTGTCCATTTGTTATTACAACAGTGATTACATAATTGTCATCCAAAATGGGACCATTTTGAAAATGAAAGTGGTCAAACAGTATGCCAGGACAACAAGCATAAATGGCGACCATTCCAGGGAAATTAGATGAGTATTCAACTTAATTATTAAGAACTTGGAACATTATTTTCTGTCGGAACAATGTCACACACGGGAATTAAGATTCCAGGCCAGTCCATTCTTCTCCTTTCTTTTAACGTTTTCCTTCATAGACCCCAGGACACAGTTATTTCACAATAAAATATTAAAGTCAAATGCTCCATGCACCATAAATACAGAATTACTTCCCTTCCTAAAAACTCCTATTTTAGCAGAGTTTTTCTAATGTACTAGGTATATATGCTGATTAAAAAAATATTCTTCAATAATGTTTTTTTAATTTAAAGTTACAAAATAATATACACAAATATTTGATCATTTGGGTAAAACAAAAGGATTTTTATATATTTGCATTGCATATATATGCATATGTATATGTGTGTTTATACCTAGGTATGCTTCTCCATGCAGAATATGTCTCTAGATGATGCTCACAAGAAATGTTTAGTAATTGTTCCATCATCAAGGAAATGAATCCTGGAATCTGGGGTGAAAGGGAGACTTGTTTACACAGTATATTTATTTGTTCAGATTGAATTTTTTGCCACCAGTGCATATTCTTTTTCAAGATAAATAAACTAGATAAATAAATACCTCCCATTAAGTGAAATTGTATCATAGCCAATAAGAAAGCAATCTGATTAAAGTAATTGGCAGTGATTTTTGAATGACTAATAACTTTATCTCTTTTTATAAACCGACATTTTTAGAAAGGGATGCCTGGGAACCAAAGTGAATCTTTAATTGGTAGAATTTTAAGAGGGGAGTGAAGAAATTCACAGAATAATCAACCATGCAGGAAAAAGTGTCAAGTTGGTGCCAGTCTTCCTATTTTCTTCTTTTTCTCCAATTATGAACCCACAAATTTTCTAAAATGTTCACCTTTTTATAATGTAGGAAATTTAAGCTCCAGTAGTATGGGGAAGAAAAAGATTGCAGAAGATGCAATCATTTCTCAATATAATTTCTAGACAAGAAACTATTTGCTAAATTTGAAGGCTCAAGAGTAATGGAATTTTCTGCTCCTTAGCTATGTACCCCCAAACTTATGTAGCTTAAACTTCACTAATAGTGGAGAAACAGATCAGAGATGTATAAAAGAATTCAATTTGGCCATGTGCACTGAGACAATTCAATGCAAAATTGGGTTGTTAAGCTAATGCCTTAAGCACCATATAATTCAAACAGAAGCATCAGTAATTCTTAGATTATACTGGCATTAAGGATATTTTATATGAGTATGATAGAAACCTCAAGTTTCACATCTAATACCTGCTCGTCCCTTATTACCGTAATAGAATCCTGATTTCATTTAGGAGAGTAATGTTTCTTCCTAAAAGACCACATCTCCTAGGTTCCCTTGAACCTAGGTACAGCCTTGTGACAAAGGTTTGGCCACTGAATTGTAAGTGGAAATGTTCCGATGTGCTTCTGTGGAAGCTCCTTAAAGGGAATTAATCAGGGTAGGAGGGCTTTCCTTTTTGCCTTACCCTTTCCTCTTTCTTTTCTTTTCTTTTTTTTTTTACAGCTGTGACCTCGAGGTTTAATTAAATACTGTCACGTATGTGTAAGGACTTCTGTACATGGCATTTCCAGTGGCAGTCATAGGATTTCAACGCAAACCGTGGCCTTGTAGCATGGCGGCCACCACTCCATGAGCAGCTGACACGGGGGCAGCTGGCTGTCAGGCAGGGGGCGCGGGCTCGTGGAGCTCCTCCTCCCGGCCCCGGGGCACCCGCGGCAGTCTGTCCGCCCTTCCGGCTACGGCCCCTCCTGGCCGGTCCTCTCCACGCCTTCCCTGAGGTTCTGCTGGCAGACAAGTGAGCCCTGAGGGCCTGGGGCCCTCTTCGGGAACCCCAGGCTGCCGCCGCCTCCTCCGTGTGGCTGGCTGCGCTGCGGGGCCTCGGAGCTCGCTGTGGCCTCAGAGCTCGTTGTGGCGGGCCCTGGAGATGCGGCTGGACAGGTCCAGCATGTGCTTCTTCACCTTGTAGCCCAGCTCCTTGGTCTTCTCCTCCAGCATGGCG
>NW_011494948.1:8779179-8801763 GCF_000754665.1 Bison bison bison | reverse complement strand
AGCATGGCGTAGCGCTCCTTGTTGCGGGTGACGTGCTCCTGGTCCCCAAAGCTCTCCACGTGCTTCAGCTTCCGGTGAGAAATTTCTAGCTGCTTCTGGTAATGGTTGTGCTTTTCAATTTTAACTTCAAAGTGCTTGAGCTCCTCCCGGAAGGACTCCAGCTCCTTCTCGGTGAAGTTGGCTGACTTGGCCATGTCCCAGAGGTCCAGCACCCGGGGCTCCGTGAACTCAGTCTCGGCGCCGTAGCCCTGGTGGCTGACCCTGCGCAGCAGGTCGAAGCCCTGGCCGATGCTCCGCAGCCGGTCCTTCAGCTCCGCATGCCTGCTCGCCAGCGCCTCCGCCTGCACGCCACTCAGGTCCACTGGCCTGATGGCGTTCTCGTGGCTTTCTTCGAGAGCCTTTCCTACCCTACCTTTCTCTACCCTACCTTTCTCTACCCTTTCCTCTTTCATGCTTGGAGAGAACATACAATGACTAGAGGGACACCTTAGCCGCAGGATGAAAGGGCAGAGAGCTAGAAAGAGCCTGGGTCCCTGGTGACTTTGAGCAATCACCCTATGAGCCCCAGCAATCCAGCGGCAGGATCTCATCATTAACAGCGAAATGCTTTCCCTAACTGATCAAACAAATTACTTCTCTCCTTTCGGAGAAAGAATGTCATGGAATAAAATAGATATCAAATTCATTCACCATCATTCCTAATCTGTATACTATGCCGTGCCTGCTTTTTGTTTTATTTTGTTTTTAATTAATTCAATTTTTAAAAGACACTTCACCTTTTAGAACAGCCCAGGAGCTGAGTCTTCAGTTTCTCGAGGTCTAGAAAAGCTCCTCCCCTTTATGAACAACCCATCTTTCAACTCACAGAAGCCTCAATTAATAATCATTTTGCTCTCAAGATGACTCTGGGGGACATTTACTCAGACAGTGTGACTGTCACCACAGTTGTTGGAACTAGAGTTATATCCACAGATGAACTTTTCTCACTTGTTTATTTTCCACGTGGGGTGTCTCATTTAAAACAAATCCATTGTACATCCCCAGGCCCTAAATGTAGGCTGTGTTATGGATATCCTTGGAAACTTCTCTCTGATTTTCTCCAGGAAGGAGGGGAGGTAAAAGCTTGACTGAAAAGAAAAAAAAAAAAAATGTATAAGAAAGAAACAAAATAAAAACCATATTTTTAACAGAAGGATTTTTGAAAGCCTTGGAAAATGTTGTGTTCACTCACATAAGGCCCCACTGTTTTAAACATATTTTACTATAATTTTTCCTTCAAAATTCTGACATGCGAAGTTGAACAGGGCTCTTTCAGTGTACAACCCCGGGATATGGAGAAATAGAAAGAACAGTATTCCAACTAATGCATGCTCAGTGGGGATCATAATATCGCATAATTGCTTGAAATCCACAGGCTGATCCGATGTCATCTTCAGAAATATGCAAGTTTCCCTTTGTTTTCTGAACTAGAGATATTTTCTTGCTTTAGGGCTTAACCCTTCAGCTCCCACCCCTAATTACTGAAACATGATGAAAAGCGAGCATAGAGCTGCCCTTCCAAAACCTACTCCAAATGTTCTGTAAGATTCTCCCAAATCTGCCAACTTTTCTTCTAACAGAAACACACAATATGTGTTTAATTTTATCAGTGAACCTCAAGTGTTCCTTTTCACCCATTTCCTTTTCTACCTGTTTCTAAACACACACACACACACACACACACACACTCATTCACACAGTCCTAAAATTTCCACAAGAAACTCTACAAGAACAAAGAGTTGCTATTTCAGAGCATGTAATGACATGTTTAAAAGTTCATCAACTTCCTCCTTTAAAAAAAAAAAAAAAACCTGGCAATGAGTCTAAAATAATAATTCAGAAAGGTTTGGAGGAAAAAAACCCTTAAGACCTCTTCTTCTATAACATTATGTAAATCATAAATATACCCTGGTCTGGAAGTGATTACAACAAGCTATGAGACAAAAGGTACTCCAGCAGACATTGCTGACAATAGGCTCTGTTCTATCATCACTGTATAAGAGGATTTGGGAAGGTAAGTTCTCATAAGGACTAATAAGAGTTTCATGTCATTAGGAAGAATTCCCAAGGGTATGTGTTCCAAATTTTAACCCTAAGTCCTGGGCCATAACTGATTGATAAACTCAGTTCAGAAGTGTGTCGTCTCAGTCAAGGTGAAGGACTCTGGATGCTCCCAGCATTCACTCACTCTTCTCCTGTTCTCCCTTTTCTTCTCAGTTGTCATTGTCCTTGACCTTCCAAACAGGGAATGAAGAGGAGGAAGCACTATATAAACAATTCATTCTAGAAGCGTGAGTCATTCCTACCTCAGCTCCCCCATTGCCTATCGAAGGAATACCCATTCAGATCTAAGCTTCTCAATTGCTTTTAGAAATCACTTCTTTTTCATTTTCCCCCCATACCTTTTCCCCAAGGGCAAAAGTTTAACTTTTTTACTCTTCTTAAAGCATTGCAATACTCAGTTTGGATATTCTGTTAATAGAACGTCAAGAATTGCATTTTGCTTGATCGTATAGCATTAGAAGCTAAGGCCAGCCAACTCAAAGGGACTCTGAAATGCCATTTTATAATTAAGCAGAGCACCCGCTGGACCGCATGTTCTAACAGATGTTTCCTGGCCCCAGGTACTAAGCCAGCACATAGTAAAACTGCCCAGAGCCTCTCCCTGAGCCAAGATGGGTCAGTGTCTGGAACGACTCCTGTCTAGTGTCTCTTACTGTAATTAGAGAATGAGGCTAGCTTTTGGTCATTAATTCCATTTGAAAAATAGCCACGGCTAAATTAAAAAAAGAAAAAAGAAAGAACATCAGAGTACTTTTAAAATTGAAAAGCCCAATAAGAAAATGGAGATAATTTATTGGTGATTTGTTATTTCAAATAGTGTTTTAGACCTTATATAAACTCTGTACAATGATTTGCAAAATTCTTCAAGATGTTTTGCAAAATTTTCACTCCATTTATAAAATGGATAAAATTAGAGGTTCCTTATGCTTAGGCTGGAAAAGAGTTTGTAGATTGGTTAGTACCAGGAAATCAAACTCATATGCTGTAGCGGCCAGTTGGTAAATGAACAAGTCAGTCAAGGGCAAGAAAAACCATTCTGCCTTTTAAAAAAAATCTAGTTTTCTTTCATTTACTTGCTTTCAATAAGAGACATGGGTACAGGAATATATCTATCTGAGAAAACAACAGATCAAGCAGAGCTTAAATTCAGGAGATGTGCTCCTGAGGTCAGCAAAGTCCTTATAATATTTGGCATCTGGAGACTGCTCTCAGCCTCTCAGCCCACTCAGTGATGCCACCCTTGCCCTTGCCCTAGGAGCTCTTGAACCTCCCCCAACAATCAAGCAGCTAGGGAGAGCAGGGCATCCCTGCAATGTTGCACCTAGCACAAAGGTAGTCCATTCTGATGGGTGAGTCCCATGCCTTAGTAGTGAAATGCTTTTGATATCACCCTGAGCACAAGTGCATGGACAAACAGAAATCAGTATTTGCCTCTGTGTAGAGCAGACTAAAGGCCAGTAGAAAATGATGAAGTCACGGGGGCCCTGGAGAGCCCATGCCATGTTAAAGGGCTCAGGGGCTCTGCTAGGACAAAATGAGTAGAAATCTTGGACCCCTGTGGCCAGATCTGATTTCTCGAGAGAAAATATAAACCTACATTCTTATGTGGAATCTCCCAATTAAATGTCACCTCATTCAAGCACTATAAGGGTTAAGCAACACACTTCTGTGGTCCAAGCCTGGCCTAGGTGCTCCAAATTTGCAACCTGGTGTTTTAAGTGACTTGCCCAACTATCACTCAAGTGACTCAAGTAGGCTAGAACTAGAACCTAGAGTCTCTGACTCCTTATCCAGTGAGATCTGACTTTCATTTCAACAATCCTATACACCACTAAATACCTTTCAAGAGGAATTTGTAGACTATATACCCTAAGAAGCAGGAACTTTGATATTTTTAGTATATGGTTCTTTACACTAGTGTTTTCTCCTACAACAGAAAAGAAAAACTCATTTACAAAGTTGACATACAGAGGAGGAAAAGATAAAGGTTTCAGTGATTATAGGCAATCTATAACTTCAAGAAAATGTTGGTCCTCTGGTGGATTGGAAAGGACTGAGGAAAATTTGTTTTAAACAAAGAGATGGATAGAACTCTAAGAAAAGTTATAAACATTTAAAACCTCCTATGTTGAGGGTGGCCCATAGCAGGGTAGGAAAGCCTTCAAGTCAAAAGAAACCTCACTATTAGGAGTGATCTGGCTTTAATGGATTTCTATTTCATATGATCCTGAGGCCAATCTGTCCTAGTCATAGCTGTTCTTTACCTCTGTTATTAAGCAAAGTTGTGCCTGGAGGGAGGTTATGTATTTATAAAGTAGATTTGTTCATGGATGTGTGTGTGTTAGTCGCTCAGTCATGTCTGACTCTTTGTGACCCCATGGACTGTAGCCCACCAGGCTCCTCTGTCCATGGGATTTCCCAGGCAAGAATATTGGAATGGGTTGCCATTTCCTTCTCCAAAGGATCTTCCCAACCCACAGATCAAACCTGTGTCTCCTGCACATTTTCTGCATTGCAGGTCAATTCTTTACTGGCTGAGCCCCCAGGGAAGTCCAATTACACTATTAATCATTTATTAAAACAAACAAACAATGTGGTCTTTTTCCTTAAACAGAAAAAAATAAATAAAACCTTAACTAGGCTTATGTTGGGATAAAGCTTACATCAATGAATTAAGTAGTCCTTGCCCTTGAGTTTCCATGGATCATTAATACATAAAGAACTAATTTTAATAAAAATGTTGGAAGTGTTTCGTTGAATGCAAAGGAAAATTAATTTTCCTCGAGTCAGCTGGGAGATGTGAAAAGAGCCTCACCCTGGATGTGATATTGGGTTGAGTCTTAAGGAATGAGCAGGAGTTTTCAGGGCCAAAAGGGAGAAGGTCATTCTGGGCAGAGGAAGCAGTTGGAAGAAAGGCAGTCCCACGGTGCGTTCAGCATTTATGGAAGAGCAAGCGGTTCAGGAGAGCTAAAGCCAAGGACACATGAGCAGAGTGGCAGGAAAATCTGACTGGGCTCAGTTTTAAATAAAATAATTACACAGGAGTGAGTATAACCTCTTAAACTGAAGGTGAGGGCCACTGCCCAAGCTTTTAGAGATGGAGAGTGTCCGATCTGTTCCAAGTTAGAGAAAGATCATCTTGCCTTCAAAAGGCTGGTGAGTGAAAGTACTGAGGGTAAGAAAGTCAATTTGGAAGCTGTCCAAACTCTTCAGGCAAAAAATGGTGAAATACAGTCAGCCCTCTGTATCCATAGATTATATTTGAAATATGAAATTCCATAAAGTTTCAAAATGCAAATCTTGAATTTGCCAGCAACAATTTACACAGCTTTACTTTGTATTTACAACTATTTACATAACATTTACATTGTATAGGTATAAGTAAATTAGAGACGGGCTTCCCTGGTGGCTCAGACGGTAAGCGTCTGCCTGCAATGTGGAAGACCCGGGTTCAATTCCTGTGTCAGGAAGATCCCCTGGAGAAGGAAATGGCAATCCACTCCAGCACTCTTGCCTGAAAAATCCCATGGAGAGAGGAGCCTGATATACAGTCCATGGGGTCACAAAGAGTTGGACACGACTGAGTGACTTCACTTCACAGTCTAGATCTAAAGTATATGTGAGGATCTGTGTAGGTTATATGCAAATACTATGTCATTTATGTAAAGGTCTTGAGCATCCTTGGAGCTTAGTATTCTGGCAGGGGCCAGGGGCTGCAACCAATCCCCTACAGGTATGGAGGGACCACTGTACTGAATTAGACAGTAGCAGCTGAGATGAAAAGGGAAAGCCAGATCTGAAAATATCTTTTTTGAGGTAGAAACAATAGAACTTGGTAACCAGCTGAGTAAGGAAAATAGGAGGGGTAAAGATTGAATCTAAAATCTTAACTGGAGTGCCTGGGTGGAAGAACATGTCATCTACCAAAACAAAAGGGAAAGCAGGGTTTCTGGAGGGTAAACTTTGGAGAAGGAAGAGGGGCAGCTGGTAGGTGAGCTTTGGCTTGGAGATGTTAAGGCTGAAGTGTCTCTTGTAGATTCTAGTAGGTGAAACTTACCTGGAGAGCATTAAAAACTGGAAATAGGACTCAAGCAAAAAATACAAACCATGATCTTGACCCAGGTAGAAATGCTCTGGAAATAACCTTTAAATGATATGAATGGAAACTATTGGGTTAGCTAAAAAGTTCATTTGGGTTTTTCTGTAACATCTTATGGAAAAACCTGAATGAATTTTTTGGCCAGCCCAGCACATACTGAGAACCCTAAAGGATGACAATTAAATAATTTGAAAACTAGTAGTAAACAAAGGTATAAAGCAGCACTTCAGTCAGCTTCCATGTCCTTTTTTATACCATAAAACTGGGAAATTATTAAAAGAGCACCAGCCTTGGAATTATGCAGACATAGGTCTGAATACTAATCATGCTCTTTACTAGATGTTTGATTTTGGACAAGTTACTATTGCAATCCCTGTTAGCAAGACACTTGGGTGTTTTGAGGCGGATGCTACTCTATGGACTGGAAATACAAAGATAAATGAACGCCCTCAAAGAGCTTAAGTTTCCTTTTCTATAAAACAAGAAAATTATAAGGAGTATATTTCAAGCAGGCTTCCCAGGTGGCTTAATGGTAAAGAATCTGCCTGCCAAAGGAGGAGACATGAGTTCCATCCCTGGGTTGGGAAGATCTATTGGAGGAGGAAACCGCAACCTACTCTGCTGCTGCTGCTGCTAAGTCACTTCAGTCGTGTCCGACTCTGTGCAACCCCATAGATGGCAGTCCACCAGGCTCCCCCGTCCCTGGGATTCTCCAGGCAAGAACACTGGAGTGGGTTGCCATTTCCTTCTCCAATGCATGAAAGTGAAAAGTGAAAGTGAAGTCTCTCAGTCGTGCCCAACTCTTAGTGACCCCATGGACTGAAGCCTACCAGGCTCCTCCGTCTATGGGATTTCCAGGCAAGAGTACTGGAATGGGGTGTCATTGCCTTCTCCACCAGCACAGCATAGAGAGTACTAAGACCTGTCACCTTACTATGTGCCAAGTACTTGCTATTCATTGGCTCATTTAATTTTTACATCAAAACTATGAGATAGACATTAATGCTGGTCCATTATACAGTTGGGAAAACTGAGCTTAGGTGTGTCTTAGTTTCATAGGGAACAAATTAAGAGTCATCTGATTCCCCAAATGCTGCACTTCAGCTTCTTTCCTTTGCCAAAACCAAATGAGTAGGTGTAGCCAAGAACACCTTCTCTCTCTCTCTCTCACATGTGTTTGTGTGCACGCATGCACACTCAGCCATGTCCAGCTCTTTGTGACCCCATGTACTGTAGCCCGCCAGGCTCCTCTATCCATGGGATTCTCCAGGCAAGAATACTGGAGTGGGTTGACATTTCCTTCTCCAAAAGGGTCTTTCCAACCCAGGGACCACACTCATATCTCTTGTCTCCTGCATTGGCAGGCAGTTTCTTTACCACTGAGCCACCTGGGAAGCCCCACCTTCTCTCTCAGTTCCCTGAAAATATGAGTAAGTGAACTAGAAGTTATCATCCAAGGAAGTACCAATTAAGTTGAGATAAATGTTTCATATTAACAGGAGGATAATCAAAATTCAAACTAGTCAAGATAGTGCTGGTATGAATTTCTTTAAATGATATTCAGAATAACTGAACTAAAGATGATTCCCTACAAATGCTCTTCATCAGTTTGTAGATGGCCAAGGTTACATAGTCACACATGGTGGTCCTGGCTGCTGCTACAATCTCTTTCCTACTGCAAATCATTTTTGGAAGTAGATGGAGAAAGAAATATAGTGAGTCAATAATTTAATATTAAAAGTATTTTGGAAGTAATTTTCACTGTTAAATAATGAAATACAACTGCTTAATAGTCATCCTGGAGTGGGAATCTTCATTCTACGACCTTTTAACGTCTTCCATTTTTCTCACTCTTAAATCTTCATCCTCATTACCATCACACTGGCTTGGTTCAGGCTCTCTTCATTTTGCTCCTGGATAGCACTCAACCCCTTGTGCTCTCTCTGCGGAACATCTATCACAATTGCTCCAAATCTTTATCCTGTTCAGTAGTTCCTCTTCTCCTAAAAAGCCTACCCACATTCATGCATGAACACGGGTTGTTTACAACATTTTGACCTTCATTCCCATTGCACAGAACATCTTAGGTCGCACATGTAGCATGCTATTTCACAGCTCTGGTCCTCAGCAGTTGGTAGCCTCTCTGTATGACGTGCCTTACCCTAAGTTTATCTGATAAACTCCAACTCATCTTTAAACACACAGCTCAAGAGTCATCTCCTCTGAGAAACCCATCATTACCTTTCCATGTTCTAGTCTTTATATCCCATAATGTTTATTAAGAAATCTGTCCCACTAAATGACTTATACTTGTTTACATGTTTATTTCTCCAAGTAAATGCTAAGCTCTGGGAAGAATGTATATCATCCTCTACATTTTTGAATCTCCATACAGGAGAACCCCAGCATATACAGTAGGGGCTCAGTAAATAGAACCGATTCCAGTTGTCATTATCATGGTCATCATTCCGTGGTGATCATGGAGTGTAGGACCATGGTGCCCACAGGAGTGTAACTTGGTAGGTGTTACATTCGGTGTTTAGAGAGGTTGAAGGAAAGACAGCCAAACCCCTTACTGTTTCTGACGAAAAGAAACGGGGGTCTCTCTAAAATAGGAAGGAAAGAAGAAAAGCTAGAGGAGCCTGAAATGTGTTCATTTTGTCACTTTTGGATGCCAGAATTTGGGATTTTAGTGCAGGCCAAGCCACTTATCTTAGAAGGTTTTGACAAATTTTCTGGGAAAAAATAAAAGAAATGAATAAAACGAAAATCTGTGGTCAGAAGGTTACAGAAAGGAATGGCACACATTTCTGCTGGGGAATAGGAAGTGGTCTTGTCTCCCGCAGCAGGGCTGTCTAATAAATCTGGAGAGTTTTATTGACTTCATAGGCGCAAAAATAACCACCCGGAGAAGACATCGGGTTTCACTTATTTTTTTGGAAAGTAATTTTTCACAGACGCGAGGTTAAAAGAAAGTGGTTGCACAGGCTTCGGCTGTGCTGGTGTGTCTTCTGGTATGCGTAATGCAGCTGGATCTCAATTCTGGGACGATGCCCAGTTTCAGAGGTCTAAAAACCTCTGTTGAAAACCATGAGGACAGAGTGTTGCCAAAGTTTTATGTATGCAACTGTAGATCGGTTGTCTTAGGAGAGACTTTGATCAAGAGCGTCTGGAGGGAGGGGTTTCATTAAATGCTGTTTTCAACCCTTAATTCTACAGCTTTTATGTCTGCTTGTTTCTAAGTCTAGCACAGACCCCAAATGGCCCTGACACAGAGAAGCCCCTCCCAAACCCACGTCTGGCTCTCCCACAGCAGCAGTGAGGGGCATGGAAGGCGTTCTTGGGTAGAAAAGATACACAGTTTGGAAGGTTTTGCTCCTTACTCCCTGGGTTTTGGTCTTGTGTTGGACCATTCAAAGAGGAAAATGTTCTCCCCCTCCAGCCTCACGTCTGTGATTCATTAGGAAAGCTTCCCCTACACAAAGACAAGCTTTCCTAAGAAAATGCTTGATAAGACTGTACATTTGTTGACTGAGTTCTTCCTTTTAAAAACATCTGGCCAAGAAGGGAAACTTCAGCCAAACTTAGAAGGTTTAAGTGTCCCTTTCAGAACTCCTTTCCATTGTCCTCACAGTCATGAAAGAGATGGCAACTTGGTAATATTTTTAACATTTTGCAACCTTCATGATCATTTCTCATGGTGAACCTGCAGGGACCTTCTCCCACAAGGCAAGGAAAACCATTTTTTTCCGTACATTGGTATTTCTTCTATGAATCAATAGGAATGCAGATAGAGGAGTTGTCATCTTAGCTGGTTGGTTCGTGAGTGGAACCACCTGGTATGTGGGAGGCTGATCATTCTCAGCGCCTCCAGCAGTCTCCATGAAAGTGGACCGGGGTCTTAGAGTAGGATCACTGGATTAGAACTTGGAAATTAAATTTAACACTACTCCATCTGAAAGAGTCACCTTGTTTGAAAGACTAACAAATAAATGGGTGGTTTCAAAGTGTATGTTTTAGTAGCAGAATCCATTTTCAAAGGAAAATCATACATAATAAATTAGTAAACATTTATTGAGTTCTTGGGATGTGCAGGGCACTGGGCTAACCCAGGGATCAAACCAAGTCTCCTGCATTGCAGGCAAATTCTTTACTGTCTAAGCCACCAGGGAAGCCTGTTACATGCATAGTATTATTTAATTTCATCTTCACCACTCTTAACATGCTCTGCTCTCAAGTCTATTTTATCGATGAGGAAAGGAAGGGATTGGCTTGCTCCAGATAACATGCTGTGTAGCCCACCATATGAAGCAGATGGAAGTGGGGCTCCCGTGGAATTAGGGTTAGAATCCCATGAACCTTTAAGACCTTCCACCTTACTCCTCTGTCAACTTGTATCTCCAAGAAGAAACATCAAGGCTTTGTAGAGCTAGAGTTTCAAAATCTGTTGACTGGATAAATCCTGAAGTTTCTTCCCAGTCTAGTGCCCAGTGGCCCTAATTCTGGACACATAAACCATAGTAATCCTCAAAATGAGCTCCTTTAGACTGGGTGTTGGCAAATGGAGCTCTTCTTAAATGGCCTGACTCAGAGTCACTTATCACATACCTTTAAAGAACAGATTCTTCAAATGACTTTGCTCCACTAAACATAGGGGTGAATTCCAGGAATTGTGCAGAGGTAAGTTTTCTGATACTGTAAGATTAAATGTGCTGTTTACATTAAAACAGTACTGCCCAAGTCAAGATCGCTCTTTATATTTCTTTCATGATTAAGTTATTAAGCATTATAGAACTAACACATTTGCTTATACATTCACTGCGAATCATCTCTAATCCAGCTAGGCACAAGGATCAGGTGTTAGAATTTTTGCTTCTCATCTTAGCTAGATGTCTGTCTGGGTATTGGCTCAGAGAGCAGAGGGCTCATCAAGGAAAGGGGGAGACTTTTGATGTCTTTGTTAGCGGTTCACAAAGGGAGAAAACTCCACAGGCTGAATCTCTTAACTCCTAACTCACATCAGACATCTCTAAATTGCCCGATTTTAGTGTTGCTAAGGGGTGGGGGGAGCAGGCTCCTCCTTACAGTGTAGTTTGGGGTGTAAATTGGTATAAAATTATTGGAGGGCAATTTGGCAATAGCTATTAAAAATGAAGTGCTCATACCCTTTGACCTGATAATAATTCACCCTCTGGGAATTTATCATAGAGAAATACTCCTACAACTGCTCAAAGATGTAAGTGTAAAATGATGCTTGCAAGAATCTGTGTTACAGGGAAAACTGGAAAGGGCCCAAATGTGCATTAACAGGCAATTGGTTCAGCAAAGTTTGGTTCAGCCACACAATACAATACCATGGAGCCATTAAAAAGAAGATTAAAAGGAAGATCACTCTTTACAGACTGGCAGGGAAATATGTCTAAGACATATTGCTAGGTGGAAAATAGCAAGCTTCAAAGTTGAGAATACAATCCCAGTTTTGTAAAATAATAAATAAAATGTTAATATATGCCTTGAAAAAAAAATGTTAACTGGTTTTCTCAGCTGTGTGGGATTAGGAAAGATTTTCACTTTCTGTGCTATATATTACAACGTTTCAAGTTATTTATGGATGTATATTATATACATGCTGTTACTTTTGTAATCAGAAAAAAAAAGTAAATGTTTCTGTGGCTTGGTCTCTTGAGCCAAGAGAGCCTGTTGAAAAGTGTGGAAGCCTAGTCCACATCCTTCAACTTGAACAGAAAACAAAACTTAGCTGATGTTGGAACAGTGATGCAGCTTAACCGAAAGGAGGACCATGCATGGAAAACCTTCTGGCCTTTAGAGTCTGTAAGCCATTGCAATAATTAGCCCACAGTGGAGGGTTATTTCATAAAGGAGCTAAAGAGAATAAGCTTAAATAGCAGTCGGATTTTGAACCACTGTTGTGGCTGAGAGGACAACTGAGGACCAGAGAGTCAAACCAAGAGGCCTCATGGTCAATAGTGACTTGCCAGGGGTAAAGAATAGCCATAAAAGATGAAGAGGACTTTGTGTTTAATTTTCACACTCATATCAAGTGAAGATTCGATGCCATTTGTAAGGACGGGGAAGGGTCTACAGCTTATTAATTAAGGGGACTCCACCAAAAGAATGCAAAAGTACAAATACAAAATTAAGTACAGGGCTTTGGAGGGGGAGCCCTGAGAAAGAGGGATTCCCTTTCTAAGGAATCTTTCTAAGCCACTAAGGTGGCTCAGTTAGTAAAGGATCCACCCCCAATGCAGGTGACGCAGGTTCAAGACCCTGGAGCAGGAAGATCCCCTAGAGGAGGAAATGGCAATCCATTTCGGTATCCCTGCCTGGAAAATTCCATGGCCAGAGGAGCCTGGCGGGCTACACGTGCAGAAGTTGGACACAACTTAGCGACTGAATCACCACCACCTGAGAAAGAGGGACCCTTAAGCTATTCTTCACGTTTCTCAGCAATTGGGTCTGCTCTGGCTTAGAGCTTTTAAACCATGGTAACATGGAGAGTGATACATACTTTCTTTCCTTTAAGAATCATCCTACCAGAGAAGTATTTCCATTTCATACCTGGAAAGCTAGAGGTGGCACCCCGAGCCTTGGGAGACTGTGCTCCCAGGTTTTTGGTGTATTTGAGTTTCTGGGGATGTATAAGCTCTTGAGAAGCTCTGTTTGTTGACTATGGCAGATGCCCAGTTCTGGATGCTCATAAAACTGTGGCAGTCAGAGTTGGAAAAGACGTATTAGGTCATCAATTTAGACTCGTGTCCAAGGCAGGATGGTTCCCTATTGTAGTTGGTCCAAGCCTTCCCCCAGGCAGTTTGGAAATATCTCGAGGGCCTAACTCTTCTGAAGGCTGTTCCTCTCTTCTGGTTCCTGGGAAAACGCTGGGGCATTTGATGTGGGGGGGGAAGCATTTTAGAGCCACACAACTACTTAATTATATCCATTCACCTAGATTCCTATCGATGTTTTCCACAGGAAGAAAACAATTCCGTGTAAAGAAACTCTCGTATCTCTGGCATAAAGTTGCCATCAGGGAACAAATCACTGATTTTTTCCGGTTCCTTGTATTTCAACTTTGGCGGTGAGTTTCTGTTTAGCTTTAGGAAAAAAGCAAACTTGTTTGAATTCTCCATAGCCAGGGTTATCAAGAATGAGTAATATTTAATTATTTAGTAGCTTTCTAAACACTTATTTTGAGACTGTTTACTTCTGTTTTTGCTCAATTTGATGTGTTTCCAATTTTTATTTTAGGCTTCTAGGGGGCTATAAAAATGGGGACTCTGAAAGCTGTAGTTTTAATTTCCCCATGGTTCCTTGTAATTCTAAGTTGATAGTGAACCTAATCACCTCCAAAATTTTGGTCGCTATTTTTAAAAAAATTTATTTTGTGGAAGTATAGTTGATTTCACACTGTTGTGTTAATTTCTGCTGTACAGCAAGGTGATTCAGATACACACACATCCCTCCACGCATTCTTGTTCATATTCTTGTCCATTATGGTTTTTCACAGAGTATTGAATACAGTTCCCCGAGTATACAACAGGATCTTGTTTATCCATTCTATAAATAACAGTTTGTGTCTACTAACCCCCAAATCCCAATCCATCTCTCCCCAGTAGTGGCTACATTTTTGTACAGAAGAAGAATTATCCTAGAAGAGTAGGCTTGAATTGTTAATGACTGATTAATGTATATGTCCTCAGTACAATCTCTTATTCCCTATGTGGTTGTTGGTTTTTGTGGGGTTTTTGACTTGAAAATACTCAAAGTCTCTTTTTGATAAGTAATGCTACTAGCAAATATAAAATACTCGGAATAATGTATTAGTTGGATACTTGCACTTGAAAGTTTATTGTCTTTTTAAAGCAACACAAGCAGGCATTTGTTTATTGATGCTAGTAACATCAGTATTAGAACTTTTATCAAGATGCAACATTCACCAACCTTTTTTTCTTAGAATTCCTAAAGATGGGCTCCCAGTTAATCAGCTATTAAAAAACTATCTGTTAACGAGTTGCCAGTCCAGGTTCGATGCATGACGCTGGATGCTTGGGGCTGGTGTACTGGGACGGCCCAGAGGGATGGTATGGGGAGGGAGGAGGGAGGAGGGTTCGGGATGGGGAACACATGTATACCTGTGGCGGATTCATTTTGATATTTGGCAAAACTAATACAATTATGTCAAGTTTAAAAATAAAATAAAATTAGAGAAAAAAAATAAATAAATAAAAAATAAACCAAAAAAAATAAATAAAATAAAATAAAAAAATAAAAAATAAAAAACTATCTGTTAAAGCTGAGTTAAACTTAGCTGAGTTTAATTAAATTTTGAAAGTTGACTGGGAATTCATCCAAAATGCGCTCATCAAAAGACAAAGGTATTTGAAAGTAGAGGTAAGAGATAGGATTATGGGGGGTGGGGAATTAATTTTAAAACTCTTGAACTGGAAAAATGGTTTAGTGATAGAAAAGCTGAAGATAAAAAGGTTTTACTTTAAAAATAGTTCAGTATGGTATATCTGTCCCTAGGATTTTCTCTGGCATGCTCCTTTCAGAAATGTGCTTGCCCACATTAAAAAATTACTAAGGATAATGGAAAGTGAAAATTGCTGAAATGTACAAAATTACCAAAGGTACAACATCATTTGGAAATAACTATAAGAACATTTTCCCAACCTAAAAACTCCAAAAGAGTTTTTTATGATCTGTGAATGTACTTAAATGTAATCTCATAAACAAGTTAAAATATTTTAGCTGTGCATTAAACAAATTCTCTTTAGGAAGAATAATGAAATTACATGAATTTAGTACTGTCTGGAAAAATATGAACTATAAAATGGAAAGTTAATCCTGCTGGTAATCTCATTAATGTGGGTTACACTGAACTCCTTACAGGCAAATAAATTGTTAGCTCTTACATAGATGGATATCTGTCCTGAGTAGAATGAGACATGTTTGGCTCAGTAATTATCAGTGGAACAAATAAGCATGCTTTGTTCAGATAGATCTCAGATTGTTCACTGTTTGACATATAGTTATGCTTGATTTCAATAGTAACTAATGAAATGATAGTAATTTTATGTATTTACAATCCTATCTGTGCTGTGAAAATTAACATGTCTATATTGGTCAAGCCAACTCATTAAAAAAGATCCTGGTGCTGGGAAAGATTGAGGGCAGGAGGAGAAGGCGGCAGCAGAGGATGAGATGGTTGGATGACGTCATTGACTCAATGGACATGAGTTTGACCAAGCTCTGGGAGACAGTGAGGAACAGGGGAGCCTGGCATGCTGCAGTCCATGGGGTCACAAAGAACTGGACACAACTGAGTGACTGAACAACAACTGGTTAAGAACTTGGTTTAGAAAGAAAAGAAAGTAATTTGCTCATAGAATTTTAAAAATTCAGTAGTAGAATAGATTCAGCTTCTCAAATAACATTATCTGGGTTCTGACTCTCTCTCTTCTTTCTGTTTCTGCATCCCAATTTTACCACTTTCTGTGCTATTCTCCTTCTTTGGCAAATATTCTGGCAAAGACTGAACCACTTAGCAACCTCTCGTAGAAGGGGTATATTTCTTTTGCAATAGGAGCTGACCTCCCGTTGTCTCAGCGTGGCTCACATGCCCATCACCGGGCCATGCGGTAGTGCTGCGGTGGTTGGATGGGCCCTTAGCTTCCTGTGGCAGCCAGAAGCAGTCACCACAGACTGGGTGGCTTACAAAAAGAGGAATTTACTTTCTCCTTTCTGGAGGTCAGTAATCCAAAATCAAGATGTCACCAGGTCTGTTCTCCCTTCAGAGATTCTGGTAGAGATTCTGTTTCTTATCTCTTCCAGCTTCTGGTAGCTCCAGGTTTCCTTGGCTTGTAGCAGCTTTACTCAGATCTCTGCTTCAATGACCATCTTGCCTCCTCCTCAGATCTGCGTCTCTCCTCTGTGCTTTTGTGTTCATCTCCCTCCAAGTAAGAACACACGTGATTATATTTAGGGCCTTCTGGGATCATCCAGGATGATCTCATGTCAAGAACCTTAATTTCACCTGTAGAGTCCTACTCCAAATAAGATCATATTCACAAGTTCCTGGGACTAAGATGTAGACAACTGTTGCCAGGACACCATTCAACCCACTCGAGCTAGTAACCGTTTAACAATCTCCTTGACAAAAAAGGAAAAACCCTTATATACAGTATTTGCCTACCTCTGTGGTGTAAATATTGCCACCATGTCCACTTTCAAGCCGTCAACTGGAAGTCACTGAACTTGGCATTGGGAGAAGATGCACAATAGCAGAGCACTCTATAGTACTTCCACCATCCAGATCCAAGAGATGTAAAAAGCCTTAAGAGCATAGATAATAGAGTAAGGAATTGAAATAATTAGAAAGTGGTGACTTTTGAGGACCTATTCACTTTGTTTTAAATATAATTTATTTAATTATATATTCATATACTTTAATTTTTAATAGTGATGATATTTAACAACTGGCTCACAAAATTCCTGAAAATTTACCGGTGGATTCAGAAGAGCTGATGTGATTCAGCACCAATACACTGGGTAGAATCTGCTACCTGATCAGGTCAGAGTCATAAAGCCTAAAACATAGGGTCGGCAACATGCAAACCACCCGGACTGCAAATGAGGTGGGTGGTTCCTCAAGAGAACGCTGGGGTGCTATTAGTTAAGAAAGAGAAAATAATAGGGAAAAGACAAAAAAGACAAAGCCACTTCCCATCATTGTTTACAGACATATTAATGATTTCAGGCTTAGAAAAAAAATTTAGCAGTTTGAAACTGTTACAGGTATTGTGGCTATGTGTAGTTCTTCAAATCAGTATCTCTACCTAAGATAAAAATCAGTTTTCACATTCTCACTTTTCTTGGTTCATACAATCTGTTTTTAAGCCTAGACATATCTATCCCAAGGCTTCCCTGCTGGCTCAGATGGTAAAGAATCCACCTGCAATGCAGAAGACCTGGGTTCAATCCATGGGTTGGGAAGATCCCCTGGATTTTATACCCACTCCAGTATTCTTGCCTGGAGAATCCCATGGACAGAGAAGCCTGGTGGGCTACAGTCCATGGTGTGGCAAATAGTCAGACATGACTGAGCAACTAACACTTTCATATCTATCTCAAGGCAATAAACTTCAGAAAAAGACATAAACCAATGGTCTTTTTTAGAGTATCTTTAAAAAAAAAAAAAAGGTTAAAACCTTTATTGAGACACAATTTATACATCATGCAATTTACCCATTTAAAGTGCAAAATTCACTGTTTTTTGGTATATTCACAGAGTTGTTCAACCTTCACCACAATTAATTTTAGAACATTTCCATCACTCCCCCAACAAAAACTCTGAACCACTTAACTGTCATCTTCCAGTGCCTGCACTCTGACCTATTCCCCTTGGTGACCACTAGTTATTTTCTTCTCTCTAGATTTGCCTAGTCTAAGAATTTCATATGAATAGAATCATGTACTAATTGTTCCTTTGTGACTGGCTTTTTCAATTAACATAATGTTTTAAAGGCTCATCCATGTTTTAATATGTGTCAATATTTCATTCCTTTTTATTGCCAAATGGTATTCCATTGTAAGGATAAACCACAAGTTGTTTATCCATTTATTTAGTTGGTGGCTGTCTGAACTGTTTCTCCTTTTTGCCTATTATGAATAACGCTGCTGTGAACATTTGTGGACAAGTTCTCATATGGACATAATTTTCATCTGTCTTAACCCAGTGGCCTTTTAAGTTAAAAATTTTAGTGAGGTTTCTTATATTCCACACGCTGAAGGGAACTACCATTTAGGAATGAAATCAGAAATGCCACATACTGAATTCCAGTTCTCTTAGATTTTGGATCACTACCTCAACCCCTTAAGAATCCTGGGACGGGTTCAGTCCAGAGGAGGACTCTGCTCGCCAACTCCAGGATGGAGGAGGGTGCTGTTTGTCAGAAGAATGTAGCAGGTGACTTTGGGCAAATCACCGAGTAGGTTTGATAGAATTTCCTCTCACACCCAAGGCCTGGCCTTGCCCAGAGAAGGCTTATAATCATTAGTCCATCACAATGCCATTTGGGCACTCTCCATAAGCCAAGTATAAAGAATAATAAAAATAAAATCTTAGTCTCTGACCTGGAAATAAGAGTCATGGGGTTTGGGACACTTGCAGGAAAAAGGGAAATTTTTAGCTTCTCTGATAGAGGCCAGTAGAGAGCTTCATTTTCTCCCATGAGTGATGGGAGGAGTTCTTTCCAGTTCTGTCTTGCAGACCTGGGATGGGGGAAGAAAAAAACAAAACTCCATATTAATTTATACAGCAGCTTTCTTCCAAAAAATTCAGAGTGT
The DNA here is from genome assembly GCF_000754665.1 of Bison bison bison. NCBI lineage: Eukaryota > Metazoa > Chordata > Mammalia > Artiodactyla > Bovidae > Bison > Bison bison. The sequence goes on along the minus strand of NW_011494948.1, from coordinate 8,783,195 downwards.
CTCAAACAGTCTTTCACTCATTCCCCTGAGGGAGTTTGCATAAATGTGCATATGAAATTATTTCTTTTAAAATTTACACTCTCCAGTTAGCCAGTACTGGGCAGAAATAGAACCAGAAAAGCAGACCTCCTGACTGAACATTCCACTATAATATTTTCAGTGAGCTTCTGTAAATCAGTGCAGAGCCTTAAAAACAGGATCTCTCCATAATATCCCCGGGACTCTGCTCCCTGATGACTGATGTTCATTTCCACAGGGGCAAAATTTTCCCTTCCGAATGAGAGTCAACCGGTATGGCGTGCACCACGACCCTCAGGAATCACAAGTCGCGGGCTTAGGCCCACCTTGAAACAGGCAGCCCAGATTCCCGCGCAGCTCAGCCCTCCTAACCCAACTGGAAACCTCTCAGGAACCTTGAGACTGGCTCAGCCCGAAGGAGAAAGAGTCCTGCTCCCCAACTGTGGGCAGAAAACTGTGGTCTAGCCAGTCCCTCTCCTCCTGTCACTGTCGTGTCTCCACGTTGCTTGTCCAGGGAGCTGGACTGCCCCTCAGAGTCATGGAGGTCACAGTGGGGCACGTACTCAGTTCCAGTTTCCCAGAGCCCAACTAGGTGCCCGGGTGCAAGGCTCTGGGAGAGCTTCCAGCATCAGGCATACACAGGGCCAGCCTGGCTCTTCACCCTAAACCAAACACTTAATTCCTCCTCTTGGACCTCTTCTCAACATATTCTTATTTTGAGGTTCTGATAACCCATCCCTGAAAAAAAAAAGTTGTGTTGTTGTTATTGATGTTGTTAGAGTCACACTAGCTCATGTATTCTGGAGCAGGCAATGGCACCCCACTCCAGTACTCTTGCCTGGAAAATCCCATGGGCGGAGGAGCCAGGTAGGCTGCAGTCCATGGGGTCGCTAGGAGTCAGACACGACTAAGCAACTTCACTTTCACTTTTCACTTTCATGCATTGGAGAAGGAAATGGCAACCCACTCCAGTGTTCTTGCCTGGAGAATCCCAGGGACCGGGGAGCCTGGTGGGCTGCCGTCTCTGGGGTCGCACAGAGTCGGACAGGACTGAAGTGACTTAGCAGCAGCAGCAGCTCATGTATTTAGAATCTCAGGGAATCACACCTGGGGAGTTATGTGTACTGTTCTTCCCACCCCCAGAAACCTCTGGGCTCCACAAATTCCTTCCCAGGGGCTTGGGGGAATGGGAAGTCATAATCTATTTAGCAACAAAAAGTTTAAACTTGTGTCCCACGCTGCATCCAGCCTCAGACATATTTTGTTTCAGCCCCTATACTCTTAATTAACCATGCTTCAATTTTATTTAAACTTCATGTTTGGACTGGTTCCATAGTTTGTGGGGTCTGGTGCAATGTGAAAATGCAAACCCCTTGTTCAACGTTGAATAATTTCACGTGACACCAAGCACCGAGGCCCTTCTGAGTACCAGTCTCATGGGACTACACAGATTGCTTGTCTGTGAAGCCATCAGCCCTGCTGCCAACATTTAAAGAGCAAAAGACTCTTAACCTCTCTCAAAAACTAGAAAAATTTGATGCTCTAGGTTTTCTTCCCCAAATGGAACACAGAACTGGCCGGTGCTGCGAAGCCGCTTGCGTTAGTTCGCTAGGGCTACCGTGACAAAGTCCACAGACTGAGTGACTTCAATGACAGAAGTTTATCTTCTCACAATTCTCAAGGCTATGCAGCTGAGATCAAGGTGTCAGCAGGATGGCTCTTCTAAGGCCTCAGTCTTGACGTTTCCTTCTCAATGATGAGCACCCTCTCCCTATATCTTCACAGGGTCTTCCCTCTGTACTTGCCTGCATCCTGATCTCCTCTGCTTATACAGACACCAGTCACCTTGGATGGGAGCCCACCATACTGACCTTTTAATTGAATAACAATTTTTAAAGGTTCTATTTCCAAATACAGTCAGATTCTGAGGCCCTGGGGGTTAGAGCTTCCACATATAAAATTGTGGAGCGGACCCAACACAGTTCAGTCCAGGATACAGTTGTTCGGGCTTCCTTGGTGGCTCAGATAGTAAAGACTCCACATACAATGCAGGAGATCCAGGTTCGATCCCTGGATTGAGACGATCTCTGGAAGAGGGAATGCCTACCCACTCCAGTATTCTGGAGAATCCCCTGGACAGAGGAGCCTGGCGGGCTACAGTCCACAGGGTTGCAAAGAGTCGGACACAACTGAGTGACTAACACTTTCATTTTCACGCTTTCACTTTAGAGAACTGAAGGCACAGTGCTCCAGGTCAAAGCACCAGCCCTGTGCTCAGCAGCCGCCATCCACCGTGTTGTGTGGGCTCTGTTCTTCGTCCCATTTCCTCTCAGAGAGGCAGCCCTGCTCCTCCCGGGAAGCATATGGCCTAGGGACACTATCCACGCTGACTACATACTCCCTGAAGCTCTGCCTACTAAGGTCGCTACTCAACTGATCCTTGAAAGCACTATAATCAGTTTCTTAAACTCAAAAACAAAAAAATGTACCCATTCTGTTGTGATAAGACTTCAAGTGCAGAGCAAGAAGAATTGCCCTGGGGGTACAACTGACTACGCAGAGACTCGATCTGCAGGTTTTAGGAGAGGGAACTCGCAGCCACCACAAAACTCTTCCTGGGGCTGATCCCACTGAACATCACCTGACCATACAAGGGACGGCTCAATATGTCAGTGGAAACTCAACTCTACAGCTCCTTGGAGGTGGCGTGCTCCCAAACAGGCCTTTGTACCTATTCGCTGAAATGTTAGCCAGATTATAGCTGAAAATTCTGCTAATTCTGGGGAAGTTTTTGGTCTTGTGCCTGGAACTATTGAAACATACATTCACACCTACCACATGTAACACTTAGCAGCATAATTTCCAGCACAACACTTTCATACTTTATTTTTAAAAGAAACAGAGCAGAGACTAAAGACCTGCACTCACTGCGGCTTTTTGCAGGAGGCTCCACAAAAGGTGGAGACGATGGCTTCTGCGATGAAGGGAGGGTTTTCTTTACATTTTTAAAGGAAAGGAGTCACACAAATCTTTGCTCAGAATCAGGGAACTCAGGATGCTGAAACCTAACATTTGCACCTGCATATAAATAGAAAACAATAATAAAAATGTCAAATGTGCAAGGCTCTGGCAAAAGAGTAACGATTATCTCATAAATCCCAGCAAAAGAATTTTAAAACATCTTACTGTAGCCCCTTTTGTGTTAAAACTGAGAAAGGGAGGTTCTTAAATTTTTAAAGACTCTCCTCAGACCAGCTCTGCGCTTAAATGCCGATCTTTTCTCCCAGCCAGGGCAATTCCCACCCCACTAGGTTACTTCTAAACAGGCATTGTCCTGTCGGCCTAAATTGCATGCCAGAATTACAAAACCCGCTCACTTTACACCAACGTCTCTATTTAGACTGCAGAGTTGAGAAAGCAAAGGCTATTTCAACTTCAACTCCCTTAGCAAACAGAAGAAAAGGCATCTGACCCGCCGACTTTTTCAGCTGGTCCTTGGGTCTGGTCGCCGGTCTCCGCCGCAGCGCGCGGGCGCCGACCGCCAGTCTGCCACCAGGGGGCGCAGCATCCTTTGTCCTGACACAGGCATTGAAAGCAGGCTCTGCAGCTGGCTGGGCCTCCCCGAAAATCTGACTTTCACTCCTTTCATGGTTTCTCTCTGGAACCAGCCCACTCCCCGGCCCGCTTCATTCATTTTAAAACCGTTTCTTCTTCCCTGATGCTCACAGTCTCCCTCCATCTCATCTCAGATCTGGGCATGTTACTGGACTCTGGGCAAGTTTCTAAAAGGGCTTTTCAGAGGCACCAGCCCAACCCCAGCTGCTCTTCCTCTGCAAAGCTTAGGAGACCGGGGCCCTAGCTTATCATTTGCTGTCACTTGGAGGCCCCTCAGTTGAGGATGTTTCTAAAGATTCTTCCAGAATGAAGGAGCCTCAAAGACAAGACTAGCTTCCTGCAAGAATTATTAAATTCATTCTCTAATAGCCCTCCCCTTCCTC
>NW_011494948.1:8777054-8779056 GCF_000754665.1 Bison bison bison | reverse complement strand
TTTGCAGGAAGACACCTACCCACGGGGACCAGCTGAAGCATCCTTTCAGCCACACCTCTTACCACTCCACTGTGCACCCCAAGCAAGGCAACTGCCTCCTCCTACCCTCAACAGCTTGGCTGTATCTATTCTCCAGTAGAAAGAAATCCACCCAGATACCAAAGACTCAGTGTTGTCATCTTTCAGGGATAAAAAAACAGCCGTTTCTACTTTAAAACACACTTGTAGCCCTGCCCCTACACACAGACAGAACACAGACAAAATGCAAACCCTTAGATCCCTAAAAATCCACTGTTCTACAGGAGTAGGGCGCAGGGTTCCTATCCAGGTCTTTGAAAGGCAGCTGCTCTATTTACATGGAAAGATTTCAAGTTTACAGAGTCTTTTCCCTGCCTCTCATTTTAGCCTCAGAACAACTCTCAGAGTTGTTCAGGAAAGTCTCAAGCCCAGGACATCTGCTCCAGTCCTGGAGCTAGTACAGGGTAGGGGCAGCACTTTGGAGGCAGTACTCAGGTGACCGGGGCCTGAGGAGAGCTGCGGGTCCAATTGCTGTCACAGATGAACCTCAGGATATCTGCACCGAGAGAGCCATGGTTTGGTCTCCTGAAAAACTGTAGCGTGAGTAAGTGCCTAGATGGGGCAGGAAGAGAGGAAAGGAAGGGGTGATATTAACTCTAACCTGACCTTTCTTTTTATCTCTGGCTTTCTTCACTTCCATTTTCTCCCCACTCACCTGAGCTAATGCAGAAGAATGGAAGTGCTGAGCCTGGGGACAGGTAGCCCCAGCCAGTCCACCTAATGTGAGCTGGCTTCTTCTTCATAAAGTAATGATAAGGTCTGCCCGATATGGAAGAGAGTCACTAAAGGACAAAAAAGGTCAGTGGTATTCTGGGCAGGAGGGAAGAATAGAGTGGGAGACTTTTACTTTCATTTTATGTCCCTTTGTATTTTGATTTATGCATATTATTACTTTCATAATTTGATTTTAAAATTTTTATTGGGGCTAATGATGCTCTTCAGAACTGCTGTAGTGATGACTTACATAAAGTGTCTGGCATGCACGTGGTCTGGCACGAAGTTGATGCTTCCTGAACAGTAGTTTACTTTAGCGATCACAAACCCTCAAAACTGAGCAAACGGACTTCAAAATCAAGAATCTTGGAGTATAATGCAGACTCTGCTCTCAGCTCACTGTGTGCTCTTAGGAAGTCAACTACCTTCTCTGAGCCTTTGTTTCCTCATCTGTAAAATTATAAGGTACAGGCCAGTTGATTTGGAAAACTATGGGGAGGACAGAGCAGGGCTCACCTCCCCCTCCAAAGTGACCGAGGCACCTTTTAAAACTCAGCTACACACTTTGCAAAGGAGGTCTCTTAAGCTTGAGTTCATCAGAGACCCTTGCTAAAAGTTGTCAACTAAAGGGTAGGTGGAAAGGGCCAGACACAGCTGAAAAAGTTCTAAAATAATACAGGAATTAAATTAGGAAACAAAAATACATCAACACTCTGGGAAGGCCATCAGCTTAAGGGGGTGGGTGGGGGGAGGTGGGAAAAGATAGTTTAGGCTCTTCTTTGGGTGCAGTTGGCACCATGATGATTTCCTGACAAAAAGAGTTGTCATTGGTTGGCACAGGGGATGAAATTCAAGGCCCAGCCAGGGTTAGCCCCAGTCCAGTCTCCTAGGCTGAGAGTTTTATGTGGGTGCAGGGCTGGCCCTGGAGAGACTAGACCCTCCCCTTAACACAACCACAAGGAGAGCTGCCCAGGAGAATTGGATGAAAACACCTCTGAGGTTTCTTCCAACATTACCTGAACCACCACCACTATCACCACCACAACAAAAGTCTATGGGTCATAGAAAAGGGTCAACAAAAGACTGAGTCATAGAAGGCAGAGATGCTCAGACAATAACACTTCAGCAGCTGGATTGGGGAGACCTATTCTGGGGTAACCCAGCTCCTGAGAATCCAATGGTGGCTTGTTTCTGGAACATGCATGGATTC
>NW_011494948.1:8772004-8776954 GCF_000754665.1 Bison bison bison | reverse complement strand
CATGGATTCATTTCCCACCCTGCTCAAAATCAAATTTTTCCTTATAGTCTGCTTTGCCAGTGCTGGGCCTTTGGGGACAGGATGGCAGGTAGTCTGATGGGTAGAAAGGTTGAGACTCCTTTCACCCTGTGGTCTTCTTCCTATTTAAAGCAGCACCGCCTGTCACAGTAGCCTCTTGCCAATATTGGAGGCAGGAATATTTTTCTGACATTGTAAGGGGGGGTGTTCAGAGCATATGGGAGGCCCTTTCCTGAGGCCATTGCAGGGTAAAAATTGGTTTCACCCGCTCCCCAGGAGGAATCTTCAGCCTTCCCCCAACCCCCAACTCTGAAGGTCAGACTCAAAAGGTATCTACATTTCTATTTTTTAAAAAAGGAGAAAAAGTGGATTTTTTTTTTTTTTTTGGTATCTCTGAATTATCTGACCATGCCTGTTAAACAATGACATCTCCTCCCAAAGCCCGTGTTGTCACTGCCTAAAGAGAAGGTAGTCTTTTCTGTTCTTGTGGGATCTGAAATAACGGTACCAAAGTATAGGGACACCTGAAAGACCCCTCCCTTTTTTTTATGAAGCTAGCGATCTAAGAGAGGGGAAGGGGTGGGGGGAGAGGGAGGAAGAAGGAGGTTCCTGTAGAGAGGCATCCGCAGGTAGCAGCAGCTCTGCCTGATTTCCAGAGAAAAACTAAGTAAATACAAACTGCTCCATCAATCATCACGCTTTGACAAACCTATATTCCTCGAACTTCAGTGTCTTTCAGAGAAATCCCTTCTGTTGTACATTACAAGTCAATTTCAATGGCAATTCTGAATGTCTGGCCACTTGTTAAAATGCTTTCTGCGTTTGCTTTTCTGTGTGGTTCTTTTCTGTGCCCGTTTGTATCTCTAATAAGCAGCATTGTTTATTATCCTTGGGTCCGTGCCCCTGGGACTGAACTGAAATAGAACAGGAGTGCCGAGTTTGAGCGCTGGAAAATACTTCGGGTTTCCCAGGCCCCTGAGGGGTCTCTGGGGCAGAGGAGACAGCCGCGTGGGGAAAGCCCACCCATGTGTGTGCGCCCTGCGAAGGGCAAGCTTGCAGGAGTTGTTCCAGACTCCCTTAGGTACTGGGCAAGGATGCCGAGATGAGTCCACAGGAAGGAGGCACATGGGGATGGGAAATGCCACTAAGGTCTGGGACTAGGGGTGTGACTTAAGGGCCAAACAGTCTAATATTGCCAGGATCACAAAAAGAGACTGTGACGCGGGAAAGGTTCTGAGCTATCTTTTAGGTCCGAAGTCTCAATACTCATCCCCGTGCAATTAATTCTCACGAATAAATTCTCTTTCTTCTACATAGCCCCTCAGTCTCTGCTGTCAAAACGAGCATCCTAAACAAGACGAGGATTACCCCCCTTCTTCCCTGCAGTTGCCTAATATTTCTCCCCATTTCGTTTTCAGCCGAGTGCTTTGTGACCACGGGGATGGAAGCGCGTGCGCCGAGAAATAAAGCTCCACTGTACCCTTAACTACAGAGACTTTCCGCCCCCTCCAACCCCCAAATCGGCCCCTCCGTAAGGCCTCTCCCAATTCCACTGCTCCCAAAACAGAGTGGGGTTCGTTATCAAAAAGCAGAAACCCGCATCGGAGATACAACCCGGCATGCCTTCCGCGTCTGGGGGAAATTTTTCCGGTTTAGCCCAGCCTGCGTTTAAACGGCCACCCCAGTTTAATGTCAGGACAGAATGTGCCGGAGAGTTTGCCGGAAAGAATGTTATTAAACCGCGTGAGCCAGACCCTGGTTGTGTGCTTCCCAAGCGAGACTTCTAGACCCAGGGCCCGGCCCGGACTGTCCTTGCCACAGGTTCCTGTGAGAGACAAGCCCCTGTCCGCAACTTCCGAAATTTCCTCCAACAGGCTGCAAAGACTGCTCAAATTGTCCTTCCTAGCTCCACTCCCTCATCCAGTTAGGTTGTTTTAAAATACAGAGATTCTGTTTGCTCGTAAGAACAGAGTGATTTCCCTCAAGCAACTCCTGCAAGAGCTTTAAGCAGCCTCTGGGTTGCAGCGCGTCCAAGCGTCTGAGGAGTTTTCCGAATTTCCAGAAGTAGTAAAGGGAATTTTGGTGCCGGAGAAAGTGCGGGGTCTGCGAGTGCCGGGTTGGGGTGGGCGCTGAGGAAGCCGCCTGGAGGCTTTTTGTTTTTTAAAGTTAGACTTGTACCGAGGTGCCAGTACAAACGGCACCGCTACGTGGTTTCCTAATTTAGAGAATCGAGCTGAGTTTGGGCCCATCCTTGAAGCCAGGGGCCCCGCTCAGCGTACTATTTCCAGTTTTCCAAGAGCGAGCAGAAGCGCGGGCGCAGCTCACTGGGCACTGCCAGGCGCAGCTGACTTTGTCCGCTGCTCCCGGCTCTCCGCTCTTCTCCCTTCTCGTGCCAACCCCAGAAACATCCCATCGCTGCCAGGATTGCACCGGGGAAGTGAGGGCCGAATGTCTAGGCTGCGGAATCTCCCAACAGGTAGTTTCACCCAGGAGCTGGCAAGGCTTAAATATCAAAGGTTGGGTCGCACGGGCTGCATTAAACTGGAGCACAGACACGGTCACCGAGGGAGCCAGGAGAAGAAAAGTTGCTTTCTGGGAGTCACTTTAAATAACCCCGTTTTCTCTCCAATCTCCAACTTCTCTCGAAATAGCGCGAGCTGTGCCATTTGGAATGGCACTCAATGAGCCTAAATAAGCCGCTTCAGGCTGTAAACTCATATCCGATTTGAATTCTTTTTTCCCCTCAGTAGTTACTAGAGAACCCAGCTCGGCTTTGGAGCGATAGGTATTTATTTGAGAATTGGGAGATTCGCCTTCGAAACGTCGTAGGCTCCAGGGCAAAAGAGGAAAAGGCTGTGTTGCACTTGGATGATATAATTGAATTATGCCTTTCCCTGGTGTGCAGTGAGGAAAAGCAGGATGCCAGGCAGTATGTGGAATGGGCGGCGGCAGCCTCGCGCTCCAACGAGCGCACCACACTTCCTTCCCAAGGCGCGGAGAGAAGTTGGGTTGGGCCACTGTGTCCTGCCTCCAGCAAGGATGTGCACCAGCTGGAATGTCGTCGCAGCAGCACGATCCCGGCTGCGTGGCCCCCTCCCCTTCGGGGGCACTCTCCCAAAGGTGCCCGCCGGAGTCCGTGGACGCACGTGGTACATGGATACCCGTGGCGCGACTCAAAACCGCGCATATCACCCCAAAGATCCCAGGCGCGCGCAAGGCCCTCGCCGGGTGAGGGAAGGTGGGGGACCGAGCCCTTGAGCCAGCGGATCTAATCCCGCTTTGGCAGACAAGCTCTGAGCTGTCATGGGGTAATGCTTTCCGCACCGACACAAATCGCGGGACTCCGGCTCTGCCTCGTCAGTCTCCTAGAGAAACGTTCTCAAACTTTCCCGGGGTACTGGCCCCTAGAAGCCTCTGGGGCCATAGGCGAAGCTGACCCGAGAGACTTGGATCTTTAACCGCCTGAGGACCTGGCGTCCCAATAACACCCAGCCCGCTCCCCCACGCCTTCCCCAGAATGGCTTGTTTGCCCTGCGTCTCCACCGTTAACCACGCTACCCAAACTTTCCAAAGTTTTCTACCGCTTTGCCACCTCCAGTTCGCCTCGGCTGGAGCTGGCGAGAGGAGAAAAAGACCCCCCCACACACACACACCCTCCCTCCACCTCTCTTTCTCGCCTCTCCCTCCCACCTTCGGCCTCCCCTGTGTGTCCAAACCTTGCAAGTCGGAGCGTGCGGCGGTGGAGCCCCCGAAGGCACCGACTCTGCAGGGGACGGATTTCATGCTGCATCCCCCACTCTCAGTGCCTCGGCCGTTCCGCCCCCTCCTCCCCCACCTCGTTTGCGGCGCAGGGACCTGTGGGCTTGTAATTTAGTTTTGTTCAAATTTAGTTTTTTATCCCCCCTTTTCATTTTTAAAGATTTTTTTTTTTCTTCTTTGAGATTACACTCCGTTGGAGCTCAAGAGTCTGCCTGCCTTCCAGTTTCCCTGCGCGGGGTTCGGGAGACGCATCCTTCGCGCCGGGCGGGTTGTCTTGCGAGTGGGGCCAGGGGCTCCCAGGCCGCGATTTCTCCAGCTGGGTTTCGTCTCCCTAAGAGACCCTCCATCCTGGCGTGGGGCAAATTCGTGGCGGAGTTCAGCCTGAAGGCAATCCTCCTGGGCCACCACCGCACCCCACCCCGCCCGCTACTCCCGCCAGAGCTGCGGCTGCAGTTGGTTCCAGGGATGTTTTTATACCAGTTTAGGAAACGAAGTAGGCAGTAGAGGGGAGACCCTATTCTAACACCTTCCTGAGGTCTTCCTACACACGGAAAATTCGAGGTAGAAAGGTTGCGTCCCTCCAGGTTCTGCAGCGACGCGCGCCCCGCCGGGAGACCCCCACAGAAATGCCCCGAGTTGGTTGGTTTGCGGCCTATTGTGTTTTTATTTTGTCTAGGATTAGTGTGGTTGGAGATTTTTGCAGCCAGCCTTACTACCCCGGGGCTTCAACTTTCAAACCAAGTCAACGGGAACATTCCGAAGGAAACTGGATCCCCGGGTGCGCCGCCCGGCCGGGTGCGGGGCAGAGAAACGTAATCCTCTGCGCACCGCGCCGGGCAGACTCTTGGTCCTGGGGTCATTTCTGAATCCCACTGGATTGGTGTGGGGATCGGACTAACCCCTCTCCCCCGCCCCCACCCCAGGGTTGGGGCCAGCACTTTGCCTCGATCCTTCCACGTGCTGGGTGCGTTCCTGTTGTCGTTTGCAGACGACGCCTGCCCCACGGGCATCCCTAGGGGCTAATGGGTTCAGCCCGGCCGCCTTAGCGTCCCCAGCATCAGACTCGAGTTTGCCAGGCGCTCAAGGTTAGGCTGCCTGTTACCTCATGTGACCACGGACGTGAAAATCTACCCAAAACAAAGGTGCCCACAAACGGCTACCGGAAGGGGGCAG
>NW_011494948.1:8761822-8771889 GCF_000754665.1 Bison bison bison | reverse complement strand
GCCCACCCCCGGGCTGGTCCCTGCTTGCTCAGGCCCACGTTGTCACCAAGCGTATGTGGGAGAAAACCCAGCGGAGTGTGGCCTGGGAAGGCGGGAGGTTTCCCGGCCCATTCAAATGGCAGCCCAGCAGTAACAGTAAAACCGCTTCATCGGCGGGGGAGATGCCTGTGGCGGCTTTTTAAAAGGCGTGGTGAGTGGGGATAAAGAGGGAGGCGAAAGGAGAAAAATTAAGGTAGAGGAGGAAGGCAGTGGATAAAATTGTGGGTGTAAGCTGCCCTGATTCTTAACTCCTCCTCCTACCACCCCCGAGTTTGAGCAGTTGACAAAGCTGTTAAGTCCCAAACTTCTCAAGGGCCGGCGGAGGAGAGGCACCTAACCCCCCAGAGCCAGCGGTACCCAGCCACACTTGGCTTGGGGGCAGGAGAATCCACTGAAGCCGGTCGGTGTTTACTTTGAGTATAAAGGATCCGTGCACAAAAGAACCCCGACTTCCCTTTGCCATCCCCACCCCCACCTACCCTTCCATAGTCCTAGGGCTGTATTTATTTATTTTTCATCTCTGGCACCCGAGATTTCACTGGGAGATTTTAAGGCAGGAGAGGAGAGAAGGAAGATAAGATTAAGAAAAGGGCTGGCTGAGGACTAGAGAGGTATTGAAAACCCAACTTAGATGAATTTGGGAGTGTTTTAAAATTTCATTTCCTTCAGAAGCTGTCTTCTGTAGACCAAAACCTAGTTCCATTACTGGAAAAGGAAACTACAAGTCTCTCTGGAAACAAAGAAGTGAAAGGCTTGAGGGACACCCCTTTCCCCTGCCTCTCCTCAAGTGAATAGAAAGCAACTTTCTGCTCAGCGTTGTGACACCTAGCTGCCCCAGCATGTGGATGGTCATTTCCTTTCAGGAAGGCCAAGGAGGGGGTAGGGAGTGACCCAGAGCCTGATGGCGGTGCCATTTATCTTCTGGGATGGAGCCTGGGGAAAGCCCTGGTGTAACACCAAGAGATGGGGCAGCGTGTTGGCAGTGTCACCGGAAGGATGAGGAGCCATCCTTCTTCCTTCAAAGCCCCTCTCCTGATTATTTACAACTTCAAGTTTATATTTCAAATCTTGAGGCTTAGTTGTTGTTGTTTTTTTAAGTAGAACATTTACCAATGTGTTTGAAATTAATTTTGTATGTCCCCTATTACTGTTGTTTGTAGGATTTTCTTCTCTTTTTTGTCTTTTCTTTCTTGCCTCCTGTAGTATTGGCAGTCCCATAGGAAGAGCTTTAGTGGGGAGGGTGAAATTGACCAGTTCATTCTTACTACCACAAAAAGCAGCATACACATCGACTCTCCATTCTTAATATAATCCTTTAAAAAAATTAGTAAAACAGTCACTTAGGCAGGAACTGGTTAGGACTGAGAAATTGCTAATACTAGGACACTAGCTAATCCTGTCTCTTTAAGAAAAATCCATAAAGCTCTTCCATCAGCCCAGAGTCTGGGAAAGAAGCAAACTCAGTACTTGAAACAAAAGAGACAAAGAGGCCAAACAACAAAACAAACAAACAACTCCCCCTATCCCCCCCTCGGAGACAACAATAGACGAGACACAGCAAGTGCAGTTACTGCCCGCCCGCCCGCTGCTGTCCCACTGCCAAGTCTCCTGCATTTGGCTGGAGACTTTCTCTCTCACCCCACTCCCACTCGTCACCCCCCTTCCTCAGCCCTTTCCTGTCTTTCTCTGTGTGTGACTCTCTCTGTGTGTCCTTCTCTTGGGGTCTGGCTGTGTGTGTGTGTGTGTGTGTGTGTGTGTGTGTTTTGTCCTGGTCTGTCTCTGTGCTGCTTTTGTTTTCACTTGATGTTGCTCTGTCTCAGACCTTCATATTCTCTCTCCCTGTCCCCCTCTTTCACACCCCCGCCTCCAGTTTAAAGGCTCACAGCATATTAGCATACTCTGCCCTTTATATATTTACTTGCTGGCCCTTTTCTGGGCATCTCCTAACGGCCTTCTCAGAACTTGTTTCTCTGGGTCGTCAAGGTGGCCTATTTTGTATTTTGTTGGCAGCCCTTTCTGCCAGGAGAATCCCAAAGTCCATTTGCACTTGGGTGTTTAACTGCTTCTCCTGTTCAGGTCTTTGCGCTTTTTCTATAAAGGCTCCAGGCACATTTTGTCTGCCTGTCCCCGGCAGTCCTTTTTCCTCTTCTTGGCTGCTGCTCCGGCCTCTCATGCATGCCTGCCTTTGCTTTCTCTCACTGTCTTCCCCCCCACACCCCCCAATCCAGCCTTTTCCTTCCTTTCCCCTCCTCTCCACCAAACTTTAATACAATGCTATAAACATCTTTGCCTGGCGATGGCTTTTCTTTGTAAAGTGAATATAAACCCTTGGAAAGTAGGGAGTGGAGAAAAAAAGGGAAGGATCAATCAACGGAGCCTGCAGACAGCAGAGGCTGAACCATGGAGCAGGCGTCCCTGCCAACAGCTCCATCCTTTTCACACTTTTCTCTCCCTAATAAACCCTTTTGTGATAGTATCTCCTCCTGAAGCATCTGTGTGTGCTCCAGGGAGACACGGAATGGGGGTGGGGGAGAACCTGGTCAGCTCTCCTCAGCTGGGGAGGGAGGTAGAGCCTCATGACTATGTAGCCCCCAACCCAGCCCTTCCTCTCAGGAAAACAACCCTCTCCCCTTCCTCTCAGGAAAACAACACAGAGGTTGTTGGCAATAGGGGCAAGGTCTTCAATGCCTGTTTCGGAGGTGCCTCTTTAAGAGAAGTATGGGATGACTGCTTGAAAAGAAGCTTCTCCAAGGCTTCTCCAAGCTTCTCCAAGGCAAAGGGAAGATTCCAACTATCAGGTTGTGGACTGAAGAGGGCTGAGCTGTTTATCTAAAGGAGATCTGAGAATTCCCAGTTGGTGGTGCAGGGCAGCAAAACAGTGGCACTCACCCCTTCCACAAAAAAAGAAAACAAATCCTGCCCAGTAGGCAACAGAACCAGGACAAATGATCTCCCTTGGCTTCAACCCTTCCTCTTTTCCCCCTTTCCTCAATAATATACAGGCAAAGTCTGATGCCGACAACATTGGAGGCCACTCTGAAGAGAGGAAAACCAATTAGCTTGAGGACATGATAGAAAACAGAAATGTAACAGGAAATTTATCCGCATTGTTTGGTTGCTTGGTGACAAGGGCAGTATTAAGAAACACTGATGTGATAAAACACATATGCACAAACACATACATAGGTGTATATGCATGTAGATTTAGTCCATGGAAAAGAGAGGAAAGTGGAAATCAGACAAACCTGACTTGAATATAACCTGGCCACTCATTAGCTGGGCAACTATACCAACCTCACAGTGGTGTTCTAAAATGTCTGCGGAATTGCATGAATGAAAAAGCCAAAAGCAATGTCTGGCAAGCAGTCTGTGCTCAATAAGTGAGTCCTCCCTATCTGTGTTCCTTCCTCCCTCCATCCTCCCTTTCCTCCCTTCCTTATTTCCTTCTCTCTCACTCCACTGGCTTTCTCCCTGAGCTTTCTATGGTGCAACCAAAGGGGAAACCGTCCAAACTGCCTCAGTTTCCAGACCCTGAGGGAAATTTGAGTGCTCGCTGAGTCCCAATATTGGAACAGGGCAGACCACACCATAACTTACTCCTTCTATGCCCAAATACTACCTGGGCTAATTTGTCCTCAGTATTTGGCTACTACTGTAGCACCTCCCTTAGAGTCTTTCTTTTCAACAGTTAGCAGGGTGAGAATCGTTTCCCCAGATCCAATCTTTTACATGTTTTATTAGACACTGTGTACCCTGAGACCCTCTGTGTGGGTGCATATATTAAAAATCACACCCTAACCGAGAGGTCTAAGAAGGGAGAAGCAGAAAAGAGTATGTTCTAATGAACTGTGATCCTGACCCAGAATTGCTCACTTGGGAAGGCTGTTTTCTTGGTATTTTGACCTTGTCAACATGACTGATTTTTTTTCCCCCTCTAGAGGAGTCACTCTCTGGTTAAGCTGTTTCTTGGGCAGTGTTTTGGGAGGACACTTCAGTGCATCTGGAAGCATTCACTGGTTAAGGCGTCTGTCCTGACCCTCCATCGGGGACTGTTGCCAGGACGCCTTCTCTTCCTTTCTCTTTCCCCAAAGCTGAACCAGCTTGTGACAGCAGCAGGCAAGCCCATGAGCCATGCGTGGCAGGGGCCTTAACTTCAACTGGTGAGAGAGTGAATATGTGAAAAACGTTCCCACCTTGGACTTCCTTTCTCTGTATATCTTACTGTCTTTTCTACAGATACTCCATTTCCATGTTTCTCTGGCTTCCTGTACATTTTCCTGTTTTATCTCCACCTTCACAACCATGGAGAGGCACTGATATTGGAGCATATTCTGTGAGGGTGGAGAGCTCCTCATAACCTCTCCCAACACTTTCCATCATTTCTCCTCTCTTCTTCTCTGCCTTCATCACCAGGTCTCTGCTACCTATAACGAGGGTACGGTTGTGTCTTTGTCTCTCTCCCTCTTCAGGCCCCCGTGTTTCCAGGTGAGGCCTTTCTGTGAACTACAAATAGAACCCTCTGGCTTCCTGAAAACACCTTTTCTCACTTCAGATTTCCACCCCCTTACACCAAGTTCCCCTGGACAGTGGACAACCTGTGCCACCATACATGAGCACTCTGAATTTCCCTCTTTGACAGGTAAGAGTGTTGTTGGGCACTTAGTCATTTAGGGATGTTCCCTGAAAATGGAAAAGACCATCAAGTGTGACTCCAGGAGGCTAGCAGCCTCTGAGACCTTCCAAAGCCTTGTCTTCTATTCTTCTTGGGCTCCTGTCCAGGAAGAAGCCTGAGATGATGTCTCACTATTTTGTTTTTGACCTACATTCTTCTACTAAGGCCTCATTGCCATACCAGTGGCAGCAAGGCATTGTTACTGCAGAGGGTACAATGGGTATTGATGTCTAAATAAGCAAACCCCTAAACACTGGTGAGTCCCCTGTCCTTTGCTTAACTTTGCTTCTAGTGGGCCAGCTTTTGTAGTAAATGAGTCAGTCCCTTCGGGCTACCTGAGAGCTTTAAGTTGGTACTACTGCCCACATGGTTAAAGCTAAGTTTGGAAAAATTGCCCCATGTAAATACCAGCATCAGATTAATAGATTCCAAACTACATTATTCTGAGTGGGCAATGTAATTTGCATTCTTCACATGGAAAAGGTTTGAAGGGCAAGTCAGTTTCCTGTTTAAAAGAAAGGTTTGCTCCTAATTGCTAAGTTACAGTGGTTCTGTACTGATCCCTTTCTATAGAATAAGAAACTTCTCAATTTTGGAATCTTTGGAAAAAGACTTTGTCCTGGGAGGTGGCTCGCAACCCTGTCTGCATTAGAATCACCTAGGGAGATTTAAAAAATTACCAGTGCCTGGTCTTTCCTCAATCCAATTAAATTCAAATCTCAAGGGGTGTGGTGTGGGCATTGGCATTTTTTAAAAGCTCCCTTGGGTGATTGTAATGTTTAGCCAAGGTTGAGAACTACTAATTTATAGGTTGAGAGCACAGTGCATCGTGGTGAATAATACTCATTCCTTTAATAAATGTGCAGAGAACTCCTACTAAAGGAGATGGTTTTCTGGGGACAAAGAGATGAAGTTGATGGACATGGCTCTGTGCATCTAGGATTTAGTGGGCAAATGCTAACAACATAGGTGTCCGAACAGAACCGCTAGGAAGCATGATCAGCTTGGCTCCTGCAAAGATCATGAGACAGGAAGTTAGAACTCCCGGTTCCAATTCAGGTTCTAGCATGAGCTAGGGAAGTGACCTTGGACAAGTCTCTTTGCCTCTTTGGGTCTCAGTCTGATCATCTGTAAAAGAAAGCAGCTGAAAAGCAGTCTAATATTTGTGCTGGTGTCCTCCAGCCTTACAGAGTGTTGCTAAATTCTCTGACACCCATAAGCTGAGCCAGGCAGTTACCAAATTCTTTTGGAGTCTGGCTCCTTTCACTCATACATAATGCTTACAACCGCCCTTCTGATGTTCCACCAAATCTCTTTACAAAAGCCTAAGTATCAGAGTGTTAATTTTTAAATAATACTGGGCTCCCATAATTCTCTCCCCTGCTCTCTTACAAATTAGCAGATGAAGGGAATGGAGTGGTGGTAATGTCTAGGAGCAGTGGGTAATGACTAACAGAAGTTTATCCAGTTGGATAAATGTCTTGTGGATTGCTGCTGGGGTCAGTGTTAGTTCTGGTCTTAATTAACATCTTCATTAATAGTGTGGGAGAGGGAATAAACAATAGCTAATGATATTTGCAGATGGTGGTAAATTCAGAGGTGTTGCTACTACCAGTGAGAGCAACAAGAGCCATGGGGATATCAGAGATGTGAACAAGAAGTGATTATAATGATGTTTGTTCTGGAAAAGGCAGAATGAAACCTTTAGCAGGGGAAATGACACAGGAGGCTGGGAAATGCTGAAAGAAACAACTATTGCTATATTTGTAACTTGGGTAGGCATTTGGAAAACAAGGCAGCTAATGGCCTTATGACTTTGGTTGCCTGTACTGGGGTGCTTGTCTTGAACAGCAATAATAATCATCAGGAAAATAATAACAAGAATAATATTCAACATCTATTGAGTGCTGAGAGTATGCCAGGTAAGGTTCTAAGTGATTTATTAATACAGGTTTTAATCCCTCAAATCATGATGCACTATCTTGAGCTCTTTAAAGATTCTGACTGCAGTCTTGCTATGGCTCGTGGACTTCTAGGTGTGAATAGACCTATGAGGCGAAAGGGAAAAGGACAGAAATGGATCATCAGAGTGTGTCCCCTGCTCTTTCCCCAGGCTTCAGAGAAAAATCTCCCACCTTTAATTTTTCCTGTCCCCAACATTTCTCTACCATCTTTTTCTTTCGTTAGAGAATTGCTGGATTAATGAGGTTAATGCAGTAGGCAGAAAAATCATGCAAAAGGAAAGAATGGAAGGGAGGAAGACTAGAAAAGAGGGAGAGAGAAAGAAACCGAAATGTATTGCCCTCCTCCACAAGTCCTGCAGTAGCAGAAGAGGTAGAGCTAGGTACATTTCACAGACTTTCTGTTTAACCGTCACACATCTCATTCTCATGATGATTTTCTCTTGTAGTTTTCAGCCCTCACTTCTGTTAATGAAAGAAAAGACTCATAGAGGCTGAGTCACTGGCTTCGAACACACAGCTGCTAGGTTGAGTGAGGTTCACACTCCAGTTGGTTTACTCCTAAATTCATGTCCTTTCCAACCTTGAATACATGTTTTCTTTTTTTCAATTTCGCCCTGTCCAGTTCGTGACAGCATACAGGCACACATAGAAAGCCAGAAGGTAGAAATATTAAGAAGAGAATAAACACTGAGGAGCAGGGGGATAAAGGGAAAGTAGCCAGCACACACATCCACTGCCCAATTCAATCTGATTGAATTATTTATAATTATATTTTGAAATTAGGAAAAATGGAATTTGCAAACAAGAAAGGCTTCAAGACAATGGAACCCATAATAATGTAGATTTGACCTTGAGGGAATTTGGCAGAGAGCATTAGTGTCTGAGACGAAAGCAAACTGAAAAGAAAAACATTTGAATGCTATACAAGCCAAGAGTCTTCTTGGCGAATGTGGAAGCCCAGGGCCAGATGGATGCCAAAGGTCTTCAAAATGATATCAGAGGAGCTTCAGGAAGTTGGAAACATGTGGCCTAGGCATGCGGCTGCTCCCCACCCTGGGCCTCCCACCTCCCTCACGATGGAATGGGGGTCCAAATGCCAATTTAGGGTTAGTGCCAGGGACTGAACTTTTAAAAATGATGAGATGTACATTTCAGAGCAGCTGTATAAAAGGTATAGTTTGAAGAATAAATATAAACAACAAGGTAAGCATGACCCAAGTCAAGAAAGACAGTGTTGCCTGAACCTCAGAAGTCTCCGCCTCTCCGTCATCTCCCCCTCCTGAGAGGGAATCATGGTCCTATTTTTCCTATGATTGTTGCTTTGCTTTTGTTTTTATACTTTAGTTTTAGTGCTTACGCGGGCCTATTTTTGAACTTCATATAAATAAAATCACACTGCACTGTTTTATGACTTGCTTCTTTTCTTTCCATCATATGTTGTATATAAATATGCAGCGGTGTATTTAGCCATTCTGTCTTTGTGGGGACTTTTGGTTTGTTTCTGCTTTGCAGCGTTCACAGACTGTTCTACCGTGAACCTGTTGTCCACATCACCTGCTGCACATGTGCAGGACTTTCCCCAAGGAGGGGCCAGAAACCTACGGTCCACAGGCCGAGGGGAACACACTTCTTATTTTCTATGGTCTGGGAGCTAAGAAAGGTGTTCATGTTTTCAAGTGAATGAGAGGAATAAAAGAAGAAAAACATCTCATGATACATAAAAATAAACACTGTATTCCAATTCAGTGTTCTTAAATACCGTTTAATTGAAGCACAGTTGGGCTCACTTATTACATGTCATCTATGGCTGCTTTCCTCTAACGTGGACAGAGGCAAGTAGGTGCATCAGAGACTTATACGACCTGCAAAGCCTACAATTTGGATGGACTGCAGAATATTTCATTTAAAATGAAAATTCGGAAGCTCGCTTAAGGAAGAAAGCTTTCAGTAGTTTCAACATGGGGACAGCAGAGTTTGCAACCAAGCACAGAACTTTTCCAAGTATGTAAGAAAGAAGATTTAGGTATTCAGTCATATCTGACTCTTTGCAACCCCATGGGCTGTAGCCCACCAGGCTCCCCTGTTCATGGAATTCTCCAGGCAAGAATACTGGAATGGGTTGCCACTCCCTTTCTTCAGTGGATGTTCCTGAGCCAGAGATTGAACCGGGGTCTCCTGAGTTACAGGCAGATTCTTTACCATCTAAGCCACCAGGGAAGCCCTTCTAAGTGTGGGGTACTATGCAAATACCTTGACCCAAGACTGGGAAATTGACCCCACCTAAAACATTTGGTTCTTTACAAAGAAGGCTTTCTGATCCTGCTCCAGAGTGTATTCCTAGATGGGAAATTACAAAGATCTTAGATAAAATAAGATGCTATATGCAAAAAGCTGGTCCAATGACTGATAACTTGTAGGAATTACTATGAATCGAGGCAACCTTCCCACTAACCTTTCATCTGGGCTTTCCCGCCCGTAAGAGGTCAGTCTATACAGTTTGTTTCCAAAAAAGTTCAGGTTCTGAGCTGGCTGTCAGTTGCCATTATAGCAGATGATGGTTTGGCTTAATACTACAACAACTGCACATGCTTTGGGGTTCATGCATTTTTATCAAAGATCTTTGAATTAAGATGACATTTAAGCCCAAAGGACTGAAAGAATTAAAATGCACACGTGTTATCTCCAGCTCTAAGTAAGAAGAATATCTGTCTGAGTGTATTCAAGGTTTCTAAGAGAAAACTTGTTAACAAACAGATAAAACACTAGGAGAGTACATCAAAAACCAACAGAAGAGTTCATCCAAAGATAATATTACAGAGAACAAATTTAGAGAACTAACACTACTTGATTTCAAGTGTTATTATAATGCTATAGTAATTAAGACAGTGTGTTATTGGCCTCCAGAGAGAAAAATGGATCAGTGAAATAGAACAGGAAGTCTAGAAAACAGACCCATACATATATGGACAATTGACTGTCAATAAAAGTATAAAGGCAATTCAGTGGAGAAGGCAATGGCACCCCACTCCAGTACTCTTGCCTGGAAAATCCCATGGATGGAGGAGCCTGGAAGGCTGCAGTCCATGGGGTCGCTGAGGGTCAGACACGACTGAGCGACTTCACTTTCACTTTTCACTTTCATGCATTGGAGAAGGAAATGGCAACCCATTCCAGTGTTATTGCCTGGAGAATCCCAGGGACAGGGGAGTCTAGTGGGCTGCCGTCTCTGGGGTCACACAGAGTCGGACACGACTGAAGCGACTTAGCAGTTAGCAGTGGAGACAAAAATAGTCTTTTCAATAAATGATATGACACAGCTGTGTATCCATACAGGAAAAAATGAACTTCAACCCATACCTTACACAATATACATAATTTACCTCAAAGTGGAC
>NW_011494948.1:8757729-8761722 GCF_000754665.1 Bison bison bison | reverse complement strand
AAAAATCTTTGTGATTTTGGATTCAGCAAAATATCTAAGATATGAAACCAAAAGCAGGATCCGTAATTTTGACCTCCTCACAATTTTAACATTCTACTCTTCAAAGAACACAGTTAAGAGGCTGAAAAGAAAGGTGACAGTCTGGGAGGAAATATTGTAAATCAAATATCTGATAAAGGACTTGTATCCATAATATACAGAAAAAAACTTTAATCACTCAGCAATCACAAGCAGCTCAGCTTTTAAAATGGGCAAAAGATTTTGAACAAACACTTTCCGAAAGAAGATTTAAGAATGCACGTGGAAATTTAATATGCACGTGGAAAGATGTTCAACACAATTTGCCATTAGAGAAACAAATGTTCAAATGACAATGGACCACGCTGCATACCTGTTAGAATGGTTAAGGAGAAAAGAGCTGATCATACTAAATTGGTGAGGACAAGGAGAAACTGAACTCTCACACATTGCTGATGGAATTGTAAATGGTACAGCCACTATGGGTGACAGTTTGACAGTTCCTTAAAAAGTTGACCCTTTAAAGAGATACCTACTACATGCCCTCAAATTTCATTCCTAGGTATTTACCTGAGAGAAATAGAAGTCTATGTCCATACAAAGACTAGTATACAAACATACATTGTAGCACTACTTGTAATAGCCCCAAACTGGAAGCATTCTAATTGCCCATCAACAGGTAATGGATAAGTTGTGGTATAACACACAAGAGAACACCACTCAGTAATAAAAAGAGATGGATTGTTGATACACGTAACAATATGAGTAAATGTCAAAGTAACTGAATGAAAGAAGTCAGGTGAGAAAGAGTACAAGCTGAGTGATCTTATTTGCATAAAAGTCTAGACCATACAAACCAGGTTATAATGACAGAAGCAGATCAATCCTTTCAAGACATGGGGAGCAACAGAGAGGAATTATCATGAGGCACAGAAAACCTTTTGGAGGTGAATAAAATTATTCCTATCTTGTATGTGGTATAATTTCAGGAATTTACAACTATGTTAAAACTCATCAAATTGTACACTTCAAATATGTTTCAGTTTATTATATGGAAATTAATCCTTAATATACATATTTTTTAAACTCACAAGAATATTATAATGTTGAATGAGCAAAATTGCAAGTGGAAAGATAATTTTCAACAGACAGAACTGACAGAGGTCTCATGTCTAGAATGTGTAAAGAACTCCAAATTAGAAAAGAAAAAAGGAGAGCCCAGCTAAAAATGGATAAAATATTTGAACAGACATTTCACAAAAGAGACTATCCAAACAGTCAGTAAGCAGGTGAAAAGCAGCTTAATCTCATGAATCAACTGCAAAGTACAAGTTGAAACCACCTTCAGAGGGACTTCTAGTGGTGAAGAATCCACCTGCCAATGTAGGGGACACAGGTCCGATTCCTGGTTAGGGAAGGTTCCACATGCCACAGGATACTCTAGAGCCTGTGAGTCACAACTGCTGAGCCCACATGCCACAACCACTGATGCCTGAGCAGCTACAGCCCGTGCTCGGCAGCAGGAGAAGCCAGCAAAGCGGGCAGCCCATGCACCACGGCTAGAGAGCGGCCCCCACTCACTGTAACTAGAGAAAGCCCCACAGCAATGAAGACCCAGCACAGCCACAAACCAATAAATAATTTTAAAGTTTAAAAAAAATTTTTTTTAAAACCACATTCAGGTACTTCTATTCTCCAGAAATAAAAAGGGACTGATACAAGTGTTGGTGAAAATGTGAAACGACCAAATCTCTCTTATACCTGGTAGAAGTGTAAATTAATACAATCAAGTTGGAAATTTTTTGTCATTATCTACTAAAAATTTTCATAGGCTACTTCATAACCCAGAAATTCTCCTAGGTGTACGCCTAAGAGAATGCATACATATATATATATAGTGGAAAGCATGTAGAAGAATGCTTCTATTCCTTTTATTTGTATTGGCTCCAAACTGGAAAAAACCTAGTGGTGGTCAAGTATACAACAGATAAATGGTGTTGCGTGCATACAGTAGAATTCCATACTGCAATGTGGAAAAACAAAACAACTTTGTTTTTTGCAACAGCAGGAAGAGCTCTCATATGAAATGTTGAACAAAATTGTTCAAACATAAAAGAGTAAATATCATATGCTTCCTTTTTTATGTAAAGTTCAAAAACAGACAATACAACTTTGTATTGTTAGAGATGAGAATAGTGCTGTCTTTGGGAAGGATGGTGGGAGTAGTAACTGGCAGAGAATGGGATGCGGTTTTTTTAATTGCCAGTAATTTTCTATTTCTTAAAATGAACAGTGGTGGTATGGGTTATCCACCTAACTATTAATATACACTTATGATGTGCACTTTTCTACATGCCTGTTGTAGAGAAGTGTGTTCTTTTCTGTGCTATATAATATTCCACTGAATGATTGGATGATTGTTTATTTTTTAAAAGCTGAGAAGAGAGAGGGAGGTAGTCACTTAGGTCTCCCCCTTTAGAGATCCAAAGAATGAAGACAGAGATGCTGAAGAGTCTGTTCTCCTTAGTGACTAAGTCTTCTTGGGCCTTTAGTGTCACTCTGTACTTGTGCTAAGTTGTATCCACACTTATGGCTTCCTGTTAGGGAGCTGTGGGGCCTAGAATGAGCCCTACAGGTAAAGAGGAGGGATTTTACAGTTGGGCAAAAAGTCACTGTATTGTGGGGAACGGTGTGCAGGGGAGAGGAAAACGTTTGCATGAAATTGGTGGTGAAGAGCCAAGGGCCTGGCACAGACTGCCTAAGTTCAAAACCTAGCTTTGAAACTTGGAAGCTATTGACCTTGGTTAGGTAAGTTTGTTTCTCTGTACCTTAATTTTCTCATCTGTAAAATGGAAACAGTATTGTACCTGTTCTTATAGGATGGGTAAGAAGATTAAGGATTCCCTTAGAGGCTCAGACTGGAGAAGGCAATGGCACCCCACTCCAGTACTCTTGCCTGGAAAATCCCAGGGACAGGGGAGCCTGGTGGGCTGAAGTCCATGGTGTTGCTAGCAGTCGGACAAGACTGAGTGACTTCACTTTCACTTTTCACTTTCATGCATTGGAGAAGGAAATGGCAACCCACTCCAGTGTTCTTGCCTGGAGAATCCCAGGGAAGGGGGAGCCTGGTGGCTGCTGCCTATGGGGTTGCACAGAGTTGGACACAACTGAAGTGATTTAGCAGCAGCAGCAGCAGCAGTGGCTCAGACAGTAAAGAATCCACCTGCAATGCAGGTGATGCAGGTTCACTCCCTCGGTTGGGAAGATCCCCTGGAGAAGGAAATGGCTACTCACTCCAGTGTTCTTGCCTGGGAAATCCCATGGACAGAGGAGCCTGGTGGGCTACAGTCCATGGGGTCACAAAGGGTCGGACATGACTTGGCGACAAAACAACATGACAACATTAAATGAGATAAGATGGTTAATTAAGGGTTACAGTGTGCAAATGAACATGTCACCTTGAAATGAAAAACGTGGCCCTAGGTATTCAGACTTGCAGGATGCTGCAAAGGAGAACCCGGAGTGATTCTAGATCAGTTGCCAGAGCTCTACAGCCCTCAGAGGCTGCTCCTGTCTCCACTCTTTGCTGCTGCTGCTGCTAAGTCGCTTCAGTCCTGTCCGACTCTGTGTGACCCCATAGACGGCAGCTCACCAGGTTCCGCCGTCCGTGGGATTCTCCAGGCAAGAACACTGGAGTGGGTTGCCATTTCCTTCTCCAATGCATGAAAGTGAAAAGTCAAAGTGAAGTCGCTCAGTCCTGTCCGACCCTTAGCGACTCCATAGACTGCAGCCTACCAGGTTCCTCCATCCATGGGATTTTCCAGGCAAGAGTACTGGAGTGAAGTGCCATTGCCTTCTCCGCCACTCCTTGCTAGATGCCCCTGATTGTATGTAGTAAAAAGGTTTGCAGACTTCTCTTTCCTTCTTTCAATAAACATCTTCCTTCAAGGTTTCCAGAATTCTCAGACCCCCCCC
>NW_011494948.1:8752445-8757629 GCF_000754665.1 Bison bison bison | reverse complement strand
CACCCCCCCCCCCCCAACCTTTGACCTCACAGGGAAGCCTAGCATGTATATGAATTTGGAATACCACCACACAAACTCTCTATCTCTGTTTGCTCCTTTCCCCATTCCAAGTCTCTTTCCTCTATGCTGGAAAATTGTTTGGTTTATTCATATCCTGTCTTCTGGAAATAGCAGGTGCTCTTTTGTTGCCTAAAAGTTACATCATCTCATTCAGTTGATTAGTGACACCAAGGAAATGGATGGGTTCTGGGGTGTTTTCAGTGCTTCCCATTTGGGTAGCATCATTCTATGCCTGCCACCAAGCCAGTTGTTTGGAAACTGTTCCTGACCACAAGAGCAGTTCCCCTTGTTTCACCTTGAGATGAAAAGGGCACTTTGTGTTGGAAAGAGCATTTGATTAATAGGTTGTTATGTTTCGTACCTTTCTAGAGATTGCCTAGGAGTAAACTTGAGATAGAAACTGCCTCCCAGAAACTTCAACTCACATTATAGCCTCCTTTCAATCCATCTCCCTTACCATCAGAGAGCTGGAAGCATCATTCTTGATTCTTCAAGTCTAATTGCAAATAAATGCTATATACCAGGCCCAGAGGCACTTAGAGGGGGCTCTGAAGTCCCGTCATTATCATAAACTCTGTTAACTTTTGTTTATCATCTCTCACCACGTTGGAAGAACAAGGACAGAGACAAATAATAATCTGATAGATTCAGAAAATACTTACTGAGAGAGGACTAAATTTCAGACACCTTCCTACATATTCTGACGCAGAGTATTTTTAGATATTCTTTTCTCAAACAGTAATCCTGATGTGGGAATTATTTTCTTACGCATTTTTTGAAGGTGAGGAAACTTTGGCTAAGAATTATTACATGCCTTGCCCAGAATCACAAAGCTTTTAGGTGACTAAGTCAGGATTTGAACCCCAAACCTCAGTGCCTCTAAGTCCAAGTGTAAAGCCTCTATCCCATTACTTTCAGAACGTGCTGGAGAATGAAAATCATCTTGTTACATTCCATCTCGCCTTATTTTCAACCCAAACTGGTTTACCCAGCTTGATAAGTTCTTTTATCACTACAGGGTATTGAATGAATCATGGTCATATCCAAAACTCAAATCCACATTCAAAGGAGGAAGATCTATCCCATTGATAATATTTTAAGAAGAATGTGCCTGGGGTCCTAAAGGCAATTTCAAAAGAAGAGTGATAAAAACGCATTAAGGAATACTTGTACAACGTCCCAAGGCAAACTCCTGTGAGGCAGCCACGCTCACCTAGGTGGCTACAGTCTAGCCCTTGTTCTTTCTGCAAGTATTGGTCTGCTATAGCCACAGGCTTTGGAATTAGAAACCCTGAGATTAGGAACACCCTGACCTTCCATTGGTGACTTAACCTCTCCTTGCCTCAGGTTCCGCTTCCTTAAAAGGGCTGAAATAATATATATGACATTCTGAGCAGAGAGCACAGCCATAGTTAGGCTTCAGTAAGTGGTAATTATTATCACTTGTCATGACTCTCATTTTAACCTAACGGGAAAAACTATCGCCCTAGGGGAGACCTCACTTAATTGAGGTGCTGCGGTTGGTCACAGCAAAGGAGAGGATTCAGTTTGCAGATACTTATTTAAAATACTACAGAGGAATAGTGCCTATCTGGTCCTCAGGGAAAGGGAAAATGGGCCCAGAGAGTCTGGCTCCTTATTGATGTTCAACTAAGATGCTGCTTTGGCCAGAATAAGAGCCATTAATACTGCTTCTGATTTATCCCTCCCTCCCCCACCTTTCCCCTCTGGTATAAATTAAGAGGTTAGGATTAACATATACACACTACCATAAAAAAAATAATCAGTAAGGAACTATTGTATAGCATAAGGAACTCTACTCAGTACTCTGTAGTAACCTATATGGGAAAAGAATCTGGAAAAGAATAGGTATATATGTATACCTGAATCACTTTGCTGTATACCTGAAGCTAACACAACATTATAAAAAAAAAAACTATACTTCAATATAAAATAAAAATTTTCAAAAAAGACCATTTCTGTGAATGAGCCTAGAGCCTGATTGAATATAGATCACTTTCGTGTCTGCCAGAAAGTAATTGTAGACTCAGTAAGTACATAATACATGAGCTTCTCAATTATTTACTATTTACATGTGACTCCATGACATTTTCTGTGTGTTCTTAGGTCCTTCTCCCATTGGGAGCAAAACCTAGAGAGTAGATGTTCTGTCTGGAGGTCAAAGCAGTGCAAGCAAGTGCAAACTGCATGGGACACTTAAAGGCAGTGAAAACGCAGCAGTTAGTTTTTCAAGTCCCTCTTTCTAGGCAAATTTCTAAGAACTGTCCACACAGATATAGACACTAGGCATTCTTAAATGGTCTACATTTTTATTATTTTTCATAAAGCCCATTTATTAAACCACAGCTAACAATGATTCATTTTCTAAAACATTTATAAAACTTTCCAAAATCTTAAATTCACACACACACACACAGAGGTTCTTGGTTGAACCATGTGTCCTGGTTTAACAGTCTAAAAATAGTCTTTGTACAGATACAGGAGTTTTATATTTTCTAGGAAGTGGTTGTTTGCTAGGGTATTGGTACTTCATCACACCTCTATGAGATAGGTCTGACAAGAATATCATAAAGTTTTTTACTTTTTAATTAGGTAATACTTTTATTAACAGTATTAGCAGCAGATTGAATGTTACCTCTGTAAGTGATCAGCTTCCTGTGCTTGCATTCTGATATTTTATTTTTAATAAGAGAAAGAACAGGAGTCCCTGTGAGCAGGGCCAGGACTTATGGAGGTGCAGATGTCTGGCCTGTGCACATCAAATGTTAATTGTGACTTGGAGCAAACAGGTGGCAGGTAGCTGACCTGGGACATTTCAGTCTGTAAAGGAGGTTGTGGTCAAGGAAGTTCTGGTGAGGTTTTCAGACTGGCACCCAGAATCCCACTTCCCCACATGCTTGGGAATGAGTGTGAATACACAGGGTGCTTCTTTTAGAGTCAGGAGGTCTCTTTTACAATGTGAGCAATGCTACTCATTAGCTTTGTAACCCTGAGCAAGTCACTTTTACCTCTCTGAAACTCCTTTTCCAGTTTTCAACTGTAAGAAGAGCATTTGTCTGAGATCAAAGGTGTAGAAGAGGGGGAGGAAGAGGCGAGTTGGTAACCAGCATAAGGGGACAGGGAGTGGTGGGGGCTCTGGAGACCACGTGCCATCTAACAGGGATGGGAGTGGTGAGGGGGCAGCGGCTGCTCTGCTCCAACCTGTGTGCAACACTCCTCCCCAGACTGTCTCTTCTCCTTCCCACTTTTTCAAGGGTAGGAGGATATTTGGAGTTTCAAGTAAGACATCCCAACTTTAAAATATTGACAGTGACATCCAACATTAAAAATATGAGAGGGCAATATGCAGGATGTTGCTGGTTTCATTTCTCTGTCTCTCATCTGGAAGCCCCCAAAGTGTCTTCTAGTATCAATATTTTAAGTTTTGTGTTTCACTAATGTCAATGATATAGATAAGTGGAAAAGTTAAAAGACAAAATTCTATCCACCTTAATATTATAACCATGCACATAGCATATGTGCATGGAAGCAAAGCAAATACTGGATTGGAATATGTACAAATGAAACAAATTTATAGGTGATGAGACTGTAGGGGGATGTCATTTGTATTTGCTAAAATATCTCTGCTCTTTTTTTGCTTGTACAACAAAAAAGAAAAACATAATAAAAGAAATATTAAGAGTGGGTCAGAATGGTACCAGACAAAGGAGAAAAAGGGAGAGTGATTGATGTTAAATTATGTTCTTAAAACTTGTATTTCTGTCCTGATCTCTGTATTTGCTTGTCAACCATTCTTTATCAATAATGTGTTAAAAGCAGACAGTGTTTAGTTGCATGTAGGTAAACTCCATGTGCCTGAAATTTCCCACCTAATTAGTACTATTCTTCTTCCCATCCCCCCAACCTGGTTATTTATAAAAATACTTCCCACGTCATGAAGTAGAGTGGTATCAAAAGTTTCGCAACATTATTAGCTTGGCTTCTGAATATAATATACAAGGTTTTGTGTGTGTGTGTGTGTGTGTTGCTTTTACTGGGTGGTAGGATAGAAAGGGTAATTTATTGTCCCTAATTACATTTTCCTTTGCTTTCTATCAACACTGTTTTCATTCTATAAATCCACATCAACTACCCATAAACTGAGCAGAAAACCAAAGGTTGTTATTTAATGTGTTTATTTGAAGGCTTTCAAGATACCCTGGGGGAAAGTTACTTTCTTATAAACAAATTTAGAGGAGAATATTAGCACAAAGGAATAGAAGGTCTTTTTATCACAAATGCAGAAGTTCTCAAAAATCTGTCCATCTTTGCAGGGTAGTATCCAACCCCATACTAAATATGCAATGCTTGTCTATAGAAAGATTGCATTTTTCCTTTACTCCCTGGACTGAGTCTAGACTTTCTTAGCTGGGGAATAAATCCACAAAAATGTGGTTATTGATCTTCTTTAGTAGTGGGAAAGTGAAAATAATCCCACCGCGTTCTAGATATATCAAGAAGTATCTTTTGACACTGAGGACAATCAGCCCCAGGATGTGGATGCAAGGAACTTGACTTTCACTTTCTCATTGAAAATGGTCCACTGAGCAAAAAGCAGGATGGTCCTCTGCCAGCATTGTAGAGAAGGACCAGTAGACTGTCTAGCGCTTTCTTGCATCCTGTTGCCTCACTGATTTCTGGATTGCCAGATGCTTCTGTTTTTTGAAAATGGTTTAAAAAAATACCTTAGGGATTCTGTTGTTTCAGAAACCTTACATATGGCACAAAATATCCTGAAAATTTTTTGAGAAAACATTTGCTTTTTCTTTGCTTAATGTAATCATTGCTGAAGCCCAAATTCATTCAAATTTATTGTTTTCTTTTCATGGACATTTTGATGGTTGAAATTCTAAAGTTACATAAAAGTGTGAGTAAGCAAGTTGTGAAGATTTAATTACTCATTTTTTAAAAAGTAAGTCTTAAAACCATAAGTCAGCTAAGAGAGGTTGAGAATTTAAACTTGAAATTGAGAATTCTTAACAACTGAGATAAAAATGATTTTTTTGAAGCTGGAAGATAGCCTTGATTTATCCCCATTGAATCAGAGAGCAGCTTTTTCACACA
>NW_011494948.1:8748609-8752345 GCF_000754665.1 Bison bison bison | reverse complement strand
TTTTTCACACACTGAGTCATAATTAGAGGATTTTTTTTTTTCCTTTTGGTAAACCACCTTAACCCACTCTTGAAAACCTCTGGTTCATGTACAGAACGAGTCTGAGTCTGTCTCTATTTAGCCTGTGAAATTTAACAAGACCAGAGCCTGGGTTTGGTGAGGCTGTGAGCCACACCACCATCTCAGATTTTTGATGACACCACAAACCACTTGAGATTTATTATGTTCGCAGATGTCATCAGATATATGTGTGCACAGGTGCAGCATGCAGCTAGTGAAAGAAGAAACACCGCATGTGTATATTTATTTTTGTACCCATACTCTCAGTAGTTAGAAAGTGACCTGGTGTGCCTGTCCTGGGCAGTGTGGTGTTTTGACTCCATTGCAAGCTCTTATCTGATAATCTCTTGAAGTCTTTTCCACGGATATAGTTCTGTATGATGAGCAACTGTGTCTGTGGCAAAGACACTGTTTATTTTCCCAGTCAATGTCTAAAAACGAGGCATAACGGAGTATAGCTGAAGACTGCTATAATTACTGAAAAATAAAAAGTGTCACCAGAAGTGGTTATTTATACTTGGGGATCCTTCTTATACAATAATATATTAGATATCCATTCTTCTCTACTCAATAAAAGTTGCAGGAGTAGCTCTCAGCTATGGAACCCCCCAAAATGCCAGAAGTTGGCCCTTTATAAATGTCCTAATTTAAGACTCTCTACTATGTTTAAAATAATTAAGAAGTAATTGAAACTATTTCCTGGGGGTAATATGAAATATGAATGTTTACACAGGTTTATACCTTTTGCATTGTTAATTCTAAAATGTAATCATTCAATTCTTTTAAAAGATGGTATTATGTTTTATTTAGTATTGAATTATAAATATTCCACTATATTATATACATTAAATTTGCACATTTGCTAGTATAATAATAGACTAAATATAATAATCTAATAATTAGTGTGTACCCTTTAATAATAAAAATAATAGAAATAAAAACACACTTCCTACATTTTTTAGAAATAGGGAAGTAAGATAAAATAAACACCTTTGGAGTAATGACTGAAAATTACTGGTTTAGATGGGGTAGAGGAATTACTTCAATTATGACATAAAGCATTATAATAATGCATGCCTTTTAGAAATAATTATATAGTGATTATTCTCAGATAAACACACACAGATGTTGCTTGTATACTAAAAAAATTCTTAATTTGAAAAAAATACAGAAATTGCTTTACCAGTTAATTGGCTTTAGGAAAAAATAGAAAATCTAAAGTTTCAGTGTAGTGGAGACTCTTCTATTAAGTTCTAAGGAATGAACCAAGCCTCTAACGAAAGGCAGGGAAAAAACAAAAAGCTTTTCTACTGGAATCACTTCAGTTAGATGTGTCAGAAGGCTAAAACACCTAAGTAATGTTAGATACTCCTGATTTTTTAATGAATAATTAATTATGACTTATAAAAAGTTAAATATAAAAAGAATTGGACCTTAAGTATATTAGGAAAGACTTCTAAGCAAGGTAGTTTTAATTTAAGAAGAAGCATCTATGTTCAAACACTCCAATTTCTACATATTTATTTATATCAGAAATTGTGAAAACTGGAAGATCAGTGCTGAAGATTAGGAGACCACAGTCATTAGGCCATTGAAAGATTTAGGAGGAACAACCTGCTGAAGTGACTACAAATTAGTGAGATCAATTTCTATAGGACATGATTGAAAATTAATCTCCTTAGTTTATAAAGCTTAGATATCATTTAATTATATGTACATATTTGACAGACAGAAGAGTGATTGGTACAGGAGTAAGTACTCTCCTGAGTTTCACACGTCAAAAGAAACAAAGGACATGCAAATAGAAAGAGAAAATCTATAATCCTGAACATGACATGCAATGATACATTCTATTACTAAATAATATGCTTAGGAAGAAATTCTCTGACAGGTGACACTAAATCTAGATTCATTCAAGTCATCACTAGGAGCAGAGGAAATCCTTCCCTTTCCCCTTTCCTGTTCCTTTTCCCATTTTGTGTTAGGATATTTCCTAAAGAAAACTGGATTCTCTCTGTAACATCTTTTCTTCTTTGCATGAAATAGACGTGGGGAAGTTTTGGTAATTCTGGTATGGACTTCAAATAATCACAATAGAGAAGCTTTCTCAGGCACATATAAAAGTCTTATAATTTGATAGCACTGCTCATTTAAACACTCCTTCCACCACCCTAAATAATATATTTTAATTGAGCTGCACTAAATTTTCATATTTTATGTTTGATTCCTTATTGCTTAATGTGATTTTATGAAGCATGAAACTACTATTAGGAAATCCTAGGATGGAAACAGATCTGCTTGTGCCTAGGTAGGCTGAATTTTAGCTCTACTACCCGAGTGGTTAAAATTACCTAACTTGGAACAAGATAGATGTTAAAAATTAATTTTCCTTGGGAAGTTATAGCTAAATGGGGAGTTACATACATGTGTGTTCCCCTCACCTCTCTCCCAAAGCTGTATAGATATACACTGTGTTGCTTTTTTTCTGAAGGAAAACGGGGAAATGGTAATAACCCACTTTAAAGTTTGGCATTTTCCAAAGTTCACCTGGGTCAATCTGGTTTAGTTTTGTACTTATTGAAATTAAACATGTACATTATTCACTAACATATATGTAATATGTACATACTATATGTATGTAATATATGCATGTATATATGTATGTATGGCCGTGCTGGAACAGGGAGAAAAAAAGAAAAATTTTTTTTGTATAATGAGGCCAAAATGTCTCTGTTTTATAACGTGTATTGTAGGAACAAAGAACCTGAACAATATTGTTTAAGTTCTCTTGGACTTTGAGGATAAATATAATTGGGATTAAAACACTGACGTACTCATATTTAGTAGAAAGATAAGAACAATTCATTGGGAGCTATTCCGGTCCCACTAGTAATCACATAATTGAGTAGGGTTTTTAGAGGATATTTGAAGCTATTGCTGTCTGTTGTGCTTACATAATTAGTCAGGATCTCTGTAATAAAATCCTTCTCAACACAGGTGGGTTAGTATTAAGTAAATTTAGGGCGGGTGTTATGTTTTTACTTTCAATACTTCAGTTTTAGATCAGAATTATAGAACAACTTGATTTAACAGTTAAACATTGTTATACCACACTACAGATGCTTAAAATGCAAAATAACTGGATTACTTGAAAATTAAGCAACAATTACATAAAGTTTAAAAAACACTCATCAAAACAGCTTTATGAACATGAACACGCCAGCACATCTCACCTAGAGTGTTTACTTTTGGGTTGCATATTTCTTTGGGGTTGATTTATTTCTTCAGTGAACAGTGTGAAAGTCGCTCAGTCGTGTCCGACTCTGCGACCCCATGAACTACACAGTCCATGGAATTCTCTAGGCCAGAATACTGGAGTGGGCAGCCCTTCCCTTCTCCAAATTATTTCTTCAACCTACCCCTGAATTACTGATATTTACCTGCATGCCTATAAATAGTAGTGTTCTGGTTGTTTTGCTTTAATGATAAGGCTACGCAGCGAGGAACATTTCAGAATTCCTTTTACAACGAAACAAATGTCGCCTGGCAAACGGGACCCAGCAACCCGGCGTCAAGTAGGAAAGAGCACCAATCCCGTCTCATTATTATTTGGTGACGCGTCTCCCGCGGTCGCTCGGCCGGGCTCGGCTTTCGCGCACGCCCGCGGGGAGGCCCC
>NW_011494948.1:8742118-8748241 GCF_000754665.1 Bison bison bison | reverse complement strand
CCTTAGCGCGCTCCGAGCCCGGGCAGGGAGGCAGCTCTTACCCCCGGGGCAGCCCTGCTAAAACAACAATAAAACCCACCAAGCACACTCGCGCACGCACGTACACACACACAAACACACACCCGGCACTCTGGACGGCTTTCAAGTCAAGCTCACGTCTTCTCCAAGTGAGAGGAAGCAAACTGGAAATCCAGACAGGCTGAGGGGTTGCCTGTTTTTAGACTTTTACCGCCTTTTCTTCTTCGGGCCAGGAATTGTGGCATTGCAGAAATTATCATTAAAAACAAAAGTAAGAGCCTACTCCTGGATTGCGCTCTTAAAAAAAATACAAAAGCGACACTAAAACAACTCAAAAATCCACAAATCTGTACCTGAGATACGTGAAGTCAGCGGGCCAGGGTTCTGTTATACACTCAACATCTCTTTATTGCAATAAGCAGTGGTATGTAGCTTTGAAATGAAGGATTTTATTTGCTTGTCTTATTTGTCTCTTGCATCGCCTTCTATTGCCATACACAGATTTTTTTCCTCTTTGTACACTGTAAAGAGAACCTAAATGTCATTTCTGCTTTACAGGTTGAGCCATATGTTGGATTTTCAGCCCTGATGCTTTAAAAAAAATAAAATAAAAAATCTTTGTCAACTTTAGTGTACATGCCACACTTTTATGATGGGGATCCGTGGATAACATTGTAAGTCCAAAACAGTGTGAAATGTAGCATTTTTTTTCTGCTTCATCTCCCTTAACCCCTTCCCCATGATGGAAAAAATTACTGTACAAATGATACTTTAGTTGTATCTTGTAGTCCATTCTTTTCGGAGCATTTTTTTCCTTCCCTGCACAGATTTGTTACATATTTTCACTTAAAAGTGTATTTATTTAGCTCTGATTGGTGTATTGGTGTTTTTAAAATCATTCTTCATTCCAAAGTGTAGTTACCCCCACCCCCTTGTTCCTGAAGTGGCAGGATAGAATTGTTAGCCCTCTCCCACTCTTCCCTCTACTTAAAAAAAAGAAAAAGCTTATGATGTATTTCTTCCCGCTCCTGTTATTTTTTTTCTGCCCTGCTGTTTTTACTCTAGTATTTTTTTCCCCTCTGCCTAACAAAGTGTGTGTGCGTGTGCGTGTGCGTGTATGTGTCTGTCTGTCTCCCTCTTCCCTTGTCTTCTCTTTGCCAGTATGTCTGGGACATATTTTAATGCACGATATCCCATCCATTAAGTTGTGGTTGAATGCGGAGTGTGTGAGGACTTGGCAGCTTTCAGGTTGAAGAGGGGGCGGGGAAGCCCTTTTCGACTTTGACACAAGATGCCGAAGTGGCGTGATTGGAATTATTATTAGTGCTGTGAACATGGCCATCTTCTCCTCTGGTTAGAAGAACTGCCATTGAACTTGAGACAGGACAGACAAGATCTCCAACCCCCATCTTCCCCCCCCCGCCACCCCTAGTACAGTAGCTGGCAGGGAAAAGGCGCCAAAATACACAAGATTAACTCTAACTTTCTTTGACAGGATCCTATAACACCATCCTTTGTAATTTTAACTTTCCATCGGGTGGGAAAAAGTTAACTTGTGAACCCATACTTGAACAGACATTTAAATCAGCCCTAAAATGGAATAAATCCAGAAAGTCATACACGCATGCTTATGTGGTTAGGAAAGAATGCACATGTAAATAAGCAGGGTGC
The DNA here is from genome assembly GCF_000754665.1 of Bison bison bison. Classification (NCBI taxonomy): domain Eukaryota; kingdom Metazoa; phylum Chordata; class Mammalia; order Artiodactyla; family Bovidae; genus Bison; species Bison bison. The sequence goes on along the minus strand of NW_011494948.1, from coordinate 8,746,552 downwards.
ATGTGTGTATGTGGGGAGTTCAAGATTTAATCAAAATCAGAATGAGTGTGACTTTTGAGTACATTTACTCTATGGGGCAGAGCACGGTGAGGCGAAGAAGCTGACCTTTAAGCAATCTAAGTAAAAACTGCAAAGAGTTGTGAAACACAAAACGTTGTGGTTTCCAGTTTTACATTTGAGGTTTGATGTTTTCATTTAATGGTATGAGAGATGGAGAAAGCGCCAGTGCTGAAAAGTCCCTATTAAATCATATGTGGGCAGAGGTCAAGCACTCCAATTCACTGATACAATATACTGCAGATTCCTGCCTCACTGATGGGGAGCACAAGAAAAAGCGCTTGGGCAATAAAAGTATTAGAAGGGCAATTATTGTACGTGGTTGGGACTGCATTCTTGTGCACTGGGAAAAGGTTTTTACTGGCCCTGATGAATTTTAAAGCTGAGTATTGTTGAAAGCTGTTTTAATAGGAAATTGATTAGCTGAGTATTTCATACAATAAATGGTGACAGTTTCATTGTTTGATGTCCAAAATAAATTCTTTTTATTCTTTAGTAGACAGAGTCATCCATTTAAGATGGTCAGACAGCAGCAACATAATTATGAGTGAATGTGATGTCATGAACATCTGTAACTTTGCTTTTGGAGCTTGTGACATCACACCATTTGACAATATTATTGCTTTGGAAGTTATTAACTTACTGTGTGTTGTAAAATTTTTTCAGATGTATTTCAGAGACAAAGTTTATTTAAAATATTAATATGTATTTTGTATAGGCCCAGTGGTTTGTTTTCTATCATTGTAATTATGCAATTGTTGGCTAAATTTTATTTTGAAAGTTAAAATGAACAGTCTTGTTATTATGATTGTTTTGGTTTTGAAACAGAAAGGCAGTTTTCAAGAAAAGAATTACAGAAAGGGATGCAGAAAGTTTACGTTAGTTTGCAGTGCACTTTCTACATTTCTTCATGAACAATATAAAGACAACTTAGCCATTTTGCATAAAAGCTTTCTAAACACTCATTAAAGTCAATTTTTTTTCATGTCACAAAGGCACATGTAGATAGGAAACAAAAACCAACTTACATGTAGAAATAAAATGATGGTATAGTTTTACTGTAAGTGTCAGCTATTTTGAAAAAGGACAATAGCTACAACTCTCACAGGCTCAGCAAAGAAGTCTGTGTGTGAAGGTGCCTGTAAGTTTTGAAGTATTTTGAGTGAACCAAGACAATTATTACTGTGATTTTCAAAGTTTAAAATAAATCATACCAAAATTACAGGGCAACTGCTGACTTTGTATTCCCAGAAAGCAATGTCTTCAGAAGTTCGGAATCTCCATTGATGAACTAGCCTCATTTCTGTACAGAAGTGAAAACCAGCTAAACTTAATGCTGGCCAGTCTACCTACAGATTCAGTGGTGGTTTGAAAATGTGCCGAAACGTAGGCACACTTAGCGGGACAGTATTTTTTTTAAAACAGTCGAGTACAGGCATTTCAGCAGTGACATTATTAACAGCGTCATTTTTCTCATTTAGTTTTGTCCTTAGGGGACACCGAACAGCTCCCTGAGGATGGGAAAAAAGTCCACAGTTATTTATTCATTTCAGTGAAAGGCAAAGCGCTGGCAATAGGGGGTGGGGAAGCTAACCGGTTGTGGATTTTGTAGTAGGGAAAAATTGCTACCCTAATTTGACAGTGGTACTTTAAGGGCTGATAGAGCTGGGCATGATTTTGCAATTCCCATCAAGTGCAGGCAATTTCAGTACTTGTTGGTTGTTTATACATGTGTTGTTGAGTGGATTTTTGATGTTCTTGCTTGTGGATATAAAATCGTGTTTTCCAGGCTACACATGTATGATTTTTGTGGTTCATTTGGAAGAAGAAAAGGTCCCTGGGCATGGTGTAGTGGATACTTGCAGTCTTGCAGGCCTGTTTCCTGGGGTCAGGAGGTCATCTGTCTCTTTTGTATTTAGTTTTAAAATATTGATATTGGCCATGCAGCCAGGGTGTGTGGAATTGTTGAGCCACCCCTCTAGTCACATGCAAGAGCTAAAAAAAAAAAAAAAAGAGTCATCCAGTGTATTGAAAATGACAGCTTTGTTAAGCTCCAAGAACTTTTCCCTAAACTACTCAAGATTCACACCCTGTCACTGAATTTCTTTAGAAAGGAGAAGATTAAAAGGAAATCAGTATTGGAAGACCCTGGAGATGTTATGCTCCTCTCTGGAGGTCAGTGAAAGGCTCCAATTGGGTAATACTGCTTACTTTTTCAAATATACAACTGAGTTTTGAAAAATCCAGTCACCTGAAGAACAGACACTCCAGCACTTCTTGAAATTAAACTGTCAGAAAAAAGAACTCTTCTTCTCTATAAGATGGCAGGGAATAGGTGATCTAGGGAGGAGGTCTTTAGGGATTCTGAAATATCAGATTTTCCTGTTGCTACAGAAGGTTTTCACTTCTTTCTTCCAGCCAGGTTTTGGGGTGAATGAAATTAGTTTAACTCTTTCAGTGAGTATGAGAGAGAGAAGAAGTTTAGGAGAGGTAAGTACCAGTCTAAAAAGTGTTTCGCCCACTTTGATACCATCAGATGCTTTTCAGAGATACTTTCAAACCACTCTTAATGCCATGCCACAGAAATGCTGGGTAAAAGGGAAAGTGGCTAAAATACTATATGTACCTACTCACTTCCTCTTTTTTTTTCTCTACCTGGAGTTTGAAAGAAAGGCGTTTCTGAAACCACAGACAGTGAAGTGTCCTGCTGAGAGAAGTCATGCTCTACCTGTCCCCCCACCCCAGTCCCTCTTTACAAAAGGCTCTCTTAGAGTTCATCTCGAGAAGACTTGCAGTGACCCTGGTATTGGCTGCACAAGAAGCAGAGTTCTGGGTGGGGTGAGGTTGGGGGGATGTCCGCCATTTCACCCATGGTTCCAAGGCCTAAGAAGACAGTCAAAGCCAAATCCACTAAGCACCCCATACTGAGCACCCCATGTCTCTGTTGCTCATTTTTTCCTCCCTTTGAGTTTCCCCCTCCTTTCTTGTTTTCCCTTTTCTTGGAAACAAATCAAAACCCCCACCACCAAGTATCCTCCATGCTCATCCATAAGTGCCCTACAGACAGGGAGAGGTTTGAACCCCTTAGTGATAGGCCTGGGAGGCCCCAGACATCTTTAGGTCTCGGGGGATCTTACCTGGGTCTGTTGCTGCTTCATCACCTCTGGCGCTGCTGTAGCTTTTGTGGGCTCTTCTGTGTTAAGAGTTGTCTTTCATTCTTCTTTTCTAAGCTCGTGAGAAACTTCTGGAGGCGACCTAGTTTGGGTGGCAAAAGGAAAGGGTTTCTGTTGGTAAGGAAAACTAGTAAGGGAGGAGGGGTGGCGATGTTTGCAGACACTTGCCCAGGGCTCAGCACTGGGCCTCTTCTGCCAGGGGACAGCGGCTGGTTCTGGGATCTCTGGCTGAAACGGAGCACTTGCAGGGTGCCAAGATTTCACTGGGGGTGGCGTGGTGAGGAGGGAGGGAAGAAGGGAGGGAGGGAGAGAAAGAGAGATGGGCGCTTGATTTTTAAAGAGACCCCGAAATAATGGCTTCTGTAAGAGTCCAGGCATTCAAAGAGGTGTGTTCAAGGACAGGAGGGCATTCGTGCCAACGGGAATGTCTTTTATGGTAAATTAACCCCGGTCAAATTGAATATTTGTTCAAAGGGAAACTCCAGTAGTTAAAGCTGGTGTTATCAGTAGCGTTTCCACACACCCACCCCCCCAACCCCCAGACCTGGTAAGAGGGTGAGAAAAGGGATGCAGCAGAATGTGCAACACAAAGTGATGTTTTGGGCTTTTTTCTTTTTTTAAATCTAGGATGAGATTGCCTAAACATTTCTGAGAGAAATTAGTATTTATTCGGATTAACCCGTACTCTCACTTCATTTCTTTCATCTATAAAGACTGTCAACTTTATTCTGGCTTTTCAAAAAGAAGAAATGACCCACACAAAGGAAATTAACGTTGTCAGAACCCGGACTAGAGGATTCCGCTCCCAGTGGGGTGTGCCCTAAAGGGTTAACTTCGGGGGATTTTCTAAATTTCCCCGACTTTACCTGTCTTCCCAGAACCAAAGCTCCCCCCTCCACCCCTGGCCTCCTCGACTCCCCCTCCTTCCCCACCGCCTTTCTTCTTTAGGCTCTTGCTTTACGGGGGCTGCAGCTGGTGGACTTGGCAGGCTCGCCTCATTAAGAGCGCTCTTTGAAAACGGACTGTGTTTGAGCATTTCCCTAATGAGGACAGGACGGGGTTAAAAAGTGACCATTTCATGGTTGACTTGAACCTGCCTACTTTTCTTGATGTGTCGTTGTGAAATGCTTGATGTGGATAACTCCCACTCGGTGAAGGAAAAAGTCACTAGTTCCTTCAAGTCCTCTGGTGGTGGTGGCCGGGG
>NW_011494948.1:8722054-8741118 GCF_000754665.1 Bison bison bison | reverse complement strand
GTGCCCCAACTATTTAAGTCCAAGTTCGTTCAGCCATACCCCCTCCGTCTCCCCCTCCTCCTTTCAGCCGGCGGAATCGGCGGACCGCGCCCGCCCCGGGGGCGAGAGTCGGCGCCCCAGTCTGGGCCCCGGGGCGGCCTGGGTGTGAGGGAATTTTCCATTCGTTCCTTTCTCGGGCCCAGTTCGGCTCAGGGCTTCTCTCACTCGGAGGTTCCCGCGGCTTAAAGAGTCCGCAGCGAGCACCGAAATACCTTTTTCCAGGGCGGGTTTTCGGGGTGTGTACGTGTTGGGGGAAGGGCGCGGGACTTGCCCAAAGGGCGGAATGATCATTTATTTAAAATTTAAAAAAAAAAAGTTGTGGTTCTATTGCAGTGGTATGAGAGCTTTAACAAATGAGTGAGAGAGAGAGAGGGAGAGAAGCAAGAGGAGGAGGAGGAAGGTGGGGGGCGGGGGGTGTGGAGAGGCTGGTGCAAAAGGAATGCGCGTTTGCAGGAGGAGGAGTAAAGCGATGATTGTGTAATTAAATAATAAAACAATCCTTAAGTCTGATTTGGAGAGAGCTCGAGCGGGGTCCAGAGGGTGGAACCGGTGAATTTTTCAACTTCCAAGTTTTGCAACGAAAGAAAGCGAGAGAGGGAGGGGAAAAAAAGAGCCCAGAGCAGAAAGAGAGGAGTTCGGAACCGAGCGGGAGAGCGGGATTTATCGTTTGGGATTTTTCAGGAGCGCGTTCCGATCCCCCCGGGCTCTGGGCAGCCGCGGCAGCAGCAGCAGCCTCCTCGCTCGGCCGGGTCAGACGCGGGGCGAGGCGGGCGGCGGGCGGGCAGCCGGGCGTGGAGGAGTCGGCGCGGGCGGCGGCGGCTGCAGCCGGGGACCGCGCGCCGCGAACCTCTTCCGCCCGGGAGACCTGCGCTCGCGCCCCCTCCCTCACCCCGGCCTCTGCCGGCTCCCCCACCCACCCCGCCCCCACCCCGGCCCTCTCCCGCGCGCGCCCCGCCACCCGCGCGCACTCGCTCACGCTCCCCCCTCGCGCACACACATGGTCGGCTCGCGGCAAAGTTTCGCCTGCGATCGCCACTCCGGGATCCTGCCGCAGTGCTTGGGGCTGTAACCTTGAACTTTCCCAGCGCGGTGACACATTCTCCTCGCTCTCCCTCCCGCCCTCTCTCCTGCGCCCCCCTCCCCGCCTTTTTTAAAAAAGCATTTCACCACCAACCACCACCCCAATCCGACCCACACCGAACCTTCGCTCACCCCCTAGCCCCCAACAACAACAACAACAACAACTGCAAACAGAAAACAAATCCCCAAACCCAGGCGAAAAGCAGCCAGCACCGGCGGCGGCGGCGGCGGCCTCGGCGAGCACGGCCAGCGCGCTCGGACTGCAGGAGGGTTAAAAGTGTAGATTGGATTTCACCCCGGGAAATCTAGCACGCCGAGTGAACTTGAATCTTTGGCTATTTAAGGAGGACTGGGTTTGTTGTGAAGTTGCGGTGATCCAGCGCAGAGCCCTGTCCTGATTGATCGCATCGCGGGGCTCAGATGACTGTAAAATGAATAGATGAAATTCTTGCTTCTCGAAGATTTTCTTGGGCATCTCCGGGAAAGTGCGTTTTAAGGCGAAGTCATGATGTATTCTCCCATCTGTCTCACTCAGGTACATGTCTCAGTCACTCTCTCGAGCTTTCTCTCTAGCCCGAAATGCCTTTGTTTTGTTGCTCTCGTCCGCGGACAACTATTGGTTTTAGTTAACCTCCGCACACCCCGGTAACCCAGCGGAAGAAGTGGTCCGGAGTTGCGGCGGGGTTTGCAGGGCGGCACCAGAGCCGGCGAGCGGCCCCTAGCTCACAATCACCATGTGCGCCCAGCCCGGCACCCTGGGCACGGAGAGCGGGTGCCCCTGTGCTGCCAGGGCGGCTGGGCCGGGCGAGGCCGCCAGGGATGGGCAGGGCCCGGGCCCGCGAGAGCTAGCCCGCGTGCGGCCCCTGGAGTGCTTGCTGCGCCCCTGCCCAGGGTGCCTGCTGCCTCTTTTGGTTGCTTGCGCGCTGAGGTGGACTCCGGCTTTAGAGAAGCTTTGGGGGGCGGAGGGGGGGGACTGAGCCTTAATAAACAAGCAGTGAACTTGGGCGAAGGAACTCCAGTAGGAGTCCTTGTGGGTGCCTCTGGACTCCGCTGCAGGCAGTGGGCGGGAGACGAAGCGAGTCGAAGATTGTGGTCCGGGGACCATTCCTTTGCTTAATTTGGGGATCTGAAACTCTAGTCCATCGCGATCCGCACTTTGAGGTTTCCAGTGACCATGCCACAAAGGCGATCTAGACGTGGACTGGAGTTAGTTGGCTGGGATGAAAGTTAAAGGACTTTTAAAACATGTTCATTTTGTGGAGACCTGTTCATTTGACGATATTGGGGCGTAGGTTAGAAAGTAATGCTGGAAAAGTAAGGTCATTTTCAAAAATTCACTTTGAAAATTGTCCTAAGATTTCAGGTACAGTGTTATGAAATAAAATACTGGCTTTATACTTTTACAAGAACACAATTTATATAATTTTAAATCGGTTGGTCAAATGGAAAAGTGGAGAGACCGAACAGACATACCTGGGGGCGGCTTTCATCGCTGCCCGGCTAACTAAGCAACTGACGAACTAACTAAATATCTTAGCCTAGAGTTGTTATTTGAAGCAGTGTTTTAAACCTCTAAAGGTGTGGGAGAGTTGACTGCAGCTTTTAGGAGGCTATGTCACGATTAGTAATTGATAACCATTTTCTTTGACATTGGCTTAAAAACTATAAACAGTTTAAGAAGTGTCCCCTAGTCTTAGGTGTGTTACAAGTTTTAAAAAATCCAGTATCATGATGATGCATTTTTGTAATGGACAAATGATTAAGATTTCAATTGTATGACAATTAGAAGCCATTGTGATTCAAAAGGACTGAGGCATTCATAAATTGTGAATGAAGATGAAAACAATGATAAGGCTTATTCAGTGATTGGATACAGTCCTGTAGCTTTTTGGCTGACACATTTTTTATTGTTTATATTTTGTTTGGCATCTGAGTGTGATTAACTTAGATATGGCTATTTTCAGCAAGTAAACGTGCACTTTAATTTAACAAAACTGGAAAAAATGAGTTGCTGACCTATTTGTATTTTTAAGGCTGTGAGTAATGGCCAATAAATATGGTGATGAAACTGTTTCAGGTATAACGAATTGACTTCAGTTGCAAAAGTTACCTTTCATATTATCCATCAGCAGGATTTTTTCCTTTTTCTGGTAAACCACATCCATTTGATATTATTTTTACATTATTGAAGCATAGTTCAAATAAAACAAATTGAGGTAAGCTTTTCACGTGCAAAGTGCTGCACTACTTGCTCTCACCTGTAAATGATTGTTTTTCTATATTGGTTCATATTTCCAGCATCGACTTTTCAGAAACATTGCTAGCAATTACATTGCATTTTTGGTTTCCTCTAGATATGAATCGAAAAGTCACTAGCTTTATCTAAATTTGTGTAAGTTAAAAATAATATTGTAGCATGGTGACATATGGAATATTAGGAGCATGTACAGTATAGTCATTCAACTGTCCCATTAGTATTCAAGGATACATACTTACCAACACTAATTCATGTTGACTGATATTCTCTACTGTTTTAATAATGTAAATCTAGGTTGACATATTGAAACTGTTTTGGGGATTTAAGGCCTAGACTAGAAGAAAAAATTTTAGCTTTAGAATTCTCCCTTTAATATCTGTGTGACTTTATAGTGTAAGGTGTTGCAGAAGTAATATTAACAATGCTACTTTGATATCAGACCAATAGTTTAGTTTTGTATTACAGGAACTTAATAGCTGTAGCAAAACATTTTTTAGGATTATGTAAATACAAAATAGAGAAACATTCTTATTTGATTGAAAACTTTGCAAAGTGCTTTCGTTGTTGCAATAAGATATCTAGGCTTTAGAAAGAAGTTTCAAAAGAGGCTATAGTTGATATTTATCAAAGTGTTATTCAAAATTATCAGTACATGGATATAAATCTGTATTTTTACATCAGTATAAATCAGATGTAAAAAGAAAATTAAGCATCAATAGGATTTTGTATTTGCTTTTGCTAAAAATAATGTAAACCCTTAATAATGTAACTTTCACTTGGAATGATTGTATTGAATTTTTTTTCTTTCACTATTTTTCAGGTTCTGAAGGTACATTTATAAAAATGGTTTATTGTTAAATAGCAGTGCTCCAAGAACATCTAGTATTTACTCTTCTACCTCTATATTGGTCTAATTTTCCATCCCTTTCATGGAGACCACTGTTCTGTGAAGAAAAATAAATATTTCCAGTGGAATTAGGACTATTTACTTTTATATTTGAAATTTGTAACTAGGTTGTTTATTTTATCAGTTTAGTTTAATAAAGGAAGTTTGAAAAGAGAAAGAATTACTGAATGCCAATGTGTTTTAATAAAAATTCTGTAAGAGTAAGGTGGTCTATTACCTTAGCATAGACATTAGATGTTAGCTTACTTAAATGCTTTGCTTTCTTAAAAAAATAATTTTCATAGTTGTTTATAGTGTTATTGTGATAACCTATTAATTAGGACATTTGAATACTTTAATCATTTTTTTGATGAAGATAAGTTACTATGCTTCATATAGATGCCATTCAAAATCACTACAGATGTATTACAACTCAGCATTAGAAAACAGTCATACTTGGGAGATGGTACTTTAGTCATGTTAATACAAAAATACATGTGACTTATTGAAAAACTCTACTTACCATTTTTTGAGGATATCTTCATGTCAGAAGTAAGTGTTTTATTTAAAAGGAATTTGCATAATAGTAAAGCCCTGAAAGATATTTGTAAGGCGAATGTGGACTCAGAAAGTTTGCTGCTTGTATTTATCAAAAGAAAAAAACTATGTTTTAAAACATTACTTGGCAGCATTGGCAACAAGCTAAAGGCAACCTTAAACAAAGTAGTGTTTTGTTTTGTGCGCATCAGCTAAGAAATTCCAAATTTAAGCCCTCGGTGTTGCATTTTGATTGTTTAGAATAAGTTGTTAAAATTTTGAAATCTATTATATGATAGATGATTAGAAACTCAAACAAATGTAATCAAAGTTATATTTGAAGTCTTTATAAGAGAATGAAATGTTACTGAACATAGTACTTAAGGATAAAAGTACTTGAGAGTTACCACATTGCTTAATATTTGTTAAAATAATACTGCATTTTTAAATAAAATAATACTGCAAGGGTAAAGTGAGTGAGACAAAGCTCCTCCCACCCGCATGTACTCTTTACAATTTCAAGGTTTAGTTTGTGAGTATATATATGTAGGTTTTTAAGTCATATTAATAAATCATAGGAGAAGTTAGATTATAGGAAGTGAGTTCCCAAAGCATGAGTCCACATTTCCTCGAGCAGGGTTTCCTCTTGCATATATTTCTAAGGGAGATAAACAAAGTTTTTGTAGTTACAGTGAACGCTGAAAGCATGGCATCAGAAAGTGTATGGAGATAGGGAGGTCTTATCATGGGCTGTGGTTGCTGTGAGCAGGGCTGCCTTCCCACACAAAGAACAGATTGTGGTTTAACTCTTTCCATGGCCTAGTTTAATGTGCTCGCATAGTAACTGAATTGTTCAAGTCTCTGCTGGAAACTACTGATCGGTTTAATGATTTCCTCTATGGCATTTGGTTATGCCTCATGCTGTGATGTAATCATCCACATTCTGTATTGTTATAAAATTTTGATTTAGGCTGATCCTGCTCTCGGAACATTTCACGGCAATACGTTAAAACACTTGAAAATTGCATTATCGATCGGATGGGATGTATAACTCCTCCGGATCCGAACGATAGACTGTGGACATGCCGCAATCTTTAACACAAAAACTGAATATGATCTTGAAAATGAATTCATAACTCTATGGGAGTTTGGGGGCATCTTCTTTGTTAGAGAGTCATTCATGGTACTTTCATCATTTTTACCCGATGGAATTCATCAGACTGCTGATTAGATAGAATTTATTCCGTATAGTTCAAGGTGACCAGTACTAGGCTGTCAATTCTAACTTGGGATATAAGTAGTTAGATAAAGTTATTTTGCGGTTGAGGTGACGATACAGTGACCAGAAAAGTGGCCGTAGTGGAAGTTCTCATTTGTTTCAGATCTGGCCTCACTGCCCACTTACAGTGTGCACGCCCTGGATGTTAAGCTCTTTCTCGGAACAGTAATAGGCCTGAGCTTAGGAGACAGGTTTTACCTATGGCAGGAAGTAATGAAACACTGACTGCTTTGGGAAGTAGCTTGAAATAACTGTAGGTGCAGATTATCTGCCACTCCTAGCTGCCTCTCTGCCTTATAAAAGGCTTAGATGAAACAGGCAGGAAAGACTCAGGAGCCTAAGGTAAACCACTTTATTCACTAGAACGGATCTCTCCACGTGCAGATTCACAAGCCCATGCAAATGTGCACCCACAGCCCTGTCCGAGAATTCAGATGTGTAGCAAATGAATTGTATTGATTCCACAAAGGCAGGGAGTGACCAGCGGTGCACTCCTGGTGTCACCCTGCCACCGCATGCAGAGACACAAAGAATGTAAAGTTGGTGCCAAGTTGCCATTTTTCATTGTTCACCTCAGATTGATTTTTAAGGGTTTTAGAATAATTGCCATACTCATGTGATCGGTTAACAAATTAACTGACTCAGTGGGGCTTCAGATTCTATAGGAAGAGCTGCTGGAAGAACATCCGAGTCAATTCTGTTTTCAACTTTAGAAACTTTTATTTAAAAATGCAAGAGTGTGTCTGTGGATCTGTGAGAGAGTAAGAGCGTGCATGCGTGTATTTTTATGTGTGTGTGTGTATGGGTGTGTGTGTGTTGGGGGCTAGTGTTGCTGGTGGAGGGAGGGAATGTGCTGCTCCAAGTATGGAAACCTTCTGTTCAGGACACCGATACGACAAGCTGTGTCCTTGCCCACTTTCCCTCACCGTATACCAGTTTCTCTAGTTACCACTCCTGGAATGGTGCTGTTTCAGTGTTGGAATGTTGGACGTTTGATAAGAAAATGGATCAAGTTTAATGGCGCATGCTCTTTGTGCCACCAGCAGCCTCTTGCTGAGAGCATGCTCCAAAAGCGGGAACTGTGTGGCATTACACTGAGCATCTATATGCTTTGTGTTTCTGTGCCACAGAGAAGAGAAATGAACTGTGCCATCGCTCCTGCCTTCTGAACAGCTCTGCTTCGATTAAAAAAAAAAAAACTCACTGTGTTCTTTGTAAAATGGTACTGCTTAGTGTTAGTTGGTCAAGTGAATATTTAAATATTGAATTAGGTGCCAAGCACCTTGGTTGCTTACATTTTAAAGAATATAGGATGCATGGTGGGAATGAGGGGGATGGGGCCAGAGTGGAAATACAAACATGAATCTTTATTCTTTTTTTTTTTTAGGAGGGAGAATCAACCTGTGAGTCTTGGTGGAAAAGGGGCAGCTTGGCATACTTTATTTTCTTCTGGTCCTGCTATTTTGATAATTTTAAATAAGAAAAGAATGTTATTTTTATGTGTAACTTTTGGTACTGAATTGGGAATGGGTTGTGGTCTGATGGTTTGGAGCCTTTAACAAACTAAACTGACCGTGTATGTCTTGTTTTCCCCCCTCATCTTCCACAGGATGAATTTCACCCATTCATCGAGGCACTACTTCCACACGTCCGTGCAATCGCCTATACTTGGTTCAACCTGCAGGCTCGGAAACGCAAGTACTTTAAAAAGCACGAGAAGCGAATGTCAAAGGATGAAGAAAGAGCAGTCAAAGATGAGCTTCTCAGTGAAAAGCCTGAAATCAAACAGAAGTGGGCATCCAGGCTCCTGGCCAAACTGCGCAAAGATATCCGCCAGGAGTACCGAGAGGACTTTGTGCTCACCGTGACTGGCAAGAAGCACCCGTGCTGTGTCTTATCCAATCCTGACCAGAAGGGTAAGATTAGGAGAATCGACTGCCTGCGACAGGCAGACAAAGTCTGGCGTCTGGATCTAGTCATGGTGATCCTGTTCAAAGGCATCCCCTTGGAAAGTACCGATGGAGAGCGGCTCATGAAATCCCCACATTGCACAAACCCAGCACTTTGTGTCCAGCCACATCATATCACAGTATCAGTTAAGGAGCTTGATTTGTTTTTGGCATACTACGTGCAGGAGCAAGGTAGGAGCAGATTGTTCTTTCTTCTAGCCCGGCACACATTGCCCGCAGACCCCACGCGCAGAGCACCTGGCTTGGGTTAGATGGTCCTGGAGGCCCCTAGGTCTCTTGTTCACCTGATCTGGGGAGAGTGGCATGCCCCTGTTCCTCCACTCGCTTGTCCTCTGCCATGTGTAAGCCATGGAAATACACATGGAACTTTCCTACCTGGATAGGCATGGATATTTAAAGACCACAAAGAGATGCGTTTTCAAATGTCTTTGAAATAATACACTTTTTCAAAAACACAGACTAATCTGAAAACTACAGTTGATTACACTTCGCTCTTTGTCCTCGGCTACATTCTTTGCATCTAGTCATCTTTTGCCAGTTTGAAAATGTAGCTTGATTTGTGAATAGTCAAACTGTTCTTTAACAGTCTTTGTATTAGCTTCCTAATTAACGAGGTAGATGAACTTTGTTCACGAATCCAGTGCTACTGCACTGAAAAGTAGAATGAACATTTCCTATTACAGAATGCTTAAGATAGCCAGTATCAGAAAGTATATCTTACGTAGACTTAGATTTATTTAATTTAAATATTTCTATCAACACCTACTTTTGATTGTGTAATATTCGCTGTAGATTAAACGGATTATAGGTCTTGTTTAAATAATTTATGTTCTCATATTCTCCCAGAGTGATTTGGGAACACTTAATACTGTCCGTTTACTTGAATGTAAATTCATGAAACTTACCAAGGAGAGAAGTCGCAGCTCTCCTTAGAGAACAAAAACAGAAAGTAGACTGGTTACGCTGGTTTAAAATAAATCTCAAAAAGAATGCAGAAACCGCATACCATACCTATTTAAAAAAAAATCCTTGATAAAGAGAGTGGGGTGAATGTTGCCTGAATAATTTAAAAATAGGTGATGTTTTTTGCTGAGTGTTTTCTGGATTCATGAAATATGTTTATTATTTTTATTTTTATTAATATATTTTCTTTAAGGAGGTGAGAATTTCTTTACTTCAAATAAATTTATCGATATATATTGATGTGCTTGTATTAGCAACAGTCCATAGTAAAACATTAAAAAAAAAAACCTGCTGAAAGTGGACTGTAGTTTAATCTACCGTAGTTGGTGGGTCATTTCTTAACTTGGCCAGGTGGTAGGGAAAGTGGCCTGCAGATAGCCAGGTGGCAGATGGTTATCTGATGTTTGTTATATAAGTGTGAGATATAGTCAATGGTATGAACTTCATCATCCCGAAATATAAAATATCAGAATTACTCTTTTGACTAAGAAATCTAGGTATTACCATGTGTTTTTTTTTTTTTTCTTTACATTTCCTTGGCATAGTTTTAGAGATATGCTTAAAAGTTATCTAAACATTTCTAGCTTGATTTTAAATAATGGTGCTTGAGATCATACATTTGGAAATATTCTTTTTTTAAATAAAAGATTGCATATACTATTTCTATATGTTTAAAAGTTAAAGTTGAAGTAATGACGGTTTGGGGAAAAATGTATTTTTTCCCTGTGTGTCCTAAAATAAAAACTCATTAGCACATGACACTTAATTTGATTGACAGCTGTCTAGGAGGTGACATTATAAGGTGGGCCGTATATATGTGTTGGATTGACTGTAAATGTGTTGTAACTCTGTCATGAAAGTCAAGACTGGAAGTAAAGTTTTAGAAAGTGGGTTATGTAACTTTTTAGTGCAGGGAGAGAAGATTTGCAAGCACTTCACTGTTGCTTGCATTTTAACTTGCTTGAAGGCTATTCCTTGAAGTGTGCACACATGTACATTCACTCCTGGGGCAGGCAGCCAACTGTCTTAGTTGATGAACTGACAATAAAGAACATATCCTTTGGATTTGGGAAGATAGATTGAAGAAAGAAAAATGCATAAATGCCTTCTGCATTGCACCATCGGTCATGATAGTCATAAAGTTTTAAGCAACTCTTGGAGACCACATTTTCAGATAAAAAATTCATTTTCTTGTTGTTTTGAGTCTCGTTTTGAAAAACCTTTCATTATCTTACACTGAGCACCTAATTTATATCTTCTGTTACTTGTGAATGCATCATATCTTTAATATCTGATGGCGCTTTCTTTGAAAAAGTCACATCAAGATGCTTTTGTGTTTTCCCTTTTTCAAAATTTTTTCTTTGGTCAAATGTAGGTTAATTACGTATTTTTGCAGTGCAGTTGGTTGAAGAGGGCATTTTAAAAGACTAATCTGTAGTCAATCAGAGAGCTGCATATCTCCCATTGTGACTTTTTACTTCTCCTCTAAGTGCATGAAAACCCACTTAAGTCTATTTTATTAATCAGGTAAAGAAGTATAAAGAAAAAGCAAGAGAAAATTCAGGAAAGAAAAATGTAATGTTTGCAAAAGAACGAGCAACAGAATTACCTTTCCCCCCTTTTTTATTTCTTTCCCCACTTCTAAACGACTGGGAGGAAAACATGAGAAAGAACAGAGGGAATGCCAAAGATGGTTGCCACTGGCACCAGGATTGGCATCGGACCCTCTTTGTTTAGCTCAGGATGCCTGTGATTTGTTAGTTGGCATCCGCATTGCAGTGTGGAGTGATGTTACAATATATTGACAATTTCCAGATCTAGAAATGTCAATAGTCCTCTTGGTTATTTATACAAGATCACAAACTGCATATCTTCTGGAGAATGAAATAAAGACCAGCAAATAATAAAGTTCATTGTTGACCAACTTCCTATGCTTTTTCCCTCTTTCTCTTTTGGTTCAACCCACACTTTTATTTATTTTTTTTTTCATGCCCAGCAGCTTCAGCCTCATCTTTTTTTTTTGAAATGTGGAAAGAGTTACTAGAGCTTTGACACAAGCTATAGTGCTACATCTGCATCTGATACAGTTTTGGGGAGAATGTATGCATTTTGAAATCATTTCTGATATATAGTTCATTAGACTTTTGCATCCCATGGCCGCAAGGCAGGATTTCCTTTAGAGCGAAATCTCTTTGTTATTCAGCCTCTCCTGTGCCTAGAGTCTGGTTGACCGCAATTTAGTCCATTTTTCTATTGCTCTATGTTTAGGAAAGAGTCATATTCAATATAGTCATTTATTAAATGATGCTACCCTCACTTTACCTAAAATACACACATCATGTGGGAGTCCCTGCGTTTAAATCCATAAAATCATTTGACGGTATTGATTCAGAGGGCTGCGCTTCGGCTGTTTCGTTGCTACAAGAACCGCCATTTTGTTTGTGAAGTGCCAGGCGAGGGGGAAAAAAAAGGCAGACACTGTGCTGGATGCCAATAACGGTTGCCAGTGGCACCGAGGTTGGCATCAGACCCTCTTTGTCTAGTTGCTGAATGCCTTTGATTCGTTGGTTGGCATCCGCATTGCAGTGGGCACACTGGAAAGTTTTTGACAATCCCTGAATGAAAGCTGCTTGCTTGTTTGCTGCAGCAAACCTTAGCTGATAGAAAACCCTTCCTTTTATTTTTATTTTTTTAGGTTTCCTTTTTTTCTTTTTAAGATGATGGCAGATGAAAGGAAAAAAACAGCTCTAAAGTGCCCTCTATTTTTCCCGAGATATTAAAGATGTCCAATGATTCTTGGGCAGGTGGTACCTATTCCCCATATTGTCTTTGTTATTGCCTTCTTGAAAGCAAAGCAAAAAGGAAAAAAGAACCAGGCAGGCCTTGCACAGGACACCTTCTCGGGACAGAAGTGTGCTGTAGGGTGCCTGGTGTGCTCTGGGAAGGGTGTGGAGGGCTAGCTGGCTGCAGTGACATGGAATGCACTTGCCAGGACTGACTGAGGCTTTCAGTCACATCACTGCTTATTTCTTAGGCAATTTCTAGCTCCTTCAGTTTCTACACTTCCAAATTGTATAGTAAGCCATTGAGAGGACATTTTTTTTTTTTTTTTCCCTAGTTAGTAATGTGTAACAGTGTAAATGCTACCAAAAAAAAAAAATAGAGAACCTTCATGAGGAAACATGACACCAGGAAGACCAAAAAAAAGGCCGAAATTATTTTGGTTGAAGTTTCCTGGATAGTTTGCATGAACATTGGTTTCCAGTTAACCATTGTTATCTCATTAATTAATAAGAAGGATTAGCAGGCTGCACAGAAGGAAGTCTGGCCTGTGCAAGCCTTGAGTGGCCAGTCTGTGTCCTGTCTGAAGGGGAAAAAGGCAGGGTGGGGTGAGCTAGGTGGGCTGGGCTTTCTCTGAGGGAAGAGCTTTGGAGAAAGAGAGAGGTCATAACACACTAAGAAGTTTCCAGATCTCAAGAGAGAGTAACTGTTGTCATGAATTTACCAGATTCGAGTTTCAACTCAGCCTGACTGATTTTTGAACTGTACTTTGCACTCCTGTTAAACATGTTTTGGAGTGCTAGAGAGAGGCCCAGAACCTTATGGCTCTCATGAGAGAAGAGTTTCCGTTTTAGCCTGGTGGAATCCTTAAAATTGTGGATGGCAACTTCTGTTGTTTTATTGGTAAATGATATGATAATCAACGTACATTTTGAAGTTGTGAAAAAATGTGACTTGTTTACAGGGGGAGTTGTAATCATTATTATTGTGTTTGAAATAGAATCCTTCCGGGTTGTCACATATTATTAGAGAGGAAGCTAATGCTAACAATTGTCTTCCTCAGTTACTGACTTTTAGAATTCTTTGGGGTAACAATTATTATTTTTTTCATGAAAAGCTTAAGTAGATAATTGTTTGCAAGTTGACAGCATATTTTACCATTTTAATAAATTTCGCTTCATTTGCAGATATTTCCCATTATAGGGAAAATGAAGCTTTCATAATTTGTTAACATGAGGCTGCTCTCCAGGATGATTTGGTGTGCTTACATTGTGAAATGCTCAGAAAGCATGACATTTGTATGCATGTTTGATTTAGGGGAACCCTGTTAAGTTTTCCCATCTAGCATCCTGTCCTTGACTGAACTCATGAACTCTGTGCACATTTGTTTGCATTCTGGCTCTCGCACAATTCGCCAGATAAAGAAGGGCTCTTACTGGCGTGTCTTGCTCCTAGGCTTAATGAGACCTTTGTGGGAACACATATTGTAAGATAAGATACTTAGCAATTTTCTCGCTGATAAGGAGAAAACACAATCTGAGAGGCCAGAAGTTCGCCCTCTCGGCCATGATAGTTCCCGCCCTAAGATAGCTTTGCTGGACAGTTCAAGAGTTAAACTCTGAGGCCCCAGTCGCCAGCTGGGAAAGATTGGCATCTGTGTTCTGATGTGGCAAACTAAGCTCTTGCATTGCTCTTCATATGATCTCACTTTTCAAAGGGAAAGGGGAGAGAAATAGAGAAAGAAATAGAAGGAGGGAGGGAGAGAGAGGTATGATATTTGTTGTATCAATTATGATTTTCAGGTATTTAAAAAGTACATAACCATCCAGTTTCTGGAGGCAGCAAAGGTCAATAAAATACTCTGCTGACAGCAATAGGTGTCTCTCCCCACCTTATTCCTTCTAACCATATACACAGCACTGCATATCTTGTAATAAAAAAAATTCAACTAGATTATGTGTTTAGATTTTTAGATTTAGTGCACTCTACTTCTTGGGTGGGAAAATAACTCCATATGCAAAGGAACCAAAATGATGTTCATTTTTCAGGAATACTGGTTATTTGGGGAAACGGTGGAATAACAGGGGATGATGGTTAGGTCTTCCAGAGGGTGCTCCCTAACAGATAAAGAGTGTGTTCCTGTGGGCCCAGCTGGGCAGGAGCCACTGAAGGAAATCTGTCGCCATGGCTTCAGGCTTCAATTCTTGAAAGTTTCTGTTTTTTAAGTGATGCCTGAGTGGTCTGTCTGCCCACAGCTGTACTATAGATTTCATAGGATTTTTTATTTACTTTCTCGTTCTTCCCTAAATTTGGAATTTACGAGGAAACTGCCAAGAGGAAATTAAAGTTTTAATCCACCATTAACTTTTTCCTCTTAAGTTTGGCACTATAATTTGGAACAACAATCCAAGATATCTAACTAGTAATGTCTGTCTCCTCATAAACTTTCATTCTGCTCGATTGAACTGAAAAACTAGACCAGTGGGCTTAAGAAACTGTTTTATGACACTCTTACTCTTGCCATCCCTGCCGACCAGTTGGAATTTCAGCCCCTGAAGAGGGAAGGACCCAATGAGAAGCTGAGCCAGAATCATCTGGAGCTGTTACAAGTTGAGATAAGTTGTCTGTCATCTCAGTGGCTTACATGGTAACTGACTTTATAATCTAAGGGCTCGTTACTACTTTGTTGGAAGGTTAAGGTTTTTAGAGAGTGGAAATGGCCTATGAGATGCTCCTTAAAATAGGGAATTACTACATACCTGAAAAAGATGGGCAAATGCAAGGGTGATCCCTGGGTCTGAAACTGACTTTGGGTGGAAGTGTCTCTTCAGTTGATGAAAGAGTGGATTTTCTAGTTTGAAGTTGAGGAAAGTTTGACTTGCGACACTTGAGGAGTCTGTTAGTCCGTGTGCTGTGACAGAGAAAATGATCAGTTGATGTGTTCAAAGCAAAGTTTTCCAGCCTTTCTTCCTTCCATCCTTGTGTCAGAGGAATAATTTTAGAAATCTCAGAGAACTAGTGGTTATGCGATGGGAAACGGGCGTTGTTACGGTAGCAGTCCTCTACGCCAAGCAGAGCCAGAGGGGAGCTTCCTCTTCAAGCTCACTTTTCTCTGGCAATGTGGTGTGTCATCTCGTTTTAAAATATATTCTTGGGTCCTTGAACTCTAATGATGTGATGTGGTTAATTTCACTGAATTCTGTTGTTGGGATTTAGCATAGAGAATAAATCACCGCACTGCAGAGAACTTGCGAATGTTAAGTGCGTGTCTTGGAGGAAGGAGTCTGTGGGATTAGTTTGTGTTAGACTGGATGTTACAGGATGTGAGCCTAATGGGACTTGAATGCTTGGGCATTTTGGTTGTTATATTATTCAGAAAATTGGAAAAAATGACCACCAGTTAACCAATGAGGTGAAAAGACCTTGAGGCTGAATTGAAGGCCACACAAACAAGAAAAAAAAATCTTCAAAAATTTATATCGAGCAATGTTCTAAGAGTGGAATGCAAATTATTCTTGCACATAAATATATTGTATATAATAAAACAGTTAGATACACATATTCTCACTGTTTATGATGATAGTTTAAACAGGATAGCATTGATGAATCACAGATGAATTAAAGAACTCTGAATAAAGACTATATAATTGAAAATATGGGGTGATGGATGAAGTAATTTTACTAGCTGAGAGTTGCCTGGAGGTTGTTTATTTTCAGAATCCCATTTTAAGGCAGTTCAGAGCATGTAGTAAGTTATGGATGAAGAACAAATCAGTTGAAAATGGGATTTGTTTAAACAAGCACAAAAAAGGAAAATAAGAATTGCCTTTGAGAAAAAATTCCTTAAATATATTGCAATTTTTAAAATTCAGGTTGGCTTCAACTCCATGCCTCAAAGTAAAAAATTCAGTAAATAGTATTGAGTTGAATTATATAATACATGTGTCTCCAACAAAACTGCACAAAAGCATTTAATAAGCATCAGTTCATATTGTGACACTACTATACTGATGCAGCATGAAGCTGAAGACTTTTTTTTTTTAAGGCTTCAGTTTTTCAAAACTCATATTGTAAAAAAGAACATGGAGAAAGTTACTGTTGTTAACAGGGAATGGTAGAGCTTAGGACAAAAATCTGATCATGAGCACAGATGTTAGGATGGTTATTTGAAATAGGGTGTATTCTGTAATTCATGTGAGTAGGGGATTACATTTATGTCCATGTTAATAACACGAGTATGTCAATATGAAGTCTATACCCCTCTATTAGTGAATTCTAAAGTGTGAAAAATGTTCCTGCTTAGGACAACTTGTATTTTATTATTCTGACATCTGCAGTTTCTGGATGGATTACCTTAAATTTGCTATGCTATGTTAAAAGCCTTGTTTTATGAGGTCGGTCTCAGCTTCTGGCCTTGGTGTCAGGAACCCTGCTACGTGATGCAACTTGCCTTGTTAGGTTTAATTGACCAAAGCTGATGTGTTAAAACAATTCATTTGTGCTGTAACTTATGCCCTGGCTAAGTTGCTACCTGAATCCTTTGACCTTGACTAGTCTGGGTCATGAAATGGCTGCAAGCTGTTTGACCTTTCTATTGTGTAGTAATGTCACTGTTTCCTCTTATTCTTTTATGGTAATAGCTGACAAAAAGCCCCAGCCCTGCCTTACACCCCAGTGGATTCCAGGCCTCCCTCCGCAGCGGCCACGTCTTCTGTTTGACATGGTCTAGCTGTAGAAGTGACTTTCTTTTGTTTGCTGACAGTGATGGGAACAAATTTGCAGCCCTCATTGCTCCAGGAAGTGGGGGATCTTCGGGCATTTAGAGAAATTTGAATTCCTTCTGCTTAGATGTTCAGTTTTCATGTTTTATGATTATTCATATCACCATTTCCCTTCCCCCTCTCTTCCGAGGTTGGCTTTTCAGCTTTTTATATTTATGGTTTTCTTAATAATTACTTTTCAACATTTTCAGCTGTTACAATAAAAGTGACAATACTTTATTGTCACTATATAGGGTAAAACTGGTAAACTTAGTCATGCTTTGGGTTAGTGTAGGTCCTAAAATGACTGACTTTGAAACTTCACCTCTTAAACTTGTCTGGCATTGGAAAAAGCTGTATGCTAAACATGTAGGATTAGAACAAATTTTTAAGAACTGAGAGTCATGTTGTAACTTTATATATTCCATCTTATAGTTTTAGGGGAAACCTATTCTTATGATTTAGATGGCTATATTTCAAAACATTAGTGAGCCATTAGTAAATTTGAAGTTTTTCTTTCTTTGGGGACATTTGCCAGCATGTGAAATTCAATGTTTATTTTAACGAATATTAAAAAATTTTTTCCCCTTCTTTATGAAACCCTTCTATGCAAAAATAGAGAATTTTACCTCTGTTCTCTTCCAAAGCAGTGAAATAATTTTATTTTTAAAATATTGGAAATGCCTTCTAAAATGTTAAAACACAGATATTTTTATCCTACCAAATTTTTCTTTGCCAAATATGACATTGTAGTTCATGATTTTTTTCCCTATATTTGCCAGATTAAATATTTAAAATCCAAGCTGTTACATTTTATTTTTAAATTATTAGAGGAAAAGAGGAAGTTTAAGTTAGAATGTGCATTTCCTTACTTGTGTGTCCCATACTGTTTATCCATGTGTGTGGATACACTGACAGATGAGAGGCAATGTGGCCCAGGCACTAGAACCTTGGAAAAAGGCATGGGATTTTTCTACTCCCATTTTTAAAATATCTGAAATGGCAGGTGAGAAGGTTTTTCTTTTTCTTGATTCTTGCTGTTTTAAATGAGTTTTTCCCCTCAGGAGTGTTCACAGAATCAAGGAATTTAAATGATTTTCAACATTGTGTTGCTAATCCAGCATCCTGGGACCCAAGGAAGGAGGGTGAACGAAACAATCTGGTTTTAGTCAATAGCCTCAGTTTCTCTCTCCTGTCCCATAAAATCTAATCTAGACTTGAAAGCACCTCTCAGACCTTTCTGCTCATTCAGTGGTATTCTCAGCGGTAGAGCCAACATAGAATCGAGTTGGGATGTGGTTAGTGGGCTAATTGGTCACATGCAGTGGGACTGTGGTACAAGAACAGCGGACCAGCCCCCAAGGGTTTAAAAAATGTCTGCGATTTCTTCCAGAAATCTGCCTCAGTTCCTCCACTGAAATGATTTATAACAGATCTCAGCTGCTGAGCTAAAGAGCGGAAGTTCCTGGATCTTGGGTAATTGATGTGTGTGTGTGTGTGTTTGTGTCTCGCAGAGTTGAAGTGAATGCAGAGGAAAAAAAAAGTACGGCTCAGATCTTGCAGGAATTACTTAAGAAGGATGGTTCATTCATAGGTTGAAGGGTAAATAACATACCATTTAAAATATTCTGTTAGCTTTAGATTTTGGATTCCTTCACAGTTGAGCATATCTCCCGTCTTCCTGGCTTTTAGTTTTCATAGAGCACAGGAAAATAAGTGCATTAATCAGACATTTCATCCTGGTTTTGGTTCTACTCTTCATCAGCTTTTGTGACCTTGGCTAAGTCACTCAAGCTCCGTGTGCCTTGGTGTTCTGTTTTGTAAAATGGGGTTAGGATGCCTACTTCATAGGACTGTTTTAGAATTACATGAAGTAATTCACATAATTAAAAGCTACAGTGTTAGTAAGAGTGATGGTTGCTCTATATAAAGCAACATGGCATAATGTAGACAATCTAGAGAAAATACCCAGTAGTGAAGAGAATGGGTAATGAGGTGTTGCTGCAAGGGGTTGTCAGTTAGTTTGGGTGTATCTCAGGTGATAAGACATTCCAAGGAGAAAATGAAAGTCCCGAGTACAGTGGTGTGTATAGATATTTGTTAGTAGGTGCATGAGGTTAACTAGTTGTGTGTGGTTTTTAGATTAGTTAAATTAGAATTAGTGTATAGTTTGAGCAAGCTTTTATGTCAGACTTACCAGACAGTTAATTTCTTGATCAATCTAGGAGTCATTGAAAGGAAAGAGTAATTTTATTAGTGGCTTTTTGAGTAAATAACTTTGTGTCAAATGAAGGGTATCCTAGGAAGTTCTTGTATTGATAATTCATTGCACTCCAGTGAAAACCTAAGACTTATATATATATATATATATAATGAAATGGCCACCAGCTGGGAGAACTCCATTTGTGTTTTACATTTGGTGGGACAGAAGTGGTGATGATATGGACTGGATTGTTCTTGGGGAAGAAGCTGCTGGTTTTTAGACTCTTAGGTCTGAGACTGTCTTATTTAG
>NW_011494948.1:8658449-8721954 GCF_000754665.1 Bison bison bison | reverse complement strand
TCTTATTTAGAAATGATATCTAGTTGGGTCAAAATTCACAATGCTTCATTAGTTATATGAATTGTTTTGACTTTATTGCCACTGAAAATCTTCCTCCTTAAGTCAGTCTTTCTCACTCGTCCTTTTTAGGGTGTTAAGAACATTAATTAAATAATCTTAAGGGGAAAAAAAGGTAATATTTCTTACTTAAAATGATGTCGCTTTTTCTAAGAACATCTGAAAGCCACATGGGAAGTGGTTGAAACATTCTCTTCTTCTCAGGTTTGGGATTAGCCTTTGAGTGTTGTGGTTCTGGTTGGTTGGATCTGGGTGGTCCTGAAATCTCTTTGATGGGCCAGAGTTTTCTTGGGGAACCAGTCATGGTGCTTCTTCTCCATGGAGTGTGGTTTGCTTCCCTCAGTTCTTTGTACAGCAGGTTTGGAAAGTGGACAGTTTGCCCTTACCCGTAGTCTCTACCAGGGAAGTACGTTAAATCACATGTCACACTGACGCAGTGCAAAAACAGATTCATATTCTTCTCTGAAGCATTTTATAATAATACTTAGGAGTTCTGACCAGGAGTTAATAGGAGAACTTCCCTCTTTGTTTGTTCGTCTGTTAAATAGTAACTGGGGTGTGCAGAAAGTAGAATCAGAACGTTGATTATCAGCTGGCTTAGATCCTGGCACATCATTTTTAATAATCTGTGTCCTGCCTTTTCTTTTTGAGAACTTACCTGGTATTCAGTTGCTCTTCTGTTCAAAATCAAGAAGTGTGTATTTTAGTACATGACAAAGGTACAACCCCAATTTTTTGACATATGTAAACTGGATTGCTGCTGATGGCCAAGGGATTTGGTGTTTTGTCTTTCTACTTTGAAAAGCTTTGTTTGCACTTAGGATTTAAAGTTTGATATGGACCTGAAATGGGAATGCATATATGATTCTTAAATATTGGTTGCCTTTTTTTAGCCTCCTGGAGATGCTAACATGTTTCTTTAAATTTCCTGATGGTAAAGCATTAGTATTTTTGGTTAGATGTATAGTTATCATGTAACAGTGTCTGTTCTATTTACAGTGTCCAAGTAAAGGAAAAGCTGCTTATAGTAATATGAGGATCACTGGTCTTACAATAATTAAATAGACTTGTTAGACTACATTAATCCCTTTTAGAACATTTGGAATGACTTCTTAGTACTAACAACACAGTATTAGGGCCTACAATTAATCTGCTTTTTGTATCCAACATTTGTATAATACAAAACATGTGTATAGAGAAATATATTTTGACTTTAAAATGAGTTCATAGGAGGGCAAAATGAAATTATATTGAACTGTGAAGGAAGATGAATATGATTCTAAGTACTGATAAAATATGGAATTCATTTCAAGTTAGCATAGATTAATTTTTTGTTTTTTTGGTGAAGACCTTTTTTGGGCTCTCAGAATCACTTTCCCTCTGAGTTCCAAGCTTTGTACATGACACACCAGATATGTACAACATGAAATGGAAGCATTTGTTCAACCTAATATCCAGGAGATATGTTAACTCTTTGTGAGTTGGTGTGTCTTGCTTGGTCTCTGCATTGATACAGCTATTTATTAACTCTGGAGAAAGTGAAGCAGACTCGATTTTAAAGTCTGGTCCAATCTTGTTCTGTGTTTCATAGAAATGGTTTAAGTCAAGGACAGACTCTGTACTTAGTATTCAAACAGCATTATTACGGATTGGCTAAAGGACTTATGAATTAGGATTGTGTTTACATCTTCTGTTGTGGAGGTCTCAGGAGGTATAATTTCCTCCTCGATGTGGGTTCTCTTTTTGTTATGGAGTCTTTCACACCCAGGGATGTGAATTCAGCCTTGGGTGTTGCAGTTACTGGGAAAAGATTTCATGAAGGATGCAGTATTAGTTCAATTCTGGGGCAGATTGCAGGCGTGTGTACAGAGTACTATGGAAGTGCTGGAATTATTGAGTGGTTTGTAGCCATTTCAGACCATGTGCCTGGGACCAGCTAACACATTGTCAGGGAAAAACATGATGTAGCAACAATATTAGATCATGCAAATGAGACTACTGAATAGTAATAGTTATGGGCAATATTTTGGAAAACACTGATTAGTGACAGTTTTATTACAGCAAATGTATGTATCAAGTCCCCAGATTTCATTGTAATGCACTGAAAACAGATGTCAAAGTGTCCCAAACAGAATTTCATGCTTAATCTACATATTGCATGGAAAGTACAAACAAACCATTTAGAATTCTGTTATTTAATCCTTTTAGAAGGACTGAAAATATACAATTTAGATTTACTCCATTCTTTAATTTCAGATTTCTTTTCCTAGGGGCTGATGATAAATTATTTTTTTCTTTGGTATTTTCTTAAGATGCATATGGGAGAAGACATATCTGCATATGTACTTGGTTTTACTTAATGCACTTTGAACTGTAGGTTTCTGAACATACGGTCTTTGCATTAAAAAAAAAAAATTAGGCTCTAAATTATTTAGTGACCTGGTAATGAAATTACCTTCTTCTGGTGCTTTGTGTACTGATGTAGAGTTTCACTCTGTGCTACTTAGTGATTGAAGCAGACACTGAAGCCAAAGAGAAGAAAATGGGTAGCCCTCCTTCCTGCAAGTAGCTGGGGGATCTGGCACCTCCTTGACTCGGTTTCTCTGTCCATCAAGTGAGAGAGTTGGCCAGAAGGTTTTCACTGTCCCTCTTAGCACCGGCATCTGAGGAATTTGACTTCTGGTTATCCTGGCAGGGGAAGATCCCCTTCACATTAAGCAATATTTAATGAAGTTTAGCACACTCTTGTTAAATCTAGGATTTTAATACACTTTATTTATTAAAGAGAAATAGAAAACGTATAACTTGACTCTTGAGTAACACTTTCATGTTGCTCAATTCAAAGTCCAATAGTCAAATCATTTGGTTCAATCTAGATAAAAAGCTTGCTTTTTAAAGAAAGAGGTCTTTAACTCATAGATTTTTAGAGCTGGAAGGATCCCTAGAGACCGTCTCACTTTACAGCTGCGGGTACTGAGTCTGAGAGAGACTCAAAGCCACTTTGGTTGTTTGTGTTAGTTTTACTGTTATAAGAGCATAAATAAGCATAAATAAAGAAAAGTGTTATTTTGTGAACTTAGCAATTTTTTTTTTTAGGTTCAAAGAGAAAATTTGTGATCGAAAGACACATGTTATCATTTGTAATTTATTTAAATCAATTGATTCAAGAGTTTGGGTGTTTTCTTTTATAACTTTTCATAGGATATATTCTATTGAAGTCACTCTGTAGCTGGGGTTTTCATGAGAATTACTGTATTTATCTTTTCAGTGGGTGAAGAAAAGCTATTTAAGTTATGGTCAACTAATATGGGTTTGAGTGTAGTTAGAAAACAGAAAGGATCCATTAAAAATGTACTGCCAGATTTCCAGTAACCATTAAAGGTCATGTTTGAGCCTGGTTGTAAGAAAAACTTTTTTTGAAAGTCAGGTATTGGAAGAAAACTTGGGAGCTGGTTATGAGGAACTGGTTTAAGTTCTGCTTCCTGGATGTCTACAATTTTCAGATTAGCTTGATAATTACTACGTCTCCATTTTCCTTTGTGTGGTATATGTCTCTCATCTTAGTTTAAAAAAACTGCTTTTCTCCAGTTTAAAGCAAACATCCACATGCCTTATTTAAGAGATGTTTCTAAGAATTTTTTCTTAGTTTAATTTTAGAAACCAAAATAAATTCACAAGGGGAATTCAACTTTAAAAGGAAACTTTCAGTGAATCCTTTTGCTAAGGTGAGAATTCTTTTATGACATGAAAGATTTATCTGTCAATTGTGTTATATGAGTGCCCTGTAATATGCTTATGTATATCAAGTCACCTCTGAATGTAGCAGAGATGATAACTTTTAGAGAAGAGATATTAGCAATGTTAGAAAAAGTTTCATATCAGCTACTTTTAGTAGCTTTTAGATTGAGAGTTTATGAGGAAAGCTTGAAAGAATGTCTTAAAGGCACGATTATAGACAGAAAAATAGATGAATAGATGATGGATGTTATGTAAGTGCGTGACATCAAAAGCATTGGAAATGGCATGGGAGCACATTATACAATTGATAATAAGTATTTGTGGAATGAATGAAAATAAATTACTTAAAACTATATAAGTATTAGGGGCAAATCAGAGAGCTGTTGGAGTTGTAATTTAAGGGAAGTTGCTGAAACTGGAGAGATCTGATTTTTCCTGAGAATTGTGTTCTATTTCCACTGGTGATTGGTGACTGTATAAAAAGTATTATCTGCACCTTATTTGTGCTTTCAGTTTCAGGAATGATTAGAATAAAACCATATTAAATGTAGTGTCTGTATTAGCAATAGAACATATTCTAGGATCAAGCTGTGTTTAAATGTTCGTTTTGCTCTTATTCGCTATGTGGTTGGGCAAATTAGTTATATTTCCTGATATTCAGTTTTTTGAGCTCTGCAGTGGGTGGCAAGGGTGAAATGAGAAAATGCTTGTGCGATGCTTAACACCGTGCCTATCACATTGTAGGCTCTCAGTAAGATGTTTGCAGTTATTGCTGTGACTTGTCGTCAGCAACCAGTACGGTGCCTGCTCATAGTATGTATGAAGTACTTATTTGGTCGATGAATGAATGCTTACCACCTATTCTAAGGAATCTGAAAGACTTGGTCTCTCTTTTGTGGGACAGGGCATTAAATTAGGGATAGTATTCTATTAAAAGAAGGAAGAAACATATTAATAAAGCAAAAATGAAACTATTTTAGTTGCTATGTTATGTCTCAAAATTGATCTATAAAGAAATGAATGATATAGAACCATGTACGAATCACCATGCTCATTTCAGTATCTGTAGGTGACTGAAAGAAAACACCTTTTCCCAGGAGCAATTGCTGTTTAGAATCCAGTATACTTTACACTATCCATTTTTCATAAGGCTTTTATTTGGGGTATAAGAAAGACTTAGACACAAACATAATCAGAAAGAAAAAAACAACGTATCTGTAACTGTTGCCTAGCTGAGACTACCTGAGGCATTGCGATTTTGTGCAGGAAACCAAGACTTTAAAATCCCAAATCTTTTCATGGGCTTGAATGGTAAATATACTTTTTCTCCTTTTTGTCTCTGATAGCACTGAATTATAGTCCCGCAAAAGTTTAGATGAGAGATTTTTAGTCTTTTAGGTAAGATTATTTTCTGAAGAATAATTTTGACTGTTTTGTCTTACTCATTAAAAATGCATTACATATTTTAAAAACCATTTCACTAATGATATAATTTAAGTGTCTAAAAAATTTTGGTGTTGGCAACTTTTCCTCAGTAGTCACTGGGTAATAATCTTTATCCAGTTACTATTCATTTATCAGTCATTATTAGGTTTTCCTGAAGAGAGTGCCTGTGTGTATGCATGCTGTGTGCTCCGCTTAGTCGCTCAGTCATGTCCGACTCTTTGCGACCCCATGGATTGCAGCCCACTGGGCCCTCTGTCCGTGGGGATTCTCCAGGCAAGACTACTGGAGTGGATTGCCATGCCCTCCTCTAGGGGATCTTTCCAACCCAGGGATCAAACCCAGGTCACCTGCATTGCAGGCAGATTCTTTACCGACTGAGCCCAGGGAAGCCCACCAGGGAAGCCCAAGTGTGTGTATAGGCATATATATGGAACATTAATTCTTTTTATTTGGTATATGATTTATATGATTCCACATATATCATATAGTCAAATAAGTGGGCATGTATGGATTTATTAAAATGTATCTTTCAAAGAAAATATAAAACACCTGGTATACAGGTGAAAAGTGGTTGAGAAATGCATTTATTGAGTGGGAGCTCTGTACTAAGCATTTAAGCATTTTAAGGAGTTAGGAAAGAATGGTGAAAATACAGGTGATCTTTCCCAAATAATTTATAAGTAGAAAAGAAGATAATGGTCACTTACAGTGAGAAAGAAAAAGACAGTGGAATAAGTATACAGCCAACTAAGGTCTCACCAGCTACTATACGTAGTTGGATTTACTGAGCTCTCTGGGCGGATACCCTGTGGGACTGCCCTGGAAAGGTCACAGAGAGGAGGTGAATCTCAAGCAGAGTTTTCTCAGGGGTCATATCACAAAAACAAAACAAAACGAGACAGGGAACCAAGAATCTACCTCTTATGTAAATGATTTCTATTTGGCAATGATATATATTATATGAGAATTATATATTTTATTATTTTGGTAACAGATTTGGTGTTTTTAATAATTTGTTAATAAAGGAAAAATCTAGTAGTAAGCTGTAACCCAGATGCCAAAATACTCAATATTAAAAGGCTTGAATTGATTAATCTCTTTTTTAGACTAGGTAATAATATTCTAGTTATTCTAAACAACATTATTCTTATATGCAGCCTAGCTCTTAGAATTCAGTGTAATCCTGTATACATGATTTTAAAATGTTTTAATATCTTTTTAATTTAGTTTAGTATTTTTTATTGTTTATAATTATAATTCTGAATGGAAAATGTGAATATGTATTTGTTAAGTGTCATATATCTAATAATTTGTTTTAGACATTTTAAAGTTGGGACAATAATTCTATAGGCAGTTAAAAAATCTGGAAACCAGAGAACATGCTGCAGAAATATTTTATTTAAAATATACTCTAAAGATAGCTGAATTTAGTTTCATGTCCAATTTATATCACTATTATTATTTTAAAAATCAAGTGAGGCTCTCCAATTCACTAGAAAAAAAGAATTGTTTCAGTGTGATGAGATGTCAGGCTGAATTTTATAGTCAGGCTGAATTTCTGATTTGAAGCAAATTTATACTTTCTTTTTTCAGTAAGAGCAATAGACCTGTACAGTGACACACCCAACAATAAAATAACCACCAGCTTTACATATTGAACTTTTCTAATATATTTTGCTTTCTGTAAATGATACCTATTCTAGAACATAATGTTTCCATATAGAAAATCAGAGAAAAAATATAAATGAAAACCTTGGTAATCCTTTGGCCTTAGCTATAACATAGGTAACTTCTTTAGATTAGCTTTCAAGCCTTAAAGGTTAGCAGGCTTAACACCCGAAGAAAGAATTGAATCCAGTGTGTGAAATCTCTGTTCCTCTATACTTCCTCAGACAAATATGATGTGAACATAAGTTCTTAAAGGGTAGTGATCAAGTTTTCTCTTTTTTCATGCTTCTCTTCCCCTATTCATCAGCATACACACACACACACACACACACACACACACATATTTACACTGTGCTGATTGTAAAGCTGAATGTTGATTATGATATGCAGATACAGTGAAATTAGGAAATGTCTCAATTTTCCATTTTACGATGGCATTTTAAAGCCAGTCTATCTACAAACAAGTTGCTTAGTCATTCAGCAAATATTCACTGAGTACTGGCTTGTGTATCAGGCACTGTGCTGAGCACTGGGATTTCAATATAGAGAAAACGGACATTGTGCTAACTTTTTAGTAGGGAATGACAATTTAAGAGGAATTATCCAGTATTTATAACTATTTTTTCTTAACTGAGAAATGTTACTATTAGCTTCTTGATAAACACTTTGTGGAAAGAATAATGTTAGTGAGTATGGAAAGAGTAATGTTAGTGAGTATCGTCTGAAGGAAATGACTTAGGAAAGCTTGTGACAATTTCTGAGAAAAAAGTGAGATGGTGAGAACAGATAATTTCAAAGAACAATTTTTCATCCATATGAAAAATAATAGTTTTGACGGGTGCACATGGTAATTTCCAGGTGGTTCAGTGGGTAAAAGAATCCTCCTGCAATGCAGGGGACTCGGGTTTGATCCCTGGGTTGGGAAGATCCCTTGGAGAAGGGCATGGCAACCCACTGCAGTATTCTTGCCTTGGAAGTTCCATGGACAGAGGAGCCTGGTGGGTTATAATCCATAGGGTCACAAAGAGTTGGACACAACTTCAGTGACTAAGCACACACACGCATGGTAATATGAGCATGTTCTCGGACATCTAGTAGCGTGTAGCTTTTCTTGCAGGAAACTGGAAACATGTCAGGATGCCTTTCTGAACTCTGGCCTTGCTCCTAACTGGAGCCATCACACTGGACTCTGAGTGGCATTAGCACCATACCATTCAGAGGTGAGAAAATCAGGAACCTCAGTGAAGCTTGAGGGAAGAGTGAGTACATGCTGGGCTCTGAGCTGATGATGGTAATTAATAGAAGAAACAGAATAGACGTGTGGCATTGGAGGTAGACTCAGTAGAGTTCCTTGGATGTCAGCAGATCTGTTGTAGATTTTGAAGCTAATGTGTCAGTCTGACGGATGTCTAGGGCACAGGGGGTGGGAACTTGCTGGAAGGAGCCATGAAAGCAGTGTCATGGATTTAGAATCAGGAATACTGAGTCTAAAACTCTGTTTTGATCATTTTTAACTGTATGACTGTCAGCGAGTTTTAAAATTCCCGATGCTCCATTTCTTCTGTGTAAAGTGGGATAATAATAGTGTTAAATGCTCTGAGTAGGGCTACATGAATTAATGACTTGAAAAGGCCTTGCCTAGTGAGTAGAGGGTCTCGTACGAAAGCACACTAGGATAAGAGGAAACAACAAATGAGAATGACTACATAGTTTAGCAGAAAAGATTAGGATTTTCTCAGCTGTGGCAATGTTCTACTCTGTTTTTTGGTGTATAGTTGTTCAGCTAACATTTTGTGAGCATTTACTGTGTTATGAGGCATCTTTTGGAGAGTTTTATCCGTGTGACTTGTTGATTCCTTCTTAATCATGTGAGGTCGATACTTTACTGTCCTTTCACAAATGAGAACTCCGTGGCCTAGTTTAGTGACTGAGCCCAAATTTGAACCCACGTAGTTTGTCTCTAGGGCTTTCCTGGTGGCTCAGATGATAAAGAATCCGCCTGCAATGTGGGATACCTGGGTTCGATCCCTCAGTTGGGAAGATCCCCTGGAGAAGGGAAGGGCTACCACTCCAGCATTCTAGCCTGGAGAATTCCATGGAGTTCCTTCTTAATCCTACTTGTAGATGATGAAGTTACTCCATCCACAGCAGGGCAGAAGGAACAAAATGTTACCGAGTGAGGGATAATCTAAGTGAAAAAGATAAGCTTATTTTGACTTAGTCACACACATTTTTAAAAGGATTGACATCATCATTTGTTTTACCTTTGACTTGCAAATTATTTCTTTCAATTTTGAGTAATTCTGATACAGAAAGTAAAAGTTGTAGTGATTGCCAAGCTAATCTTTTCTCCTAAACGATGCAGTCATTCTCATTTTGTTGCTTCCCCTTGTTCTAGTGCGCTTTCATATGAGACCCTGAAATTGGATGTGTTTATTGTGTAGACCACAAAGGATCCATAGGGAAGATAAAACAGCCTTAAAGAGAGGATTAAGCAAGTCAAGAGCCATACATGGTAATCCAGCTCTTCAAGAATAGGCATCATGGGCTTTATGATTGGTTTATGATAAAAAACCTTCCCTGTTTCACTCACACCATGCTAAATGAATGCTTTTCCTGGCAAGTCTCAGAACAGTTTTTCTTCTTCTGTTCTTCTTATTTGTTAGAAGAGCTGGGGCATTTTTCTCAGGTTTATTGACATCTGCTTACTTTTCAGTAAATGTACTCTGGCATCGTTCTGCAATGAGAGCTTTTGGAAGGAAACAAGCACTTGAATGAAGGACAGGTATTTTGGTTTCCATAATAATTTCTTTGTTCAGTTTTTCTAAACAAACTATTTTTGAATTTTAAGTGCCTGCGTTGTGGATTATTTAGGTCAGAGATCATGAGATTTATAAATCATCCTAGAGTTCGCAGAGCGACACTCCTTCATCCCCGAATTCTCTGTTTCATTGACCTTTCGGTTTAGTAGATTGACTTCCTTTTTTGATAAGAGAGTGAGACTTAGAAGGATAATTGATGAGAAGATGCAGACATGGCTGTTCTTTCTTTTCAGAAAAGACAGGGATCCGTCTTATTATTGCTGCTTTATTATGGTAGTAATAATTAGTATTGATAGCAGCAATAACAAAAATAATTGCAGAGTGTTGAGAATGTCCTGTGTGTCCCATGAATGACTTGTTGTTCAGTCGCTAAGTTGTGTCCGACTCTTTGTGACCCAATGGACTGCAGCACACCGTGCCTCTCTGTCCCTCACCATTTCCTGGAGTTCACCCAAGTTTATTGAATTGGTGATGTCATCCAACCATCTCATTCTCTGCCGCCCTCTTCTCCTTTTGCCCTCAGTCTTTTCTAGCATCAGGGTCTTTTCCAGTAAGTTGTCTGTTTGTATCAGGTGGTCAAAGTATTGAATGAATTATTCATGAACTCATTATTATTAATTATTTACTGTAATCATTATAGTTATCCAAAGAAGTAGGTGCATCCTTTAACAGATGAAGAAGTTGGGGTTGAATCCATTGATTAACTCTCCAGTCAAACAGCAAGTCAGTGACAGAGCTAAGATTTGAACCCATGACTACCTCCATCCCATCTCATATTCCAACTTTACTACTCCTACCTCACCATTTACAAAGCTTGTCCTTCAACCATCTCCAAGCAGAGCAGTTATTTTTTAAAAGAATTCTTCACTTTCAAGGGATGTTGGTTGCATTTTATGATCATATATGCCTATTAGTTAAAGAACTGTCACCAAATCTCAATGTGGTTCTTCCATCTAGAGTAAGAAATAATTACATTTATTTTTTCTGTCCTGTGTAAATATTTCTTTTTTAGCTGCCTGGATGTACACTGGTTTGTCCCCCAGACACTGCTGTTCTGTCCCTCAGTGAGCAGCAAGTGACAGAAAACTTTCCAGTGTGCCTGGATGTTGGCGGAAAATGTTTAAAAATGTTGGCTTTATATATTTGTCCCAAAACATGAGTGTAGGTTCTTCTCTCTTTCTGTTCCTTTGGTTTCCTTTCAGAGATGCCTTATATAAAGACCAGGGAAGGCCCAGGCTGAATCCGCTCGAGTTCGTGCAGCCCTCAACACCATCAGGATCTCTCTTGCCCCGAATGAGGAGTTCATTGTGCTCCAAGACATTATGTTGAAGCCCTTAACTGTGAACTCTCAGTCAAGATGCTAGACTTGCCAGTTAGTTACACAGAAACTATTCTGTCTGGGCTGGAATGTGGCAGTTAAGGAAGGGAACTTTGATCTTCAAGATAAAGTGGATACAGACACTAGCGCACTGTGGCCATTTCACCACAGCTTTAATTTGTATAGTTTTTTTCTCACTTTAATCTAAGTTCATTAAACCTGTATCTAGTGAATGGTGGGATGGCACAAATCAATGAGTATTTTGTTAGGAAACATTAAGGACAGCCAATGCAGTTCATCCCCCAAGACCTGCCCACCCCCACCCCCGACCCCAGTCAAGAATTACAGGGATATTTAGTCATGTCAGTTAGTTTTCTTTTAGAATGTGTGCCAGACTTTAATCTCTGGATTTGATATTTATGCGGTTATTTATTTAATCTTTTAACCCTGTCAAAGTTGTTTTAGCCAGCTCTAAGATGGCGGTAACCATAACAAAGTCACAACATCTATCTTTATTAAGCTTTTACTATATTCCTGGCAATGTGTTTAAGGGCTCTGCTTACTGTATCTCATTTAATCCTCACTAGTACCTGATGTGGAAGCCATCACTCTTAGCGTCATCATCTTCCTGTTAGAAATAAAAATAATCAGGTGGACAGAGATTCAGCCATGACCCGAATTTGTACAATAGTGGGTAAGAGAAAACACAGGGCTTTGAACCTGGGTATTTGGACTTGGGAGCCCTGTTCATCTGGCTGCCTGGCTCCTCGTTTGTTCTGTGGTTTGGGGCAAATAAGCCCACCTTCAGGAACTTGTTTCCTGATCTGTGGAAAAAAAATGTACTCTTGTATTTCAGCTTATTAAGGAGACCAAATTAGCATATGTAAAAAAAAACAACAACAAATCCCTGTACACTTTTTAAGAAATATGCAAATAGATGAGATGATTTTAATGGCATCAACACCTTCTAAAGATTATGTTTCTATATTGCCAATTCTATGAATAATCTCAGAAAATAGATCACCTCACTTATGAACAGGAGCTCTGCAATGGGCCGTCGATGTAACGTTATTGTGGTTTTTGCATTTGTGCTGTTGCTGATGGTAAACCATATTACGCTTTAGGGTGAAGCGTAATTGAAGACAATTCTGTATTTTATTCCAGAGTACCACCCTTACATATTGATTGAATGTTCAGGGTTTCCCAGGTGGTTCAGTGGGAAAGAATCCACCTCCAATGCAAGAGACGTGGGTTTGATAGCTGGGTCGAGAAGATCTCCTGGAGAGGGACATGGCAGCCCCCTTCAGTATTCTTGCCTGGGAAATCCCATGGACAGAGGAGCATGGTGGGCTACAGTCCGTGGGATCACAGAGTCAGACATGACAGGAGTGACTAAACAACAACAATTGAATGTTAATTGTCCTCTTGTGCCCATTAATACACTTTGCTGGTGGAGGGAAGACTGACAATTATAAAAACAAAAGAAATGGTTGTAATAGTTCTGCTTGTAGCCAATGAAATGAGGTAAATAGTTGGATCATTGTTACAAAAATGTTATCAGCATGAGTAGATAGATTTAGCATTTAAAAATTACTCTCCAAAAAAGGCAACCTAAACCCCGCTTATACAGTAGCAGAAGTTTTGATACTGAATCAGATTGCCTCAATCCTTCTTTTCCCAAGTAGACAGAGCTGCAAAACAGAATATTTTTAGAGGGAATACTTACCACAAAATGTTTCTTCTAAAATTTAATTTAGCTTCTTAAAATATAATACTGTTTTTTAAAAAGTACAGATATTTGACCCATGCAGTGCATATTTTGTATTCCTTTGGGTATTTATGAACACATAATT
Source organism: Bison bison bison (assembly GCF_000754665.1). Taxonomy (NCBI): domain Eukaryota; kingdom Metazoa; phylum Chordata; class Mammalia; order Artiodactyla; family Bovidae; genus Bison; species Bison bison. Next base: position 8,709,052 of record NW_011494948.1, on the reverse strand, counting down.
TAGTAGTTTTTATGTTCACTTAATTTGTTTCCTTACGAAAGACAGGTGTGGAACATGCACCTGTTTGTGTGTGTGTGGGTGTGTGCATCTGAATGTGTGAAAATGCAGCTTAGGGATTACAGCAATTTAGTGAAGGTCATAAGTGACCTGCCGTGCCCTTGAACATGCTGTTTATAATTGCTGTGGTTAGTTTTTCTTCTCACTGTTTTTACCTATAATGTCAAAACACAATTATATGGAGTTGGTATGTTCACTAATAGCAGTTTATCTCTGCATGGTTTATAGACAGAGTCAAAAGCCAACAACTATAATTACATCCATGTTTCTAACTTAGCAGCAAGCTAGAGAAGTGTGGTTGAAGTATGCTGTGGGTATAGTGCAGCCAGTAGGAATTATAGGGTAAAGTCATTGCTTTGCATTCTTTTGGTTTTACAATAATTGTTACTTAAATTTTGTTTTCGGGATTTTACCACTGTCTGTTGTGTTTATATGACCACATAAAGAGTAGTTGAGTTATGTGTCTCTCCACTCTATTTTTCTGCTGCTTGCCTTCCTCTATAAATGGACTGGCTCTCCTTTCACTTTCTTCTGACTCAGCAAACAGTACATTACAGTTAATAGTTTTCTGAAGCAGCCTGATATTCATGCTCTATGGAACCCATAAGACTTCTCCTATTTGCATTTTATGTTTAATTGGATAATTGTGGGAACCATGTTGAACTGTTAACAACTGTCAAGCCTTTGATTAATCTTTTGAATGTTCATTGGCATGGTTCAAGTTAGCAACTGCAATGCAGATTTTTGTTTGGGCTTTTTGTTTTGTTTTTGTTGCTGTTCTCATGATTATTTGAGGGTGTTAAAAGGATTATCTGGAAAAATATATGTAATTTCCCATTTTGGCTCACCTTACATATTGCAGCAAAGAAGAAGCAATGCAGTTTGTGGATCACTAATTTATTTTGCATGTGAGATATTGCAGTCTAGTAAATCTCCAGAAAAATTACTACAAGAAACCATCTTATATTTTGAATGACCTCAATGATATGAAATACAAAGGAGAATCTTTATTTTCGAAACAGTACTGAGTTGAGTCCGTAGTTTGGAAGCAGTAATTAAAAGGGAACCTTCATAAATTTGAAGAATATTTGGTATTGAATCATAGAACTGGAGATGAATTATATAGAAAATAATTTGTTTACTTGCGTTTGTTCACTTCATATGGGTCTTATATGATATGAAATGAACTTCAGAATTAACATAGCAGAAAGTTCTATTCAAACATAAATAACTCTCACGCACCCCTAATTTTTTTTGTCTATTTCACTTTAAGTGCATGTCAGCATGCTTGTGGAACAGTAAAATGTTTGCTTTTCTTTTAGTACCCTGTAGGTATTTAAGATATCTGGCCTAACATTATACAGTTTTGGGAGTCTGTGTGCATGTATTTTGGTATTGGATAGAGAAAACAGATGCATAGTGGAAAAGTTAGAACGAATAAATGAATACTTACAAATAAATCCTAAAGACTTTATGTGAAAGCCATAAAGACTTACAGGGGCTTGATGCTATGTTTGATTAGTCTCTGTATTTTCCTTATGTTGACTGAAACTCACTCTTACTAGAATGTGTACTAAGAAATGTAAGGCTTTTATGTCACAAATTTCAGAGTAGAACTTTGGATAGCACTATATCCAGGCTTTTAAATGTTATTTTTAATTGTACTTTGTTGTTGTTGTTTAGTTGCTAAGTTGTGTTTGACTCTTTGAGATCCCATGGACTGTCCCCTGCCAGTCTTTGCTGTCTGTGGGATTTCCCCAGCAAGAGTACTGGAGTGAGTTGCCTTTTCCTTCTCCAGGGGATCTTCCTAACCCAGGGATCGAACATGCGTCTCCTGCATTGGTAGACAGATTCTTTACTGCTAAGCCATGAGGGGAGCCTTTTAGTTGTATGGTGACACTCAAATAGTTTCTCATTGTCAGAGCTGAAGTAAATACAGCTAAAATTCCTCCAACCAATTTCTGCTTCTGGTCCAGGGAAACCACTGTTACCAATTGGATCTGCAACCTTCGGGGCTTTCTCCTATATCTCAGGAGTTACTTTGTTCTTGTTTTGCTGTATGTAGAGGAGAGTGTTCTGTTGGTCACAAAAGAGATGCATCCTCCGAGGAGCCACAGATCTTACCCAGGTTTCCATCCTGAGCTATCTTCTAGGTTCCCCCTTTCTTGACACTGTCTGGTGCAAGAATGAAATTCTTTGTGAACTGGTTGCTATAGGAGGAGACTAGCCAATGAGATGCCTCATTTTTAGAGACATGTTGGAAGATCTCCCGGAGAAGGGAATGGCTACCCACTCCAGTGTTCTTGCCTAGAGAATCTCATGGACAGAGGAGCCTGGCGGGCTGCAGTCCATGGGGTCACAAAGAGTTGGACACAACTGAGTCACTAACACTTTCACTTTCATAAATCGAATACTAAACATAGGAGCATTGATCTTATAGGAAATACATCTAGTTTTAAAATCAATAAAATGAGATTGCCAGGATAGGAAAGATTGAAGTGTTAAAACTGGTGGGGATAGATCTTCCTGAGTAAAGATTTGATGCTGGTGGATAAATAATAGCATTCTTTTTAAACTCTTGAGTTTGTGATTGTGAGTTTATGTGTTTATGTGTGTATGCACATGCACGTATCCAACTATTTCTTACATCAGCCCTGTGAGGCAAGCTCTGTTATTATCCTTTTTTTTTTTTTTTTTTGTATGTATTTGACGAAACCAAGGAACAAAAAGGTTAAGTCATCTGTCCAAGGTCACAGAACTAGTAAGTGGTGGAATTAGGATTTGGACATAGGCAATTTTGTTAATCTATTATTTTAGATCAGATCTTAAGCTGGCTTAGTGAAGCTAATCCAGGATAGGAATAACCTCTTTAGCAGACTTTGTACTAAACTAGATATACAGAGCTCAAGATTAATTTCTCTTCCTTGGAAATAAAATACTGGATTCTACCTGTCATTTCCAGAGTGTGTTGTTTTGAAGTACCATCTTGGATCAAGTTAATAGGTTGGAATGGGCACTTCAGCTGCTTGTAAAGCAATCCTGCTACTTATGTTGAAAGTGTATTTTGGTGCTTTAGTCAAATGCACACAAGATGTGGGGGAAGGAGGATTATTTTAGATGAAGAATATGCAAGAGGAATCTAACACCAATTCTCACCTCTTGAGTTTGCATGATTTTTATAAGACCATTGTTGGGAGCTTGGGAGCTTTACGGTAATTGAACCTTCCACTGAGGCTCAAGATACGCTCTTCAGCCACCTCCTAATAGGATAACTGGAGAGAAAGAGTGAGGAAGGAGTGTATAGAAGGAGCAAATTCAAACTAGAAGCAGCACATGGTAAGGCCTATAAATGTTCATCCAGGAAAATGTCTTAGGTGCATTGAGTTGTAGATGAGCAACTTACATCCAACTAGATTTGTACTTTGTTTCCTGAAGTATGTTATTTCATTCCTCCTGCCTCATAACCTTTTCCTTATAGTGTCCTTAGGGCTCTTCCACTTGCCATCTCTATGGAGACAGTCTGATGACTGTTAGCCTCAGCTTCCCTATTTGGGTTTTCCATAAGCTCTCAAGCTTAGCAGTCTTAGGTAAAATGTTTGTGTGAAAGGTAATGGAAAGGGGATATAACTTTGAGAATATATTTATTAATAATGAAAACAGGATACACAGCTTTCAGGCCTGATAGACTTCTTTCATTCATGGAGATCCATAGACATAATATTCTCCTGTTGTTACATAGTGTAGAAGAAGGTGCTTCCCTGGTGGCTCAGATGGTAAAGAATCTGCCTGCAATGCAGGATGCCCAGGTTCAATCCCTTGGTGGGGAAGATCCCCTGGAGAAGGAAGTGGCAACCCGCTCCAATATTCTTGCCTGGAGAATTCCATGGATAGAAGAGCCTGGCAGGCTACTGTCCATGGGGTCTCAGAGAGTCAGACACAACTGCGTGACTAACACTTTCACTTTCACTTTTAAGGGCTGTGCTAGGAGACCTGGCTACCACTTTTATTTCCATTACCAGTCACTGATACTTAAGCTTCACTTTCACCATCTGTAAAATGGTGTTAGTATTGGCAGTTATTCCAGAGGATAATTTTGATACTGTGCATGGAAGGGCTTTGTGAACTGTAATTGAGTGCTCCTCCTCATGTATATGTGTGTGTGTATATAGGTGGTGGTTGAGTCTCTAAGTTGTGCTCAACTCCTGTGACTGCATGAACTGTAGCCCGCCAGGCTCCTCTGTCTATGGGACTTTCCAGGCAAGAATACTGGAGTGGGTTGCCATTTCCTTCTCCAGGGGCTCTTCCCAATCCAGGGATTGAACCCGTGTCTCCTGCGTTGCAGGCAAATTCTTTACCGTCTGTGCCACCAGGGAAGCCGTCCGTCCAGATATACAGACATCTTTTTGTTTACTTTCTCTCCCTGCACTAATGAAAAATGCCTGAGACTATGAACTTTGACTTATTCTTGACACCTTGCTTCATATGTAGCACTGGTACTGTTTTTGTATTGAGTCTATTTTGGATTTTTAGCCTCTCTTAGATAGCTTACTGAAAATCTAAAGTTAACCCATACTTTTTTTTTTACTCAGTGTGCCTATAGTTGATAGACGGAGCAGACTTGGACTGCTGGGAAATGTAAGGGACACAGGACAAGGTTGTAGCCTCAGGCCCTGATGGTGATGCTTTCTCACAGTCCTAGTTTTTCACTTTCTCCAGAGAAAGCCACCACTTATGAGCCATGCTGAGGGTAAAGGTCTGAATTCCCTCTGTACGGTCCAAACGTTACACCTTAGTAACGCTTCTTACAGGGTCCTGCCCCATTCCCCGGCTCACCTTTGGTTTTCATGTTTTGTTCTCTAACCTCCACGTCTGAATGTTCTAGGCTGTGCTTGCTCATAGCTTTACGTATTTTCTCTCCTTGATGTCTGAGACAACTGGAGGAGACACACTGGCCTTCCTTTGCCATAGAGTTGTTTGTTGATTTCTATGGGTGTTTCAGACCATTGAACTGTCCAGGTTTGGAGGTCCAAAGAAAGACTTCGATTGAACATATGTGTCTCGTTAGCAGTGTTATGACAGATAGCAGCAGCTGTATAAACTCATCTTTCTATAGCTTCACACAGGGGACTCAGTTAACAATGGACCACTGTCAGCATTTAATCCTTTCTACCTCTTGGTTCTTGTGAACTTTTCTATTATGTATCAGGATTATTCTTACCCACAAACAGAAGAAAATGTCAAAATGTACAAATCAATTGAATGTCCCTTGGTGTTCTCTACAGTGACCTGGAGAAGGGCTGACAATTATAATGATCATTTTATTGGTCCTAATTAGAAACATACTGATCATGAGGATGATTGTGACAGAATTTATGGATCACTTTGCTTTGGAGTTGTTTTTGAACTTTAGCACCAGAGTCTGGTCTTGAGTGCTAAACCTCTGAAGTTTAGAATGACTATGGCATAAACAGGGCAGCAAGGGGCTTCTTCCAGATATACTCATAGAGACAGACACTTCTTTGTGAGCTGTTTGTCCTGTTGAAGTCTACTTTTGTGTAGGATAATCTGAAGACATGAGAAATAACAATCTCAAGTGATCTTTTACCTCATTAGGTAATTTCTATCTTTTGTTTCTTTGTCAGAAAAAAAAAGAGGGTACACTGGATGTTCAAGTACAGTGGGGAATTTAGAAAAGCAGAGTTACAGCTTTGTGATAACAGTGAACAAAAGTTCAGGTTCAAGTTTAAGTATACTTGACATTTGAACTTGTTTGAAGCCCTTATTTTGGGTCTATCTGCAGAGGACATCTGAAATTCCTTTGGCTTCTGATCTATGGCAAGTGAACAAGAATGGATGACAAAGGGATATAAAGATAGAGCTCAAACAAGTTGTTGTTAATTCTTTCTTTCACCTAAGAGGACTAATGAAAAGCTTAAATTACTAAATTCAGACTAGACCATTGTCGCTACTTGCCAAGCAGTACATGCTTGTGCGTCTGTCTAATCCATATTTGAAAGCCACAAACAGAAGCACATAATTTGGCAAAACACCAAAAACATGCCTCGGCACACTTCTAGAGAGTCTTCCAAATGACTTATTGATTCAAAAATTTTAGAGTGTGTCTGTGTGTGTGCATGCAAGTGCACATATATTCATATTGCTGAGATGCTTCAAGTAAGTTCTGCCAGCAAACCATGTGTATTATGCTTGTTTCAGGAGCGGGGGCGAGTTGAGGATTTTCTTTCAAAATTCTGAATTATAGAAAGCAAAAAATAAAGCTGATTATTGGGCAGTTACTTTCTCTTTTACTTTCAGGATAAGTGCAAACTTATTACTTAAAAATGCTTCCCAAAGCACAACATATAAAGCAGTTTATCCTTAAGGAAGGTTAAAATATCCAATTTGTTTTTAAAATGTATTTTGAGGTTTTGTTTTTTACAAATGGGTCACAAGTAGTAACTCATTATAAGAAAAGAAATCTTCATAGCACCATGAATAAATTTCTTACATTGATAAATTATTCTTTTACCAAAGTATTGTTCCTTTGCCAGGTTTCTGCTTGATGTAGAAAGGATACACTTTTTAAAAGCACATAATCTGAATTTAATCCAGAATACTTGAAGATATTTAGAAAGTAACTACATGAAGTTATATTAACAAGACAGATGTGGAAGACAAATGGTCCATAAGAAGTTTCTGGTGTGGTCTACTTCCCTTTGCATGAATATTATTTTTTAAAGTCAAGGGCTTTTATGTGTAGCATTTTATTTAAACACTTCAGCTTCTCTTAGACATTATTATTCCTTACTTGTTGCTGTTTAGTCACTAAGTCGTATCTGACTCTTTGTGACCCTATGGACTGTAGCCTCCAAGCTCTTATGTTCATGGGATTCTCCAGGCAAGAATATGGAGTGAGTAGCTATTTCCTTCTCCAGAGGACCTTCCCGACCCAGGGATAGAACCCACATCTCCTGTCTCCTGAGTTGGCAGGCATATTCTTTACCAGTGGGCCACCTGGGAAGCCGATTCCTCATTTAAGGAAGAGGAAATCAGAGCTCAAAGAGTTTAAAATAAGCTGCCCAAAGTCACACAGCAAGGAGGTAGCAAAGGCAGGGTCACTCTGAAGCCTGCCTGACTCTACATCTTATTCCCTGGACACTCTACCTCTCAGCCTTCTCAGATCCATCCCTTTGAATTGCAAGCCATGCTGCTATGAAGGTAATTGCATGTGGAGTATTTTAATGTATTTCCTTATTCACTTTTGTCTTTTATTTACACTGTCTTATTTAATATTTATCTCAGTTGGATGAGATAGATATTGTCCCCATTTTACAACTGAGAACCATTAAATCCTCACCCAACAGGTAGTCAAGAGATGAGCTTAAGTATGGGATCCTTCCTCAACTGTTTTTTTCTGTTGCATTTTAAATGGCTCAAATCCAGAGAAAATCAATGGTAGGCTCTGTATCTCATATTCAAAAGTTAAGCATGGTAAACCTAGAACTTTGGGGCTTAATTAAAAAACCAAAAAAAAAAAAAAAGAAACCCACAGTACCTGACCATGTAATTCTTTGTAAGCACCTTTTCACATTACAGGTGCAAATTGGTAATTGGTTGAGCTATGTATGTGTTCAAACACATTTTGGTTATGATTGAGTTCCTTTTTTTTCCTTCCTAGTTTCAAGGAAGTTTGTGGTATTCTGGTAGGGGTTTGACCATAACAACTTTTAGTCTTTTGGTTTCATTAGGCATAATAGGATTAGATAGATTAAGGTGACTGAATTCACACAAATGTAAAAAACAAAAAAAATGCGGAGGGGAGATGGGGAAAAGAGTTAGATGGGGAGGAGTTAGTTGTCACTGTTCTGTTTATCTATTTGCAACACCATTTGAAAAATTTCACAGAAAGGTAGTGTCCTTCCTGCAAGCTTCATTTTGTATCAGTTTCTTAGTGTCCAGGGATGAGAGTATCATACTCATGACCTTTCAGTAAGTATTTGTGATGAAATTAAAAGGCTAAAGTCTTAAGCTCGAATGTGTAATCGGGTTTTCACTTACATACATGTTCATTATCCCTCAAGGTAATGCTGGTGGTTGGGTTGACTCAGGAGGTAGCCTTGAGAATCTTTCTGGACTGGCAGGGTTTCGCTGCCATGGCTCCATGTACTTTGCTCTCACTATTTATTCCAGATGCATTTATATCCCTTTATTAATTCTCTTACTCTGACTTTGAGATTGACAATTACCAAGACCCCCAAACTTGTGAATTCAAGTGTGTTCCTTTAGAGGAGGTGAATGTTGATTGATAAAGAAGAAGCTGACATGAGATCACAAGAAAGGTAATGAAGTCTGGGTCACTCATTTAAATATGTGACACAAATGGAGAACTTGCAGACCTGAGTGCATGCTGGGAGGCAGTCCTGGCCCAAGCCATGTAAACTCTGATCACAAATTACCATCAGTGCCATCTACCATGCTGCACTAAGGTCCATTGGATAGACTGAGGTGGGGACAGGCTAAGAACTTTAAGCCATTGGTTCATCTGCTGGATTTTATCATGTTGGTGGTCTGGACAGTTACTTTGACTTTTTCTTGAAACAAATCAACTAAAAACATCTCCTTCATTGCTTGCCTAAACAATGTTTCCAAAAGTTAACTAACTGCCTAAATTCAGTTGATTTGATTTTCTCAAGAAATCAGTTAATTTCACTAAAAAAACACACATAACTCTGCCACCTCTTGTGTGGTGCTTAAACGGTGTTTTCAAAAGATGATTATCCTTCAGTCAGAATGGAGGAGGTCCATTTTTTATTTTAACAAAAAGATACTGCTTACTCCCTCTTTTTGGTGAATTTTATTCTATTTAGACTTAATTCTTATGCCTCATATTGAACATTTGTTCTAGAGAAATGTGATCCCAGGAGCGCTGGTGATGTGCTGTTCAGACGGCGCTGTGCTTTAGGTTTCTGTTCCAATCTAAGATTTCAGAAGAGTCAGTAACTGCAAATAATCTAAAAGGGGGAAGAGTGAAGAATGCTTCTAACTTTCCTTTGAAATGAATAGCTCCGCTAGAGCAGCAGCTATTAGAAAAACAAAAACAACAAAGAAAAGCTGCCCAGCTCAGCACACAGAGGTAAATTTACTTACATCAGACTGAAAAATGAGGGCTGGGCTTTGAAAAGACATCCCTTCTGACTAGAGGAAAGCTTGTAATTTTGGCATGGCTGCAGCCCTCCTAAGCCCCTGAGAAATTCTGTAAAACATTACAGAAGACTGTTCTTAATATTAATGGATGTCTTCCCGTGTGTGTGTGTGTGTGTGTGTGTGTGTGTGTGGTGTGTGTGTGTGTGTGTGTGTATGCACAGGGAAGAAAAATGCCAGCCAGGGATGGGAGAGAGAATGAGAGAGAAGGATTAGGTAGAATGAGGAACTACCAGTGAAAGTGTCTCATTTCTGAAAAATCTTTTGCATCTGTCATTTTCTACTCTTCATCCAGTAGAGTATCTAAAGATGATTTTCAGAAGAACCCCAGCCATTTAGACACTTGAGGTTATTAGCCTTGTGATACTGTGGCCCTCTTAACAAACTCTTCCTAAAATACTTTGTAGATAACATGACTCACTGATATAATCTCAAATCATGGTCTTATCTGTTACATGACATCAGAGGTGAAAAAAAGACTGTTTCCCCGTGTCTGGTTGCAGTGAGTATCACATCATGTTGTACTGTGGCGGACAGTTTCAGGGGTACCAAGGGCCTGCAGCTCTGTCTCTTGGGAGGGGACTTTTCCTTTGCAGCTTAGCTTCAGGAAACCTGAACATTTGTGTTTTCAAGACCACATACCATTGGGAAGGAAGTAGGGGTGGAGATGCGTGCTGAGATTAAGTGGCTACGAGAATCCCTGTGCTGTGCAGGATCTGGGAACCGCTAGGGTTTCTGTAGCCCTCTTTCTGGCATGCCTTTAGAATTTGCGAAGTTCTGCTGACAACAAACACTGATACTTGTTAAGGATACTTTTTGCAGAATAGTGTGTTGACTTTTCAGGCCCGGCCAGACAGACTTCTGTACAGCTTGCCTGACCAGCATGGCTGTAAATTGTGTGTCTGTGCTTGTCTCAGGAGACGGACGGATATCTGCTGCCTTAGAATCCACCGTCATACTTCTTTGGGATACGTAACTGTTACCTATCATGGTAAAGGAATTTAATAATTGTGGGAAACAGTTGTTCAAAAGCAACTTGGAGATTATTTTCAGGAAGGAGGTGTTAACTCCTCCTAGCCCTGAGTCAATCTCTCCGTTTCGGGCACTGGCCCACGTTACCTTTAAGGACGCTGGCCTTTTCTGGCTCAACATGTGGACAGTTATGCAGATAATAAACAGAGAGCCAAACTTCTTTTCAGGATTGACAATGTGGGGGAAAAAAAACAGAAAATGCACCCATTTAAAAAGGGTGCCTTGATTTGCTGTGGAGTTTAAAACTGGGGACGTGTTTTCCCAGACGTGTAGCAAATAGTTCTGTGGCATCGTTGCCTAGTTAATAAGTGATCTCCCTGGCCTGCTCTGGCCAGGCATGTTTTCCTGACTTAGGACTGACACTCTTCTTATAATCTTAATTCATTTTTAGTCTAGGCTGACTAAATCTTCTGATTTGGCAGAGTAGAGTGTCCGGATTGCCGTTGTTATGTTTGCTCTGGATTTATATCTTAAGTTGAGGTTAAGTAATGTATTTACATAAATCAACTCAGCACTAGATTCTGATACAGAATTGTTTTACTGAGAGAGAGAGAGAAAAAATGAATTGTATTGCTTCCTGAGATTTGCTTTCATTTTATATTAAACCTCAAAGGATTTATCAATTTAACATGTTCTGTGTTAAAATGAACTCTTCTGTGGGTTTTGCTTCTTATAAAAGAGAATGAAAAGAAGTTTATTTGCTACAGCTGGTTATATAGCTTTTGCTACAATGGGATGACTTTTCTAGAGGTAGAATGTAAAATATAGTAAGCTGATATCATTTAGCAAAAATATCAATATGTTTTTAAGGAAGGATTCGTGTTTTCTTATGGGCAGCACAAGGACTCCAAAAAATTTAAAAAGTTCTTTCAGTAATAAAGATACTGCAGAAAGGTAAAGATGTTTTAAATTTATGGTTGCCAGTATTTAATGGGAGTACTTTTTATTGTGATTCATGCAAATGTCTTTCCAGAATTTTATTTCTTTTAAAATAATGGCAAAGAATATGTCTGGTTGTATTGGATGGGTCATCTATTAATTCATACTCTAAAACAGTTTTTACTTTTGTTAAAATATACTTGTACATATTTCTAAATCATAATGAAGGTGTTCAGAATTTGGGGATAAGATATTTTAAAAGATATCTTATCATTGCAAATGCCAGAAATATATAGGATGAGCAAGAGATTGCTGGTTATTTTAAGTTTATTGAAAAACAACACTGAAAACTTGCTACTTTCAATACTGTGAAATACTAGCAAAACACTACTGACTGTGAAATATAATGTTAAATGTCTGACTTTAAATTTTAATATTTTTATGCCTACTGAACAGAATTTGCCTAATTTTAACAATGATAGTTTCATGCTTTCATAAAACTAGGAAATGCTAAGTAACTTCATGACAGGTTTTTATTTTCATCTTGAATATATTTTCTTCCTAGACTATTATTAGCATTGCTAAAATATCCTTCTGTACCTAGGGGAGATATTCTGTCTCCTGGGTTCTTGCAAGTTTATCTAAGATGGCCCAAGTGGAGGGGGTTGCATTAATTTTGAACAGCATAGTTTTCTTGGTGGGATGGCTTTGTATTGTGTTTTGCTTTGTTTAAAGAAATTATTATTGACTCCTTAAGTGTTCTTCTTGAGGTTCCATATTCCCTGACTTCATCTCATTTTGCACCATTTAACGTTAGTGTGGCTGTCTGGCCAACCACTCCTTCTCTTTCATCCGTTCACTTGAGAAGATAGGATCCATATTTCCAGTCTCTGCAAGGTGGAAGCATGTGTTTTGTCCAGCTGAGTCTCTTGGTCTGGTTTTTTTTCCTGGTCCTAATACATGTTTATTCCTACATGTGACAAATCTGCAGTCATGTTTTCTTTCTGAGTTATAATGACTCAGATGTCATAATTAATTTGATGAGCAGGTGGGGGTTATTAGCCTTGTGCTTCACTTGCTAATAGCTGCACAGTTTTTCTAAAGTACTCTTTCAACTAAGGAGGCATTTCTTCACATAGAATAAACAGTACGGCACAAAAGCCTCAGTTAGATAACTATCCGTGGGCTTGAAAAGCTGCCAAGCAGATGTTGTTATTGGAGCTGGCCCAGGCGAGATTGGGCAAGGCAGATGCTCGCGGGGAGGGGTGGGGGGAGGAGAAGGGGGAGGAGATGTAAGAGAGCAGAGGTTGTGGGGTGGGGGGAAAGGGAGGTTCTACAGGACTCTTGCTTGCTTTGCAGGGGTTGGGCCAGATTTTGTTGGGGTGGGCGTCATCTTCTCATGAGCCACCTCCATGGTGATGGCCTCCTGTTGGCCTCTTGAAATGTACATAAATGAGGATGGGGTGGGGTTGGAGGGGACCCTCTGTAAATATCCACATGGGAATGAATCCTTGTGTTCATCCAGAGGGCTGAGACTTCTGGTTTGCATTAGGGCGGCTGTGTGCAATTTTTGAAGGGCCTACGGAGACTCTGCTTCATACCTACCCACATATGTAATGGACATGACGGCCCTGACATTTACCAGAACTCATAGGTTCTGCTTTATTGCTATAAATTAGGTTGTGCAAATTTAAGACAAAATACTGTTTTGTTTCCTGTCACCTCACCATATAATTTTTTTTTCTGGGCCTTCCCCACTCTTTATTAAAATATTGTGAAGTAGCAGCATACTTCAAAAAATTAAAATCAATCTTGGAATGTGTCAGATTTGTATGAGGTAAACATGTGGCAGGTTTAATCTAAGCTGATCTTGTTTCTGTCTGCTGTCTTTTTTTCTTTCTTTCTTTGTTTTTTTTTTTTTTTTTTTTGTGATCTAAGGCTTTTTAAAACTCCTCTCTCACTCCCCTTCACTAGATTAAATTCTGTAATCTCATTTTTCTTTGAGCTGATCTCAAGCCAGTGGTCTGGGGATTTTATAGCCAAGGGATAATTTTTGATAATGGGCTATTAAAACACTTGCAGCTCCTACCCTGTCTTTCAAATTAGTGTGTGCACAGATTGTCTTTCTGGGGGAAAAGTCTTTCCCTTGGCAATAAGCAACTGATTATATGCTACAACCAGCATAAAAGCGTCCTGTAATGCTTATACCAAAAACATAGGTAAATAATAAATGATAAATAACAAGGCTGACTGTACAGTGGGAACAGCAGCTCTGCCCAGGATTTTTGCTTTATCCCTTGGAGAAAAAGTCCTGTTTTCCCTATTCAGACAGATTTAGTGTGTTCTGACAACAGGGTCATCTAACAGTTTCCTTAACGATGGAAGTACAGTGGCTGGAGACAGCTGTGTAAGGTCACGTAACTTTCATTGTTGTTTATAGTACGCTTATTAATAGGTTAAAATGAATAACTCCCTGGACAGAGGTCAGGTAGCACCTGTATAAATAATGAATTTACCCTTCCAAAATATGTAATGTAAAATTAATATACATAACTTGCCACTTTTTAAAAAAAATTCAGTTCAGCTTCCTTTCCTTTCTTTAGTTTTCTGAAGTATGATTAAAGTAAAAATTAATGAGTCCTGAGAAGGCAAACAAAGCTGTTCCCTAATACCCTGTTTCAGTACAACTGAGATTTTGTTAGCGTACAGTTAAAGCCAGTAGCCTCTGTCATTAAAAACGGTACCTGATTCTACGTTGCAATCATTTGTCACAAGGAAAAATATTTTGGACATGCAGGCATATGGAACATAAAGTGATGTAAAGCCACCAGTTGTGAAACTGATGTGATGTGTGTTGTGCTGAGAGTTGGCATGAATGCTTTTCTTCTTCATATGTAAAATTGGGGTTCAGATGTGTCTATATGTGAAATGCATAGCTGCATTGTGTGCAGATAATAAGAACACATATGTCTCAACACCATTTTTTATGCCTCTATGCTTCATTGCTCAATAGCCTGATAGATGCATATGACTGAATTCATTCATTCTGTTGATTGTTCATACTTTTGGAAATGATGTTGTGATTTGGCAAACTGGATCTTGGTTGGGGAGCAATACTGAAAGCAAAGAAGTAGCACACTTTTGATTCTGAACCTTGTACTTAAGAATTCTAAAACTTCTTCAAATATTTCTAATCTAGTAAAGGGTTTCTCTGTATCCAGGCCTTTAACTGTATAAAATTGAAATCCATTAGTGGGTAAAGTGGATGTTAATTCTGTCTCTTATCTAGTAAATGGTGGTGCTGTACCCAGGCCTTCAACTATGTAAAACTGAATCCAGAGCAGACATTATCAGTGCCTCTTTCATTGTTCTAATTATGCAAATAAGAAGTTCAAGGAACCTTTGTTAAGTTCAATGAACATAATGTATTCCTAGCAAAATGCTAGTGTGCTAAATATTAGGGAACTATAAAGACCAATGAAGTATTGATCCTTGTTCTCGGGGAGTTTATAATCTGATCTAGTAATGGAAATAGAAACATAAAAGTAACCACTTAAATTGTATAAAACAGATGGTAGACAATGGCATATAGATAGATAAAAAGTACTGTTGGAGTGGAGAGGAGGGAGTTAGTAATTTATGAGAATCCAAAGAAAGCTCTTGGAGTAATTCCCTGGTGGTTCAGCGGTTAGGACTCTGCACTTTCCCTGCTGAAGGCCCAGGTTCAATCCCTGGTTAGGGAACTAAGATCCCACAAGCTGCACATGGCGGGGCCCAAAACCGTAAAACAAGTAACAGAGAAGGCTCTTGTGACTTCTAGAAATGAGCTAGAAAGATGAGTGCAGTTTTCTCAGACAGAAATGTGAGGGGGCGGGGCTCCTGGATGTTGGAATTAGCACAAGGGAAGGTGAGTATTGGGAACAGGTACGGGCACATTGGTGGTTGTGGGTCATGAACAGCCATGGAGGCGGTGAGTAGATTTTAGCTTGTGTAGGAATGGAGAGTCTCATAAGGGGCTAGGCTCAAAGAGTGGGGTTGCTGACGGTTTCAGTTGCCACAGTGAATAGTTTCCAGTGGGTACCTCTTCACACATCTCTTAAAAGTTATAATTAGATTGTCTTATATATGACAATTTCGACAATAAAATGAAAGATGTATTGGAGAAAGGAGAAAATGGAATTAGGAAAGGGACATTTTAGGCCACGCTTTAAAATTTTCATGTAAAATATTTGTCTTGTCCCTGTATTTTGTATATTGCATATAAAGATTTAAAACAGAAAATGTAGACTGCATATTCAATAACTTGAACAATTTTTATTGAGCACCTGCTATAAACCAGTGATATTTCTAAGGGCTGTGGGTATAATCATGAACAAGACAGACATGAGCTCTGCCCTCAGGGAGCTTGCCTTCTGTTGGGAAAGAATGATGAAGTCAAATCAACAAAATAATAAGTCATTTCAGATTGTGATGAAACAAAGAGAATGTGATGATACCAGTATACAGATTAAACTGGAGATGATTATGGGGGACTATCTGTCAGCTAAGGTCCTATGGGAAAGCCTTGTTGAGGAAATGGAATAGGAAAGGATGAGGAGTACAGTAGTATCCTAGTACGTTTGATACTAGTTTGTGACCTCCGTTATCAATTTAACTCTGGTTAAAAGTCCCTTTCTGGCTTTGGCACTTCCAGAGATGGTCTCAGGGACAGGTGATGCTTTCACGATTGGTAGAGAGCTCTCTATAAGAAGCACGTCATGGTATTCCTGGATAGACTTCCATTTGCAGAATCCTCATTTAACTTTAGGTGGTCTTCACTGTAAACAAAATATTTAAGAAATATTTTATATGTAAAGACCCGTATATAGAAGACCTTGCTTACTTTATAAAAACTGCATTTTCCTGTTTTATTGTTCGTTGCCTCTCGTTCAACGCCCTAGTATTCTGTGCTTCTGAGAAATCCCTTCCAGGCAACAGATTTGTTGGCACGCCTCATAGCATAGGATGCTATGATGAGACTTGTGTAGTCAGTCTTATCGTCGTCTTTTCCCAGTCTGACCGACGGCTCAGAGCTCAAAATTTGTGTTTGTTTGTCTGTTCGTCTTTGTTTGGAGTCTGTGATAGCAATTTCCATTTCCTGTCTGCCTCTATCTCTTGGATTTTGTGTTTTCATACATGAATTTTCACAGTTTTCTGTTAAGCGAAGTGTCATGTCATTATTTGTAATAACAATAAAGATTTATCTTCAGATTTGATGCTTGGGATCTGAGTACAGAACCAGCAGGAATGACCGGATTCTGGAGGTATTGATGAAAGGGAGTGTGATGATAGATGGTCATGAAGGGTTAAGGAGGGGAGGAGGAGGAGATGGCTATACCGTGGGGAGAAGCCTGGGGCAGCTTACAAACACAGGCAATCCAAGAGCAAGAGCAAATCTGAGGAAGGGATAAAGACTTGGATTTTAATCAAACTGGTGGTCATATGCCCTGCTGAAATGAACTATTAAAGAGAGTGCTAGAGTAGAAAAGGAGGGTTCTGGTTAGGAATACAGATTTGAGTGTAATTGAAAGCTTGGAAGTAAATGGGGCTATTAAGGGAGGGATTGTTTCTAGAGAAGGTCTGAGGGCTGTGAATGGACCCCTGAGGGAGGTCTACAGTGAGTGTCTAAGGGAGAGGCACTCACATCCCCCACCCTCTGCATGTGTGTACACTGTCATCCCACTAAGATGACATATTTTATCCTCCATCTTTCCTCTGACTAGTTCTTGTTCATCCTTCAAGGCCCATCGGAGACATTGCAATACATTGATCCCCCTTGTCTGAGATGGTGGCTTCTCCTTTGGGCTCTTGCAGTACTTTGTACTTGTCAGCAGTAGGACTTACCACATATTATCAGAATTGCTCAGTTCGTTCTTTTTCTCCCCACTGCCCTGTAAACTCTCCGAGATATCTTGCATGTAGCTGAATGCCTGCTGCATAGCTGATGCTCAATACACATTTGAGGGGTAAATAAATAAACTAGCAGAGTCATCCTAAACATGAGAGGAATGCTGTCTCAGAGATGTCAGGGAAGACAGATGAGCATCTAAAGAGAAGGACACATAGTCAACATAAGGGTGATGATATGCCTCCTGTCTCAGTCACCTTAGCTGCCATCATCAAATACTATAGACTGGGCAGCTTAACCATTATTTCCCACAGTTCTAGAAGCCCAGAAGTCTAAGATCAAGGTGTCAGCAAGTTAGTTTTCATTCTGATGCCTCTTTTCACGGTTTGTAGGTGACTGCCTTCTCATGGTGTCCTCATGTGGCAGACAGAACAAGCAAGATCTCTGGTGTCTCTTTTTATAAAGACACTAATCTTATTGGATCTTAATAGACTTCCCTGTAGCTCAAATGGTAAAGAATCTGCCTGCGAAGCAGGAGACCAGAGTGTGATTCCTGGGTTGGGAAGTTCCTCTGGAGAAGGGAATGGCAATCCACTCCTGTATTCTTGCCTGGACAATTCCATGGACAGAGAAGCCTGGCAGGCTACAGTCCGAGGGGTCTCAAAGAGGCAGACAGGACTGAGTGACTAACACACACACACACACACAATCTTATTGGATCAAGGCCACAAGGGTGGGGCCGGGACTTCAATATATGAATTTTGGGCATGCACACAAGTTTTAAGTCCATAATACCTCCCTCATGCTGGGTACTATTTGTAGTTTGTACATAGATAGATAGATAAGTAGATATTCCTAGTTGAAAGTATAACATCGGATCCATAGTAGAAAGTATGTACCTTTGCTCTGAATTCTGATCCAAAGGACGTTGCTGGGACAGCCCACATATATACCTAGTCACAGTAAAGCAGTTCTGATCCAGTAATTTTTATGACTGATCCTGCAGAGTTGCTCATGATATCCACTATATCTGTCTTTTTATTCACTTGGTGATGACTGAATGTGCTTAGACTGTAGCTTGAAAGGAATTTCATGAGTAAAAGGGTGTTAGGCTCAGGAATTTAGGGAGGGAATTTATGGAGCCTGATTTATTTTAAAATTAGATGATTATCTGCTTAGGTTGCTCTAGGTGTGGCTTTGCCTTAGGTGTGGGGATAGCCCAGATTTCCTTTTAAGTTTCTTACTGGCTTTCACATCCTCTGGTTGGAATTTAAAAATTCTTATTTTTCAGAACTATTTGAAATTCTTGTCCTCTCCATCTCCTAGAAATACTGTCTGTTGAAAATAAGGCATAGTCAGGAAAGAGTATCTCTATAGAGTTGTAGCAGAAGACATAACAGAATCTTTGAATAATTAATGAAAATACTTGTCTTATTCTATAATGGATAATACTGAGACACATAAAAACTCATTGCTGATCATTTTTATTTTTCTGAAGAAACCGATAATGTGTCTTTTATTCTCACCTAAATGCTCCTATGTACACAGACATTAGCAGTTCCTTTGGTTTCTCTATTTTGATAATTATTTAACCTCTTGTAGTTACTTTCTTTATTCTTAATAACGTTATTATTGGGCATACACTTTTGAGTTTTGAAAAGTCACTTAAGTATAGAAATAACCTTCTCTGGATATAAGAATGGCTGTTGACTGGGCGGATGGAATAAGTCCGGGGTATGTGATGCATCATGTCTCCTAGTATCAGAGAGGGAGGAAAAAAAGCATTTGACTTTTTGTATACAACATCTATCTAGTCTTAGTAGAAAGATTTGTTGTTGTTGTTTTTTTTTTTGGTCAATTTAAAATGGGCATTTCTATATTTCTATAATGTTTGCTGGGAAATTTGTTTCCCTAAGGCCGGAAGTCTGGGCCAGAGGCAAACCCTTTGAAGTGTGTCTCCTTTCTTCCTTTGTACATTAAAATAAATCAAAACAAAACTCTAATCCCTTTATGATACTTGACAGCCATGGACTATTGTTCTGTACTGCATCAGCAAAATCACTCTTTCGCACTTGAACTGGGAGCTTTTTAGGGTTGCCTCTTTACCTCCTGCCTGTTTTAGGGGCAGAGACGTGACACAGGAGCAATACTAGTTTCTGGGGGGTGAGTACTTGAGTGTAGACACTGATACTTGAGCTCATAGCTTGCACTGTTCGCTTTCACTTTTCACGGAATGGGCTGCTCCGTTTGTCTAAGACTCACTTTCCCTTTTGCTCTCCCTAAGCTCTTCCACCACTGAGATCCATAATTGTTCTCCATAATGAATACATAACAGATCCTTTGGGTGACCGGAGCTGTAAATAGGAGGGATCTGGGTGACAAACCTGTGTATGGCCCTCAGTGCCCTTTATTGTCACCAGTGCTGAATTTCATATATATGTATTTCTGAGGTTTCAGCCAGGCCACATGGGAAGCTGTGTCCCTCTTCTCTCCCCCTGCCCCCACCCCCATCTTTTTGGAATGAGTTTATGTTTTAATATTTTAAACACAGTTTTTTATCCATAGTCAAATTTAAGTGTTGAACTTGACTTAAAAATCAGGGTATCTGCTCTTTTTTGTCAGAGTAGTGAAGGAGAATGCTGAGAGAAAAAAATCTATCCTGGAAGAGATTTTCTGCACAGGGAAGAACTGATGGCAACCATTTCTTCATGCTCATCCTTGAGTCTGCAGCTTTTGTGAAACAAATCTCCTCATGCCATACAGAATGCCATCGAAACATCAAAACACTTAAATAGTATTTTAAAGGAAAAGCCTACCTTGTTTAACGGTAGTTTATTTAGAGGCTGCGCAAATAACAAAATCATGTTATAGGTTAAAACAAAAAGCCACGGCAATCTACCCTATCACGCCTTTCCTTTTAGGGGAAGAGGGCCAGATGTTTAAACAATATTGCAAGCGGTGTGCAGACTGCAGCTCTTGGAGGCCTTGGGAAAGAAATCATGTCTGCACCCCTAGTGTTTCACAGTTTTAGACCCCTGACCTAGAAACAGTTTAAACAGATGTTTAGTTCAAGGGATTTATGTCGACATTGAAATTTTTTTCCCCTTTGGAAATGGCTGCCTCTAAAACTGGAGCTTTTTCTTAGAAAAAGGACCAGAGAAACAAGGACATCTCACAACTTCGTAGTTTCATGTTGCATGTGTCCCGGTGCAACAGAAACAGAACAAATAGGTACAAACCACCTCATCAGCCACTACTGTTCATGTGTATGGACATTTTTGTAGCCCCCACTTTCAGTTCTGTGTAGGTGATCACAGACTTGCAACAAGAAGTTTGCTAAAGCAGAGGAGACTTTTGGAAAACCCCTTTGGATTATGAACCAACTGAAATTATAGCTTCTCTTCCTCTCCTTATTTCCTTCCCTCTCTCCCTTCCAAATCTTCCTTTACCTCTTCTCCCAGAAATAATTCCTTTCAACTTTGATCCTGGTGTGTGGAGTTCATTCCATGACTTGGGTCAGTCAGGAACAGTGCATTGCATCATAGCTGCCTTTATGAAAGTGTTTATTTCATATCTGAAATGTTTTCATGTGCATTCGCTCTGCTTTGACTTGCAGAAGGGGAAAGTAGTTTTACTGGAGGCAAAACAGCCACCTGTGAAAACTAATTGCGTAGGTAGACGTTTGATGGTATCTCTGGGAGGGACCCAGCAGGAAGAAAGTAAATGTTCTTAATCTACAGGGAAATTACCTGTGTGCCAAGCTGACCCTCTTCATCAAAGCCAGAGTTGAAATATACCATCAAGTTGGTGGCCTCTGTTTAGGAGGCCGAGGTGGGGAGGGTGACAAGAAGGAGGAGTCCTGGAAGGTGGATACAATTCTTCGAGATGAACTGAATAGATAGAGGAAAAATGACAAATGTGATATACTCAACTGAACCACCTCGTTAAGGGCTGACATGTGATGTGAATGTTCTGTAGTCACTTTGTAACAAAAACTTGAGATGTGGTTCCTTCTTTCTTCCCCTTCATCAAGTTTTCTTTTTAGTCTTAACTTAAGACTAAACTTAAGACTTAACTTAAGACTGCTGTCTTGGCTTTTTAAAAAAAAAATCTTTCCTCTCCTTGATTCATCAGTCTAGTATACCCACGTGCCTTGCCATTGAAAGGGCAAAATGGATTGTGATGGAGAAACAGGAATCAGTGATGCAGGCTCCCTCTTGTTACCATCTGAGTAGCTCTCTGACTGATTATACGCAAGTTTAGAAAGATCAGGTCCCATGGGGCCATACTATGTACCCACCGATAAGTGTATGCCTCTGTGTAAAACTAACCAACTGAGATTGGTCTTCCAATGACAGGGTCTGAGCTCTCTTGTAAGAGTCTGCGTTTTGCTGTTCACCTTACTTGGCAATCAGCAGTAGTCTTGGTACTAGATGTTTTCTACTCACATACCTACATGTTGCCTTAGCTGTGTAGCCAGAAAAGTTTGACAACACGTGTCTGCCTGCTGGTTCTTGTTCAGTCACTAGGTCGTGTCTGACTTGTGGTGACCCCACGGCCTGCAGCACACCAGGCTTCCCTGTCTTTCATCAGCTCCCAGAGTTTGCTCAAACTCATGTCCGTTGAGTCGGTATCTCATCCTGTGTTGCTCCCTCTTCTCTTGCCCTCAGTCTTTCCTAGCATCAGCCTCTTTTCCAGTGAATTGGCTCTTGGCATCATGTGGCCAAATAATTGGCGCTTCAGCTTTAACATCAGTCCTTCCAATGAATATTCAGGTTGATTTCCTTAGTGTCTTTCCTGAACGGCTGTCTTTCATGGGAAATCAAAACTCTAGAGGAGAGGGGAAAAGTCCCTAGTATTTGAAGCGCCATGAGATTTAGGGAGATTTGGAGAAAAGTTAGACTATCCTTCTGCAAGATTAATAAAAAAAAATTTTAGAGAACAACCAGGAAGTTTTACAAAAGCTCCATAAATTAAATAAGAACACGAATTAAAAGGAAAGTTATGTGATTTTGAAAAGGAAGCGTTTTGTGTTTGGAAGACTTTGGACACATTCCTTAATGTGTGGGGTCCTCAGTCGGGCCCTGGGTGCAGTCACTGGGATGCTGAGCTGCCCAAGGGAGCTGTTCGGTAGGAGGCCAGGTTCTCTTGGAGGCTCCATTGCCTTTAGCTTTCACTGTCTGGGAGTAACTAGATCCATGCCTCTGAAGTCCATGAGTGCTCACTTAACCCTTGTGTACTTTGACTTCTTCCTACCTGTTCCTACCAGTGTCTTGTGGGTCCTTTCAGGATCCAGCAATTCAATCTTGCACCTGTCCCTGAGAGTGCTTCCTTGGAGCCTCCCACTTCAAATTGCTATCAGAAGCTCTTCTACAAAAGCTAAACATGAACCAGTGTGACCCTATCTGGAGGTGATATTGGAGTCTAGTTCTCAAATTCAACCCCAGTTGATTAAAATACCTGGGATCCATAAATAACATTCGGTCAGAAGACCTTTCCAATCATAATATGTGACAGTACTCCTGGGCCCCTTTTTCTAGAGCCTCATAAGCCACTTGTGTGAGAAATTTCTCCTCCATCAAATGTAAGATAGGATCTTGTTCGGGAGACATCTACAGTTATGTCCAGTTTATTTCCATGGGGCCTAAGCACTTAAAGCGATGTATAGTGGACCCTTGACACTTCTAAGGGATATTTCAAGGATGATCATGAATTTTTAAATTTACAGGCAGCCCTGTGGACTATAGTTTCTTCCCCAGGTGTCTGTATTTGGACAAGAAGCACCACTTCCATACGCCTTTTCACTTTCACTTAACTTCTGTCACCATCACAAGTAATTGGCTTTTCTTTCAGTAGCCTTTATTTTTTAAACAAAGGAACAGTGTTATCACTTCATGAGCTTTCTATGTAACAATG
Source organism: Bison bison bison (assembly GCF_000754665.1). NCBI lineage: Eukaryota > Metazoa > Chordata > Mammalia > Artiodactyla > Bovidae > Bison > Bison bison. The sequence goes on along the minus strand of NW_011494948.1, from coordinate 8,686,080 downwards.
AATAGAGAGAGAACAACAAAATCGCTCCGAGATGTGACTGTTGAATAGTTGGCCGGGTTCATACAATACCCAAGTGATTCTCTTCAGTCTTGCATGCCTGTGGATCAGATTTGTCCTCAGAAAAATGACAAATTTGATTGTAGAATTTCTCTCCTTAAAGGAACTTTTATTAATAGTTCATGTACTTTAGAACATGGTCTGGGGAAACACTGGTATTTTGTAGGAGCTCCTGAATGAAAGCAGACCCTAGAAAGAAGGTATCATAAAAAGAACCAGGGATAATGTGTTTGTTGTTAGTCCTGGGGTTCAGTTTCAAGTTTAGCAAGTGTGTGTGTGATGTGAATGTAGACAGATTCATGTGTGTATATTATTGTTTTAATGTTTCCATGTAATGTGCTTTAAAATGGAATGACATCCTTACTAACCTGATATATGAAGCCACTGTGTAAAACTGTCTAAAAAGAGTATTTACAAAATGAGGGTGTTATCGAAAAGTAAACTGCTGGGTAGTGGGACTGTTGCTCAAAGTAGTTTCCTGGTTCACATCAATGATCAGCAAACTCATTTGGCATGGTTTCCTCTATAAGACATCTAGGAGCAAACACAAAAATATTTTGCTGGTAGCTGCAGCAGGAAGAGGCTTCGTAAGGCAGGTAGTAGTGAGACCTCATTAGGGTTCATACAGGAAGTACGGGCTAGTTTATGCCTGCTACCTGCTCTGTGGCAGAAGAGGGCCCTGGCAAAGAGAGCAGATCTGGAAGGGCAGCACAGGTAGGTAGAATGTCTTCAGGTACTTAAAACCATCCTGTTCTCACCTACCTGCAAAGCTCTTTGACCTGAAGGGCCACATTATTCAGCATAATTCTGAAAGCATTTTTTCTTTACTAATAAGCAGACAAGGTTAACCAGCCTGTTGTTTAAATTGTATGTTGAAATCAATTGCCCTGTTAGATCACAGCAGTTATAAAAGGAAAAGATCTGAATGAAAGTTCTCAGTCATTATAAGCGGTACCTTTGTCTCCATTGAGTTTATATTCTAACATGAGTCATCCAAGACGCTCTTTTACAGCTTTCTATGTCCTTAAAAGGGAGGGGGACATGGCAGCCCACTCCAGTATTCTTGCCTGGAGAATCCTGTGGACACAGGAGCCTGGTGAGCTATGGTTCATAGTATCGCAAAGAATCGGGCATGACTGAAGTGACTCAGCACGCACGTCCATAGAAGAGCACTCAGGATGCTTGATGGCAGCAGCAGCCACCACCACTGAAAATGTAAATGGAGGGGAAAAAAAGCCCACACTTTTCAGTTTACTGGATTGCATTAAATAAAACCTAATCATAGGAGATGTAAAGTGATATAAGGCTCTAAAAAACCATTGTCCCTTTAAAAAAATATTACCTTCCTCTAGCAGTACAACCAATAATTCTGCCTACATGTATTGATAAATTCAGACAAAGACACCATAGAAGGTACACTGTAGGTGTCATCTCTGGAATTATCTCTTTTTGACTCAAGGATTTTTGAGGTTTTAATCCTTGTTCATTTAATGCTGAGTGAAGCACCAGGGATGCTGGTTTTTGCTGGCCCTGCCTGGGGCATTCACTCCAACATCCAGCTCACGAGAGAGCCACCTCCAGTGTTTCACAGGCTTTGCAGCTGTGTTGTGCTAAGTCCCTTCAGTCATGTCCAACTCTTTGTGACCCTATGGACCATTGCCCACCAGGCTCCTCTGTCCATGAGATTGTCCAGGCAAGAATACTGGAGTGGGTTGCTGTGCCCTCCTCCGAGGGATCTTCCTAACCCAGGGATCAAACCTCTCCTGTATTGGCAGGCGGGTTCTTTAGCTGTGCAGAAGCTGGAATAAATTAGCACCTTGTATCCACAACAACTTGAGACTGGCCTGTTATACATGTGTATCATCTCATTTAATATTCACAGTAATCTCGCTTTAATTCCCATTGAGGGGAGCTTGCCCAATGGCTCAGTGGGTAAAAGAATCTGCCAGCATTGCAAGAGACACAGGAGACTCAGGTTTGATCCCTGTGTCAGGAAGATCCCCTGGAGAAGGAAATGGCAAGCCACTCCAGTATTCTTGCCTGGGAAAGCCCATGGACAGAGGAGCCTGGTGGGCTACAGTCCATGGGGTCGCAGAGAGTCAGACATGACTGAGCAACTAAGCATGCACACATGTTTAGGTGAGGAACCCGAGGCTCTGTGTGGAACTGACTTGCTCAAGGCCAAACAACCAGGAGTTGTCCCAGTCAGGTAGAAGCAGGGCAGTCTGGCTTTAGAGCCCTTGTTGCTAAGCTGTTAGGCAAAACTTCTTGATCTCTATGAGTGACTGAGGTTTTGTTAGGAATTGGGCTCTTCCTCTCGGGGTTCTTTCAGATCTGCTCAGTTCTGAAGAGGCAGAATCTCCTCAAAACTGGGGTAGAGGTGAAGCCTGGTCAAACCAAGCTGTGGGGACTTACTTAGTTCCTGGTTCTGTTTAGAAGGCAAGTCTGGAAGTTAGCCTGAGAGTGCTATCTGTCTCTTTAGGTTTTGAAGAGGGCCTCTGTAGTCCATAAAGTGTTGGAGCAAGTCACCCCCAACTCTGATCCCTTTCGCCCAACTGGTCTTGTCACCTTGGTCCAATTTATGAGCTCATGACGATTAAGTAACCTTGATGCTTGTAGTTCTGTAACTGCGGCTGCCAAGCAGGCTAGTGTTTCTAAACTGTGTTAATGGTATGGCATATTCTCTTTCTTTTTGGAAGTCAGTGAAGTCAAGGAAGGAATATGAATATTATATTTCATTCCCTTCCTTCTTTCCTATCTTTCTCTGTATCTTTCTATGAGTCTTTCGCTTTTTTTTTCTATCCCATTCTTCTGATATATTTTCTTCTTGATTTATAGCAATGAAATTGGGAGTGTGGATTAAAGGGAAAATTTTCTTTCTTAAGGAGAGGGACTTGTCTAGTTAAAAATTTTAAGGAAATGGATTTATTTCTAAATACACAGAAAAGAAGGGGGCCATGGAAGATGAGATGGTTGGATGGCATCACTGACTCCATGCACATGAGTTTGAGCAAATTCCAGGAGATAGTGAAGGATGGGAAAGCCTGGCATGCTCCAGTTCATGGGATCCAAAAGAGTTTGACGTGACTTAGCGACTGAACAACAATGCAAAATGAGTATATGGTTAATACATTTTTTTTTTCTTGGCCACAGTGTTTCCCTCTGTAACTATGTTTTGGTGTGAGATGAAAGATGAAAACCTAGATTGTTAAGACAAGAAATTCAGTAAGAACTCTGTTACCCTCAAATTCAACCTCTCTAGAGTTTAATTGGTACTTTTGTTGGTTTGAGGCTTCTGGAAAGTGTAGGTCAAAATGACGGCTTTTGGTAAAACAGAAGCTACAGAGTATGCTTTCTTTTTAATTCTCACAACAGCCATATGGCAGCAGGTACCATTAGCTTCATTTTACGTATAAGAGAGACATCAAGGAACTTTTCAAAATCACACAGCTAATGAGTGGTGGGTTTAGATGAGGTGCTTTGATTTCAGAATCTGTGTAGTTCACCACTTCTGTATTAGCATAACTGGGGGGCAGAGACTAAGGGAATCTAGCGATATCTTGAACAGGTAGAGTTGAGTCTGAAGTTTTGGAATGGCAATCAGAGCATCATTTGATCATTTCTCATGTGTGACATCCTTATGGTCAGTTAAGTGCTCTATAAAGCACACCAAGACTCATCAATGGACCAAATTGTTTAAAGTTAACTTTTAATGACCCTGTATAACTTCTCTATGCTCCGCTGTTTCATCAATAAAAGTGAATCCTAATTTTTGTTACCTTTTAAAGGATGTTAGGAGGGCTAATCTGTTTCTACCCTTGAAATATTTTATAGAAATTGAAGCACATTTCTGTCTACCTTAATTATATTAGATCCAGTTCTTAGCACTCCTACCTGGTCATTAGTATGACCTACACTTCTAGATCATGCTTGGTTAACATGGAGGTTATCACTCCCCACCCCCAGTCACTGAGTACATGCTCATTTAGTGGGAAGAGTAAATAAAACAAGGCAGTTCATTGCTCAAAGTCCTTGATAAGTAATATCATTGAGATTTAGTCTGCATGTGGTTTTGCACTAAAGATATACCCTTTATATGTTAGGGGCAGAATGGTCACCACATTAGGTAAGACTTGTGCAGCTGCAGAACAAAAAATACCCGAGAGTTAACCCCTCCTGGTTCAGCCAAGTTTATTTCATATTCAAATTCGGGAACAAGATTGGTCCTTTCATATGCTAATATTTTGAGGGTTATAACTTAATAGTTTTGTCTGAAGTTCACTGAAGAGGGGTAAAGGTCATTGTTATCACTTATTCCTCTAGTCCCTGCCTGTTAAAACACATATACATATTTACACACACATGTACATAGAATGCCAACCAAACAACATTTGAAAAAAAAAAAGGCAAAACAAACCTTATTCCAGTGAAGAGATCATTCTATTCTTGGTAAGACATTAATAATCTTACCTCATAATGTGATAATATTAATCTGTGTTTAATAATCACAGACACTGTGATAATTCAGTTGTTTAGCTCAGATACCTGTGTGTTATTATGAACACTGGCATTTCAGCAGCTAAGCTTTTGGATGAATGAAAAGCCTTTGTGTGGCTATTAGAAAACCCATGCATTGGAGCCCAGTAAAATCAATGGACCTCATCTGTTTGCTTCCAATCAGCAGACAGTCATTAGTGTGCAAGTCCCTGAAGGTCAAGTCTTCATTCTTATAGGTTTATGTTGGGTGGAGGAGATAGATTGGCAAGTATGTGAGCACCCATCATGTTGGTAAATAGATGTGGAGCTACTGAGATGTGGAGGAGGGGCTCAGCTGGTGGTTGGGGAGGAGGAAGCATCTTATGGAGAGGTTGTGTTTTTTGTTTCTTTTTGATTATAGTTTTACAGGATATTGAATCTAGTTCCCTGTGTTGTATTGTAGGTCCTTGCTGTTTATCTACTTTATATATAGCAGTTTGTAGTGCTAGTCCCAAACCCCCAATTTATCCTTCCCTTGCCCCTTTCCCCTTTGGTAACCATAGGTTTGTTTTCTATGTCTATGAGTCTGTTTCTGTTTTGTAAATAAATTCATCTCTGTCACTTTTTAGATTGCACAGTAAGTGATACCATATGATACTTATCTTTCTCTGACTTTATGATAATCTCTAGATCCATCCATGTAGCTTCAGATGGCATTATTTCATTCTTTTTTATGGCTGAGTAGTATTCCACTGTTTGTATGTTTGTATGTATGTGTGTGTGTGTGTGTGTACACACACCACATCTTCTTTATCCATACATCTGTTGATGGGCGGTTAAGTTGCTTCTGTGTCTTGGCTGTTGTAAGTAATGCTGCTATGAGCATTGGGGTGCATGTATCTTTTTGAATTAGAGTTTTCTCCAGATATATGCTCCAGCGTGGGAATGCTGGATCATATGGTAGCTCTATTTTTAGTTTTTAGAGGATCTTCTGTACTTAAGGAAGTGGCTGCACAGATTTACATTCCCACCAACAGTGTAGGAAGATTCTCTTGTCTCTACACCCAGAGGGCTGGTGTTTTTAATTGATCTCAAGACATGGACACGACTGAGCGACTTCACTTTCACTTTTCACTTTCATGTATTGGAGAAGGAAATGGCAACTCACTCCAGTGTTCTTGCCTGGAGAATCCCAGGGATGGGGGATGGTGGGCTGGCGTCTATGGGGTCACACAGAGTCGGACACGACTGAAGTGACTTAGCAGCAGCAGCAAGACATCGATTTTGCCAAATGTGTGGGAGGCATTTGGACCAGGTGAACCAAAGTCACCTTTTGTGCATAAACAAAAGTCAAGGGGCAGGAAAATGCAGGAGCAGTTTTTGTAGTGCGGCTAGAATACAGAACCCATGCATGGTGCAGCAGGAGCCATATGGGAAAAATGCAGTGTGGTTCCCTCCTGGGGAGCCTTGAACTTTGGCCTGAGCAATATGTACTTACTGTACTAATTCCTCAAAAATATCTGGAGGCAGCCCCCAGGATACTGCTTATTCTCAAAAGAGAATTTCAACCAACTTGACTTAAAACCTCTTATTTGTGTGTTATTTCTTCACTGTTAAAAGGATCAGAATTTCTCTTTCTTTTTTCCTTCTGGGATTTTTTGGTTTTATTGTCCTAGCGGAGAACAGCACACATGACACACAAACGGGCTGTTCTCTCTTTGTACATTTCCAGCCTTCCTTGAAACAGTCATCTTGAGAACTGTCAAATTATCCAGCTATAATCTAATTGGTGGTGACTGCTTAGTCCCTTTGCACCAAAGAACTTCTATCTAGCAAGATTCTCTTTTTCAAACATTTGTTCATTCATTAAAGATGTTATTTTAGAGGTATGCTATGATGATGCATCTGAGAAAGAAAGAAAAGACCAGGACAAAAGACAAGTTGAATAGTCAAAGATGAGCTGTAACCATCAGGGAAAGCTAACTATAGCACCTGATTTTGATTGAATAACTGGTGATCACATTGGCTTTGAAGTTGTTTCCAGTCTGCTTAAACTTTTTCATGGATGGAATGAATGAAAATTATGAAGCATTGATGTAAAAAAATTTTTTTGTGGGGGGTCTATTTTTCTTCTTTCTGTCTTAAGAATCAACTTTCCTTTTCCTTCCAGTCTCCCATCCTCCCTTCCTCTCCAGTCTTTTCTTATCGAGCAACTTCCTTGGCAGATTGACTTCTGATTGTAAAAGTTTATCTGGATTTAATACGGATGATTGTTATGGGTGCAGTCTTTTGCTGCAGGGCAAAGGAAAGGCCATCCAGCCCCTCAACAAAGCTGTGGCAGAAAGGAAAACCGGAAAACTCCATTAGTAAACCTTAAGATACCTTGTCCTCATAATTGTCTTCTCAGTCACTTTGCTCAGACGCTTCCCCAAGGTAATACTTAGTAAGAATGTACCCAGCAGTGAATAATATTCATTCATATATCAAACATGTATTGTCTTTTATGCTTATCGTACAGTTAGTAGAATTATCTTTGTTTTTCTTTTGCATGTTAAAACCAAACAAGTTTCTGTTGTCTTTTAAAATTGTAAATGTTTAAAACTGGCCATAATTCTTAATTAGTGCATATTTTTTCTTAGCAGTTTTATGACTTTATTTATCAGCAGGGAAAACAAAGAATGGAAAAAGCTAAATATTATGATAATGTAGAAATTCTATGTATAATATTTTTAGCCTTTAAAATATTTTTTAAGACTTAACCTCTTTAAAAATACGTTTTTAAAGTGAATTCAATCATAAATAGGTCTCATGTTACCCTAAGAAGGAAATCATAAAGAGGAAAATTAGAAATAATTTAAGGTACTTAAAGCATTGGGAAATAAGTTCCAGAATTTGAAAGTGCAGTCCATAGGCTACACTTGCCCTTCCTGACACTGATACTTTCTCCTGAAGAAAGGAAAGGTTAAAAAGTGGGTCTCATTTTTAATTTTCTACCTTGTGTTTTGGGAAGTGAAATGGTCTCTTACTGAGAGCTAAGGGTTGCCACAGTTTTTAAAACTGGCTGCCCCTTAGGTGGAGGCACTCTTGCAAATCTTGCAACAACTGAAAAACCTCCAGGTAGATGTAAAAACGAATTAATGTTTTACTGCCATGCAGGGAGGGCTTTCCTGATAGCTCAGCTGATAAAGAATCTGCCTACAATGCAGGAGACCCTGGTTTGATTCCTGCGTTGGGAAGTTCCTCTGGAGAAGGAAATGGCAACCCATTCTGCTTTTCTTGCCTGAAGAATCCCATGGACAGAGGAGCCTGGCAGGCTACAGTCCATGGGGTTGTACAGAGTCGGACACAACTGAAGCAACTTAGCACGCATGCACGATGGCTCAGATGGTACAGAATCTGCCGGCAGTGTAAGTGACCTGGGTTTGATCCCTAGGTTGGAAAGATCCCCTGGAAGAGGGCATGACAATCCGCTCCAGTATTCTTCCCTGGAGAATCCCCATGGACAGAGGAGCCTGGTGGGCTACAGCCCAGGGTTCACAGAGTTGGACATGACTGAGCGACTAAACACAGCACAGCACCGTGCAGGGAATGCGGGCACATGTGGATAAAGCTGACTAAATCCCACAGAATGTGTGCGGCTTGCCTATTAAACCTCAAATAATGTCATAGGAGCGAAAGCCAAGGCCCGTTTTTTGTTGTTTTCCTACCCAGCTGGTTATTTATAAAAGTTGGACCTGTCCGTTTTAGGCTCTAAGTGTCCCCGTGCAGGGAGCCTGAGTCATTCCTGGTCATGGAGTGGACTCTAGGGCATGGGACAGAGTGCAGGATCTGGGTCGCTGGGGCTCACAGACTGGAATCAGCTGCTTTTGCACAAGAGACTGCAGAGGCCCCTGGGCCCTGGTGACAGGCCCAGCACCTCCGTGTCTCTATGACCTCTACCAGTAAAGTGCCGGCCTAGCTCACTGATACCATTCGCAGGAACCTGAATGACTGGTTAGTCTGGTCAGAAGAAAATAGCACTGACATCATGTGATTCTGGCAAAGTAAACCACATTGGAACTTGGCCTTTGAATACCCAAGGGGCTGGCAGCGATCTCAGGGGTTGGCTGGGAGCCCCATTGAGTTCACTAGTAATCAGTTGACTGCTGAGCTGGACAAGCTGCCCTAGTTTTCCTGACAAGCTCTGTCTAAAAGAATGATGGGCAGTCTGCCATTAGGATTTTTGAGCAGAGTTGCTAAAGATTAACTCTTTAGCTACTGTCCATATATCATGGCATGCAGTGAGGTACAATTTTAGAGGGAAATTTCAATTCCTCATTCAGTTCTCACACACGGAATTCCTGTCTTACACAACAAATACCCACAGGCAGGGAGAACTACTGTAAAGCCCTTTATGTGTATGTTCCAAAGGAATGCTAAGTGGATGAGTTTTCCTTGAAGTTTCTAGTCTGGTTTATTTTTCAAACAAAATACTATCATTTTTAATTATGCAAAAAGATTTGCATGCCAACCATCCCTTGGGAATGGATATTACCTAAGAGAAGCCTTTGAAAAACTATGAACATTTAATATATTTATTTATTACGATTGATATATCCATACATATTCTTTCTAATAAAACTTGATAATTCAGAGTTTTCCAGAAGAAAGGAACTATTTGCACTCAGCGTGTCCTAGGCCAGAGAGACCCATTTTGGGGGATAAACCTGACTTCTCAAGGTACTTATCTGCTCATCTTTCTCTGGAAAAGGTGATGCCTTAGTATCTTTTATTCCTGTTAAATTAAAATACAGTTGGTAGCGTTACACAGTTTGATCAAATAATTCTACATGCTGTGCTCCTGGTGATGAGTTTGGTGTGTTTAATCTTGCTTTGGGCCTCCCTGGTGGCTCAGTGGTAAAGAATCCACCTGCCAATGCAGAAGACATGGGTTTGATCCCTGTGTTGGGAAGATACCCTGGAGAAGGAAATGGTGACCCACTCCAGAATTCTTGCCTGGGAAATCCCATGGTCAGAGGACCCTGGTGGATTGCAGTCCGTGGGGTTGCAACAGAGTTGGACACAACTTAGGGACTAAACAATCTTGCTTCATGCTGGTAATTTTTCCTAACAGGCACTCTGTTTTCCACGAGTAGCCGTGACAGTCTCAGTTGGCCACCACAATTCTGGCCTTCACCACACCTTTAAACAATCAGATGGCATTTGTGGGGGTGCTGCCGGGGGAGTGCAGTTCCGGTGACGTGTTGTGTATCTTGGTCCACAGCGGGAGCTTTAGTGGCAAAAACTGACGTCCTGGACTTCTTTCTTCCTTTTGGGTCAAGTCTTTCATTCTGACTCCTCTCTGATCTTTTCTCCCAAACAGCCATGTTTGAGGACTAGTACAATGCCTTTCTCATGTTTAAGAGATTTGTGACATTAGCAACCTGGGGACATTATTGTCCACAAGAGAATTTATAGGAAGGGAGCAGAAAGATAACATAGGTGCAGATATTGTTTAATGAGCTCTTTCTGGTCCCAGCACTTGCTGTCTCCCTTCTCCCAGCCCAGGAATGCTCCACAGGCCATCGGTTCAAAAGAAACATTCCCCCACAGCACAGCTAAACGCTAAGAGTGACAACCTGTCAGGTTCAAGGAACATTTTTAGGAGTTTTTAATTTGGCTCGTCACCCTAAGAATTACCAAGAGAAGATGCAAGTGATTCAGGGGTTTTGAATTGACAAATAGGTGAAACTCCTGAGGCTGTTTGTTCCTACCAGGTGTGGCTTGGGGGACCAACCAGTGAAAATACGTATAAGACTTTGGCATTCCTGATGCTGTGCCTGCGTGGTTCAGGGATGCGTCTGTCTAGCGCTTTGTATGGGGCAGAGTCACCGCTGTCGCCAGGACTTCTTTTATCCAAGAGTGGACTTGGGAGTGGTGACGGCACGATCCAAGAGACGTGAGTTACCCTCCCTCCTTCCTTGTTTCTCTCGCTTTCTTCTTGCCTCCTTCCTTCTCCCTCCATTCTGTCCCCTCCTCCATCCCTTCTTCCTCTCCTTTGTTTTCTCAGCATTGCTTACTGGAGCATCTGCTTTCACCAGGCAGTACACGGTGATGAGCAAAAACAGTGCTAGCCTAGCACTCAGGGAGTTCCTGGTCTCAGGGGAGACAAAGACGCCTCTAATCAAATGATCATAAAAATAAACACAGAATGCAGAATTATAGTCAGTAGTTTGATGAAGAGGCAGATGACACCAGGAAACATAAAGCAAGGGGATCTTCCTGTATACCAGGGAAACTTCTGGGTAAGACCATTTCTTGGTAATACTTAAGAAAATCAAGAAGATCAGGAAGTCAGATCTGAGGTTGGATCTCAGCTCCACAATTTACTATTTCAACTTGATCAATGGACTTAAGCTCTTTCAGTCCTAACTTCATATCAGTAAAATGAGGATAATAATATCCACTCCCCAGAGTTTATATGTGGTTGGAAATACTACTTTTGAATCAGTTTGTTGACACAGAATTTAACAAAATTATCTGTTATTATTAATGCTGTAGTTCAATGAACTAAATTAAAGATACCCTGTGGGTTTATTTTCCCCTGTCATTAAAATACCGTTGACAGCCTAGTTTAGTGCATCCCCATCGTTCCCACAGCCTGTCTACTGAAATGTTACAAGAAGTTAACCAGTGTCTCCAGCTGTCTTCACACTAATACGGACATTGCCGTGGTTTCATTCACTAAGGTAGCTAATGCTTTTGAGGTGTGTAATAACCCGTTGACATTTTCAGGGATATTCCCTGAAAAATGCTGCCCGTACTTTTGTCTCTCTTTCCTAACTTTTCTTTCTGTTTACTTCCAGGGATCCTTTTGGTCATTGAAAAGTGTCAAATTCTTGCTGGCATTCAGACTGTATATTAATTGCAAGTGTCAGGAACTAAATCATGCAGACCGAAGAGAGAAAGGGAAGTTATTGACTGATAAAATTGAAAAGTTCAGCATCCTCAGGTGTAGCTTGATTCAGGTGCTCTGATGATGTAACAAGGAAGGTTCTCTGCCTTCCTCCGCTCTCCCCTTGGTTACTTTCCATCTTGGGCAGGGTTCCCCTTCACAGTGGCTTAGCTGCAGGTTTACCTTCCATTAGCTGAGCGTCTTCACTGGGGAGGAAAGTGGTCCCTTCTCAGTAGTTCCAGCAAAAGTTCCTGGGCTGGCTCTCATTGGATCCCCATGCCAGTCACTGAATTTGCACCGTGTTGTTATCAGCAAAGCCCAACTCGCCTGCCTGCTGTTGGGGCTAGTGGATGAAGGCAGGACATCCGAGGACTATGATCTCAGAGAGTGGGGTAGAATGGCTTCCAGAGGAAGATTAGTGATATTACTGCCAGGAAGTAGTAAATGTACAGAAAACACCCAGATCAAACAAACAGAAGCAGAAATCCACTTACAGATAAAAAGAAAGTTTAAACCACCCTTATTCCTACTTTTGGAGCTTCCCTGGTGACTCTGACAGTAAAGAAGCTACCTCCAATGCAGGAGACCTAGGTTCAGTCCCTGGGTCTGGAAGATCCCCTGGAGAAGGAAATGGCAACCCACTCCAGTATTCTTTCCTGGAGAATTCCATGGACAGAGGAGCCTGGTGGGCTACAGTTCACGGGGTCACAAAGAGTCAGACAGGACTGAACAACTTTCACTTTCGCTTTTCACATTCCTGCTTTTGATGCAGGTGGGGGTGGAATTGTTGATGAGATGACATCCAGGCTTAGTACCTGCTAAGTCTTGACTGTATGCCAGGCAGCAGGCTGTACCCTTCTGTATCTTACTTCTGATATTCACAATAACCCTATAAGGTAAGTGTTAAAATCCTCCTTCAATAGATGAGGAAACTGACATCCAGTGAACTTGTGTAACTGGTTCAAAGCCGAATAGGTAGTCAGTGGTAGATGTAGGCGTTAGCCCCCAGCTTCCTACTTCAGAGCCCATGTTTCAGAGGCATAAGATCTCTGATCTTCTTGTTGCCCTGCAGTGGTGCCCAGGCCACGCCAAGTAGCCCTTCAGGCCCAAGGCAGCACAGAGCCGTGCCAGTCATGCCTAGATGACTGGCATATTTTCCTGTGGATGTAGAATACTCTTTTCTAGGACAAGGTTTTGAAAGCCGGGACTTTAGAATTGTGTTGCAGGTATGGGCACCGCCTATCCCTGGATGACTCATGGAAGGCCTCACATTCTCAGTTTTCTCTGTAAATCGGTGACAGAACTCCTACAGTGTTGGGAAATTAATTGGTCTGCAAAATGACATGTACTGAGTGTCACATCAGAGATTTGAAAAATCGGTCTCAACACTCAATCCTGGACTGCTCAAGTTATTTTGGCTAGGGTAAGCTCCTACTGCCGTAACAAAATACTAGAGTCTGAGTGCCTTCAACAACAGACATTTATTTTCTCACCGTTTACGGGGCTGGAAATCAGAAATCATAGTGCCCACATGGTGCAAGCTCTCTGCCTGGCTTGCAGGAGGCCACCTTCTTGCTATGTCCTCATGTGTCAGTGAGAATGAGAAGCAGCTCCCTGGGGTCTCTTCTTATGAGAACGCTAATCCTATCATATAAGGGCCCCACCCCGTGACCACATTTAACCTCCAATACCTCCATAAATTTCCTGGAGAAGGGAACAGCTACCCACTCCAGTATTCTGGCCTGGAGAGTTCCATGGGCTGTCTAGTGCGTGAGGTCGCCAAGAGTCAGACATGACTGAGCGACTTTCACTTCACCTCCATAAAGGCCCTGTCTTCGTATACAGTCACTGTGGAGTTTAGGGTTTCAGTGTATGCATTTTGGGGGGATCCATTCAGTCAGTAGGAAATTAGATATTAGTGGTTTTGTATGAACCACACGTCTGCATTGCTGTTTCCCTCTAACCCTCTATGTCTATTAATGGCACTGAATGAGAGGGCTTGGTATAGGGTATTTCCTTTTTTTTTGGCTGCGCCGCATGGCATGCAGGGCCTCCTGCAGGAGAAGCATGAAGTCTCAACCACTGGACTGCCAGAGAATTCCCTAGAATGTTACCTAATGTGTGTGCACGCACACATGTGCTCAGATGTGTTTGACTCTTTTGTAAGCCCATGGATTGTAGCCCACCAGTTTCCTCTGTTTGTGGAATTTCCCAGGCAAGAATACCAGAGTGGGTAGCCATTTCTTTTTCCAGGGAATCTTCCTGACCCGGGATTGGACCAGTGTCTCCTGCACTGGCAGGAGGGTTTTTCACCGCTGTACTACCTAGGCTTTGTGTTCCCGAATACTTGCTTCTTTTGAGTAAAGGGATTTAAACATTACTCATTCACACTCCTAGTTAGAGTAACAGGTTTTAGAAAATGACAAACATGTGGGCATTCACTCTACAAATCCAGATGTGCGATGTATAAAATAGAAGTGTTAACAAAGGGTCTGAAAACTCAGAGTTGAAAATAATCCAGGGTCCCTGGTAGGTATGGGGGGGCTTCAGAAAAGTGAATCTTGGTATCACAGGATAAATGGGATTTCAAAGGGTGTAGGGCAGAGAGGCTATCTGCTGGCTGGGACACAGTCCTGTATGACAAAACCTGCTGAACCCAAGGAATAGTGTGTGGAGACCAGTGGATGCTGTCTCCCAGCTAATTGAGTCAGAATTTGGAGTCCTTCAAAAACTGCTTGCTCATCTGGATTTTATTTTAGAAACAATGGAAAGCTGTGGAAGGTCTTATGGAAAAGGGGAAGTATTATAGTTAGACCTTACCTTTGGCCAGGCATATTTTGAAAATATATAGCTTGATTTAGAGGCTACAGTTGGAGGTCTAGCATGTACTATTTCTGCTGTGTAAAATGCCTTTCCTACTGTTGGTGTTCCCACCAAACTACCATTTGCCTTCAAAACATTGTTCTGGAGCAGTGTCCACAGTAAAGGTGTTCCTGACCTGTCCAAACAGAATAATCTCTCTGTCCTGTGTCCTTCTCCTATAGGTTATGTGGGCCTATTATACAGGCTTGTATAACACATAATATTATATAATTATGTGTTTACAAATCTCTCCCACTTCTTGAGATGAAGGACCTTGAGAGAAGGACTTGTATTTGTTTTGTTTTGCATTCAGAGTGGACAGTGCTTGGTACATCGTAGATGTGCTTGACTGTGTTCAACATCATATATGTTGAACACGACGAAGCTGCACTAAGGCTGCTGGGAAAATCAGGAGAGTAGCAAGAAAATGAAAAAGGCTGCATTGTTAGGAAGAGGAAGCAGAGACATACTAAGGGTGTCAGAAGACGAGCTGGGGATGATTCTGGATGTTTCTAACTTGGTCATCTGGGTAAATGTCAGTCCCAACAGAGATGTGTGTGCTAAGTCGCTTCAGTAGTGTCTGACTCTTTGAGACCGTATGGACTGTAACCCTCCAGGCTCTTCTGTCCGTGGGATTAAGGAGCATGAAAAAAGTTTGGAGGTGACAGAATGAGTTTGGTTTTTTCTTTTTGTTACTTAGGAACATTCTAAATGGTGATGTCTGGTAGACAAATGAAAATACAGGTCTGAATTTAGCTTGGTCGTTATCTCAGACCTTTGAAGCCAAGGGTTTGATTGTGATTGCAGAGAGTGAGAAAGTGGGCCAAGAATGTAGCTTTGCAGAATGTTGACTTTTAAGGAAATAGAAGAAACTTTGGGATTAACAAAGGAGAATGGAAGCGAGAAGTCCCAGAAGTAGGAGGAGAATCAGGACAGCTCAGTGTCATAGAGTTAAAGAGATGAGAAATGGGGCAAAAGCTAGACCTGTCTCTGGCCAGTGATTTTTATCATGAATCCTTTAATATTAAGAAAAGCAGTAGCAGCAAGAATTAAAAGTAATAGTACTCATCGTCTCCTCAGTACTTGCTGTATTCCAGGCATCTTGCTAAATGCTTTTCCTGCATCTTATTTAATTCACACCTTATGCCTGTTATCCTTAAGTAGACTTGCAAAACCAAACTGATATGTCGGATAATTTATCTGAGGTCAAACAGCTAAGTACTGGAGCTGGGCATGCTTTGCAAACTTAGAAATATTGCAAAACATGCTAAGCAGTTAATTTTATTTTACTTTTTGGTGGAAGCAAGTCTGCAGATAGTATGGAGATGAAAGTTATCTGAAAAACTTACTTTAGTCATTCTCGTTAACTCAAAAGAGATGTAATTCTTTCTTTCTTGGGTAAGAGGGTAAGTTGATTAGTAACATTTTTTGAACTTCTCATGTTAAATCAGCTGATTGAAAATATATCCATCCAGTTGCATATATGTGTATATATACACATTTTTGGAGTATAGTTGATTTAAATGTTATATCAGTTTCAGGTGTATATTCAGTTATATACATGTGGTATTTATTTTAACTTTGTTTTCTTCTTTATTTGGCTGTGCCGGATCTTAGTTGCAGCACAGGGGTTCTTCTATCTTTGATGCATTGTGTGAATTCTTTGTTGTTTCTTGTGGGATCCGATTCCCTGACTAGGGATCGAACCCTGGCCCTCCTGCATTGGGAGTACAGAATCTTAGCTACTGGACCACCAGGGAAGTCCCTAACTTTGTTTTCTATTATAAGTTCATTTAAAAATAGCCCTTATTTGTCATTTCCTCTACAGCCTGGCTTTTAATATAATAAAGGGCATCATTTAATTGGAAAGAGAAACCTGTATATATTTTTAGCAATTATGTGGTGTAGTGCTTTTATGTAGAGTTGTATACTTAAGACACACACACAATAGCAATTCCTGAAAATATTGGCTCATAATTGCTGCACTCTTATGGATGTATTTTCATATATAATTCAGGAAAGAAAAATTATTGCATATGATAGATAGTATTACCACATAAAACTACGGATTTGTGTATCCTATTTTAGTGCATTGCTAATTCTCAAGAGATAGCAATACAGTAATTTCTAAGAAGCCAGACAGTTTAATTTTGCTACTGGTGTCAGGTTAAAGCATTGGCATATGTTTGCAGCTGTAGCTGTGGCTCCATCTCATCCTTTGCAGGACACCTTTGAGTAGCAAGGATCATGGTCTGGGCTCACCCAGACAGTATACTCTTATCCCAGCCTCACCACTGTGGTTTCCTATGTTTTGAGTGGTGCATATCTCCAGCTTTCAGACCATCTGAGATGCGATTGAGATTTCTCAGGAAGAACTGTTATAAGGAAAACAGTAAGGGAAATGAAGGAAAACATGATACTGTATAGAGAAATGGATGAACACAAATTTGTTCATTTGGTTTTTGAACTTTAATTAGGTGAATCTAACCACAGATTGGTTTTCAGGCTGGACTTGAAGACTTATTTATGCCCAGTTTATCTTCCTTCGAACAAAACAAAGAACCCCCAAAAGCAAAAACTGAAAGTCTGCCCTTATTCTGGATCCTGGAAGGGATGAGGAATTGGGGTTGAGATGGGGGCGGGGGGTCAAGATTAGTATGCTTGCTGTTTCTTATCCACCTGGTAGCTTCTCTTTCTGAGTTAATGTTTGTTTTGGAGTCACATGCCAGGTCCTCCACCTTCAAACGCCTTGTGATGCAGAATATGATCCTTTTTGAAACAGTAATATAAATTTGCTTCTACGTCTTCCAATCAAGGCTGTCCCCACCGTGTTAGAAGTCAGAAAACCTCTTGGAATTTTCATCAAGTGATTGGTTTTCATAGTTTCTGTGTCTATAAAGAGGGAGAGAATGAGATCGAAGTTTTTAAACTGAAGATGACTAAAATATTCGCAGACTTGGTGAAATCCATGATCTCTTTACATAAGTATTGGATTTCTTTCAAGGTGCTGTCTTCTTACCGACATACTGTGCAAATAACTGCAGTTTAATATAGAGATATCTTGATGTGGTTAGATTTGGTAAACCCTCTTATCTTTCCGACATGCATCTTTTATTTAAAATGCATAGGCATATGTTCAGAACAAAGTTATTTTCAGTGCATATATATTCATTAGCCTGTGTGTGAAAGAACATTCAAATAACAACCATCTTGATATTTGTTTTCCTTTCAAAGCTTTCTTCTCTCTCCATTTTGGTTTAATTGAACCCTAGACCTGAACTTTTTAACGCATTCCCATGGAGCCAGGGTACACTCGAATGTCTTGGACTGATACAAAATTGCTTTGTTGATCATATACCCATGCATGATAAGATATGCGTAAGAAGAAATCTGGTACAGAAGTATAAATAATACTTATCTTTAAGCCAGCATCTGTCATCTGCTTCAGCAGACAGTGCTTGCTTTCTTCCTAGCACAAAAAGGCCTGAAAGATTTATGGAGCAGCTTTGTTTGTGTTCCATGATGCTTAATCAATTTTTATTAAATTCTAAATTAAAACTTGGCTTTCACTACAGTGACATCTCTGATGTATAGAACAAGGGGCGAGATCATGGTGCCCCGAAAAGGTTAGACATGGGTGATATGAATCCTTGATCTAGTTCTTCCTGCAGAACTTTTGCTAATAACTTTCATAAGTCTGACCAAATCCTTGTAGGCTTGCACAGGAAAAAAATAAATGCAAACCTAACTTTAGACTCTTCAGACTTCTAGAGACAGGGGGGATTTGTTGTTGGTTTTTAATACTCTCACGCATGTTCTCATATCTAAGGAAAGAATGCATAAATTATTCCAGTGTGCAGGTAGCGTGCACACTTTGCATTCAGAATGGTTTGATAAATGAAGGCTCACTACTGCGCTTACTGAGAAGGCTAAAGTTTTTGTCACTGAAGCTTAATATGTTAAAGGTCTGAGGGAGGCCTGGGCTTTGCAGCCTTTTTTCTGCCTAGCTTACCTTGTAAGTTCTGTGTGTGCAGTTTTCTGGTCTTATTTCATTCAAATGCTTTTTGTTAATATCAGTATATGGTAGGAAGTCCACTCAGAGAAGCCCATTTATAAATGATCATCTTATTTTTGCAACCGTATGTATAGAAGAAACTGAGATTCATGGTCAAATTGAATTTTTCTTTTTCAGATGAAAGTTAAAAAAGTTATACCTGTGATTAATTTTCCTAGATCCTGTATCTATAAGGAGATGAAGAATGGGATTTAATTAGAAATTTCTTTTTCTGTTGAATACTGATATTTCTGGTTTTGAATTTGCTTTTTCTTACATCTGGTACACACCAGATTAACCTGTACATATTATTCCTTTGGAAACATATGTTTGTGGGCCCCGATCCAAAAGTAGCTTATGTATCTACATATCAAAGTATAAAGTTTCTTGAAGAGAAGTGGGGGTGGACAACTATGAGATTTGTTAATTGTTTATTTTCTAGAAAATATGGCAAGCTGTAAACTTAAGATCAGACTATCTGTGTTTTTGAATTAGGTAATATGCTAAGAGAAAAGTGAATTAAAGAAAAATTTGGAAGCCAGTTCTTCCATGCCCAAAGAATATTAATAATTCATGCAGCTCTTTCTCTCCCATCACTTATCTTTTCATTGCCATGTTTGTACTTTTGTCTTACACATTGCCATTTTTTTCGTTGTAAGTGCCAAATGTAGATATAGATGTCCACATTGACATATTCTGTTTATCTACTCACTACCTAAGTCTCGATGTTTCTCTAGCCTTGGTATTGCCTAGTATGCCATGCATATCTAGCTAGGGGTGCAGTCTTTTGATGATCTGCCTAGAGCAGTTAAATGGCAGGTTATTTCTGAATACATTTGCCCCTCATTTGCCTAAAATGTATTATATTTGGTGCCTGACTATATTCTTACCATGTGCCTTCTTTCTCAGCTGCTGCTGATTCAGAAAGACCCTTTGGAATTACTGTGAGAGTAGGGAAGAAGCCCTGGATTACCAAAAATGAAGACAGCCCTGCCCAACTTGATATGCAAATTAGCTTTAAGGATGTGCAGTTGGTCCCAGCTTTCTAACCTTAGAACTGCTTCTTACACCGCGACCTGCCAGGGCTACCACTTTGTGATACTTGCAGTCTGTGTAGCTAGGGAGATTGTCTACTTTCAGTGTTTCTGTGGAGTCGTTTTGAGGAGATGAACTGAGGCGTGGGAGAGATTGCCAAATGAGGTGGTGATGATGGCTAAAGAGACTTGGACTTAGGGAGTGCTTTCTGGCAGAAGTTCAGCTCAGACAGTATCGTGTTTTTGACCATGGTACTTTAGACACTCTGCCAAGTGTTTGTAACGAGATAGGGCTGTTACTATACTTTGCTTTTAACTTTACTTTTGCATACAGTACGCTGTTCTTGTTTTATAAACTGTGTCGCATACTTTTTGTACCTCTATAAACAAGTGAAGCTGTTGAGTTTTTGGATAAAGTTTGAAGCAGTCTTGTGTTGCTTCCTCTTTGCTTTCTGCTCCAAGTTGAGAGCTGAATAGTGAGATCTTTTTTCACACCATTTATAATGCGATGCACATTTTGAAGGCAATTTAAATTCTTTTGGCTCCCCAGCCATATGCTTCAAAATGGAAGCATTATACATGTATGGATAGGGGAATAGGTAGGAAATTGGAGTGTAAAGATATATGGCTGGGTAAGTTGTAGGGTAATACTATCCAGAGAGAGAGATGGGGGCAGGGAGAGAGAGAGAGGGAGGGAGGTAGGGAGGGAGAAAGAAAGAAGGAAGGGGATGGTTCACTCTCTAGGAATTTTTCCAAAGTTTAGGCCCACTTTTGCTGAAGAAAATAATATTACAGAAGAAGTTTAAAATGTTTCCACAGGCTATACAAGAACCTTTATACATGCAATTTATATGTCTAATGAGATTTTGGAAATTTACCAGTGTATTATTTGAGAAATTGACAATATAGCCAAGAGGAATGCACTTTAAGGTATTTTTAATGGAAGGACAAAAACTAATATAAGCTAAAACTATAGCCCTGTTTTATTATTACATTTTAAATCATTTTGGGGGTGATTTTATTTTTCTCCATTCTTGCTTTGCCCCTCAATTTTTCTCAGTTTATTTCTACATTGGAAAAATGAAGTGTAATATTCTCCTTAGCGCATAAACTCACTCTGTCTCTCTGGAGATTCTTCTTACTGTTTTCATAATCCATTCTGCCTGGGTAAAAAACACCATATTTCTCCAGTATTCTGAAAATAATTTTTACTTTGCTTAAATGGAAATATCCTGCTTCTGAAGTTTTTCACTATAACCATGTAAGTTTCTTGTGGTTATGCCACAGTGCTCACAAAGAATATTGTTATCAATTAATTTGGTTGATGTTTGGATTGATATATTTATGTATATTTATGTTATGCCAGGGACCCCTTTCTCATTCTCATTTAAACCTGTCTACCTTATTTTCTTTCCCTTTTCCATCATAGATAATAATATGATAATAATAAGATTCTAATATTAGTTCAGATATAATACATAATTTCTTCTGTAACTTTCATTGGACATGAGAGTGCTGTGTCAATCCAGGTGTTACTATACTTTTTCCTGAAGAAAATATCCTGTAGGTTAAGTATATCTCTGAAGCATTTTTCATTTAGGATAATATTCCTAGAATATATATATATATAGTTAGTTAGTTAGTTGCTCAGTCATGTCCAACTCTTTGTGACCCCATTTTCTCTACCTCCCCAGGCTTTGTGACCGCACAGACTGTAGCCCACCAGGTTTCTCTGTCCATGGGATTCTCCAGGCAAGAATACTGGAGTGGGTTGCCATTTCCTCCTCCAAGGGATCTTCCTGACCCAGGGATTGAACTCAGGTCTCTGGGACTGCAGGCAGTTTCTTTACCCTCTGAGTCACCAGGGAAGCCCAAAGAACATATTAAAGGCATGGATCCCAAGTTCCTCAAAAGTATAATCTGACAGATTAGGTTAGTAGTTCTAATTTAATAGTAATAATTAGTAGTTCTAACTTAATAGTAATTTAATAATTTAGTAATTTAATAATTCTAAGTGCCAGGCAGTTACAGAATGGTCAGAGACCAGGGAAAGCTGACCGAGAAAGCAAAGTTCCGTACACACGCTTCGCCCATAGGCTTTCAATAGCTCACAGGCTTTCAATCGCTCACACACACAGGTACATGGTAGAGTTAGTAAAATAAAGCAGAAAACATGTATACTGAGTATATGTGTGTGTACATTTAAATGTGTGTGTGTGTATGATTATATATACATACACACATCTATAGGCACACACATGCTCTGTTCTCTTTTGCTCACTGTACACTGTGCATGCAGAAATGATGGGAACACCTTACAAAATTATAATTGCAATTTATATATCACTGTCATTGTGACTATTTTATAAAAATAGTTTTCAAAGTTAAATTACTGTTCAAACATTTTGAAAATAAAATTCCACAGATCTTTTGAGTTACCTTATGGGGAATCATTTTGTTCTTTACAACAAACTTCTTAATTTTCATTTCTTAGATCTCTATGTTATGGTATACATTATTGGGCACTTTTATAGAATACAAATTTCTTATAAACTACATGGTATAACATAACAGCCTTTGAATAATTATCTTGTAGCACACTTTCACCATGAATTGACTTTATGTTGTTTAGGAAACACATGGGAGACTGGGAATTAGGCAAAAAAAGAGAGAGGGAAAGAAAAAAAAATTAGTGGGACCTGAATTTCGGTCATTCATTCTTTTATTTTTGAGAAGGGGTGGAAAAGCCCACAGATTCATATCTCAGTAGGGTGAAGTTGTATTACTGTTTATCTGTACCATTTTCCCCCTGTGGCAAGAGACGTGAAGAATAGACACTCACTTCCAAAGATACCAAGTTCCAAAGCACTGACTCATGAGCCCACAATGAAATCCTAGGATGCAGCCATTTCCTACCTTTGTTTGGAAATGAACTGATTGGACCAGGCGGATGTAAGCCCTCAGCTGCAGAGCTTTACAGAAGGAAATGCTTTTGGTCTCTCTTAGGTACTGGGTGCTGTTGAGCCACTTCTTTATATTTGATAGGGTCAGCCAGTGTGAAAATGTTTTCCTAGTGTGTAGAAAATTCAGAACGGGGTCCTTCTGTGTGTTTGTGCCCATGTAGCCTCTCCCTGATGGCACCTCCTCCTTTTTATGCAGGGCTTTTTCACTGTAAGCTTGTACATCAAGCACATCACGCTGGTTTCCCTCTCTCTAGCTTGGTCTCATTTGTGTTTGCAGTCTTCCCATCTCATGGTGACTTCCGAGGGCTATAAACCCTGGCCCCTGCCTCCCTCTCCTGTCCAGGTCACACTCCACCTGCTCTGTTAGCACCCACAGCGCTGGCCATCTCACCACTCCTCCAGCAGAGCTGAGCCTCAGGCACTTGCTCTTGCTGTTCTTGCTGCTGAGAAGCCTTTCTTCCCAGGTCCTTGCAGGACTTGTCCCCTCCTGTCATCCAGACAGTTAAAGTTAGTCACTCAGTTGTGTCTGACATTTGGTGACTCCATGGACTGTAGCCCACCGGGCTCCTCTGTCCGTGGAAATCTCCAGGTAAGAATACTGGAGTGGGTTGCCATTATCATCCGGAGGTGGGCTCAGAAAGGCCTTCTCCCACTACTCCACCCTTTTCTACCCCCTGCAAGCCCTTTTGCCCTTACTCCATTCAACTGTTTCCCATTTGGCTCCCTGACATATTTTATATTCACGTGTTTCCTGGTGTACTGCTTCTCACCTCCAGTAGACTGTGAACCTCTTGTGGGTTGGAACATTGATCATTTAGCACCTTTCTGCCTGGGCCTAGAACATACTACATCATAGGTATAGTACCTACCACAATACAGAACCTGGCGGATTCATAATGACGTCTGTGGAACAGGCAATGCAGACCTGCCAGAGATGGTGCTCACCTCTGCTGTTGGGCCATTTGGCAAGTTCTGTACTTCTGGATGCCCTGGCTTTCCCATTTGATGAGCAGGGACTACATTTTGTGCACCTCAGCAAGTTTCATGGGATGGCAAGTGAGTTTTAGTCATGAAGAATGAAAGCTCAAACAGAGTTTTTATGAAATGGAGCTTTTATGAAATGGAGCACTGAAATAATGTAAGGGTCTGTGCCAGATGGGAAGGTGGTCAGGATCTAAGATGCTCAGGATTTTCTGTGTATGTATGTGCTGTTCCTGGACACTTTTTTGGTGATAATGCTTGTGATAAGCCTCTAAGGATGGATGAGGAGAAAGCTAAGGATAAGCTTAAGTATAAACTTAAAATTGAAAGATAATTTGGGGGCCATAGTATAGCAAGCAGATGAGGATGGTGAAAGAAGTTGGCTCTAAAGAGAGGATTTGAAATTCTAGCTTGTTGTCATATTTACCACCTTCCGTTCTCAGACATGATAGTTTCCAGTCAATAACCTTTCTGGGATTTTCTGAAGTGTGATTTTACCTTGAATGTATCAGAGCCGAAAACAATTGTTTATGTTTATGCAGTTCAGAATTTTGCAGTTTAGTTTGTGTGGGTTAGTGGCCCTACTGTTCAACTGGATGGCAAATCTGTGCTAGGAGGATACCATATGCACAAGTATTTTCTTAAATAATGTTGGCGTTTGCCACTGGTGTTGGGGGAGAAGGGAAAAAAAAATGAGAGTAATTCTGGAAGCCCTCCAGTAAGGGGTTAGGAAGGAACTTAGGGACAAATGCTCCTACTTGGAACACAACACCAAATAGTGG
The DNA here is from genome assembly GCF_000754665.1 of Bison bison bison. Taxonomy (NCBI): domain Eukaryota; kingdom Metazoa; phylum Chordata; class Mammalia; order Artiodactyla; family Bovidae; genus Bison; species Bison bison. The sequence goes on along the minus strand of NW_011494948.1, from coordinate 8,661,937 downwards.
TTTTTGTGTGTGTGTGTGTGTGTGTGTGTTTTAAAGAGAAGCCAAAATTAAACACAGTAGAGTTTACTGTTTGCTAATCAGCATGTGTTTACTTTCTCTTCCAAAACTGAAGTTGCCAACCAATACATTTCCTACCCAGTGCTATGAATCTGTCCAAATAAACATGGGAAGTAGTAAAACAATGACACCACATGAAAAATATATCCTCATTCATTAAATAGAATCCAAAAAATTCTCTGGAATTTAATTCTAGCAATGAAGTGAGAATTGTTTGGTCTACTAAGAGAGGATAGTGACTTCCTGCCTTGGTTCGTCCAGCATGAAAGGATATGTTTCTGAGTTCCCATACAGCTCTCCATGCGTTGGCCTGAACCTGGAGAGACGTAAGTGGATTATTTCATGTGAACCCCTCACCCACATTCCCAGAGGACTAGAGCATTTGGGGTATAACATTGTTTTATGACAGTTACGAGCATAAGCAGCTTGTAGAATTCAAATAATTTTAATTTCTATCTCCATCACTGACAATTACTGACAAGGAAGTTCTCAGGATGAAATTAAAGCGTCTTCTTTGGGAGATGGCAAACATAAGGAGAAAGAGAAGTTGTAAAGAGATGCTTTTATTTTGTGGTCATTCAACTTTGGAAAATAAATTCAAAAGCAGCAGCTATAATCAACAGTACAGAGAACCTTATGTTCATAAGTATATCAGTTTACTTTAGCTGTTAGCGAGCAGTCCCATATTCAGTCATTATCTGTACTGTATATGTGTATCTTTGTGAAGAAGCTTTGCTATAGAAATGTTAGATGAGATAGACTGATTACTGTGGTATTATTTTTATGGTTTAAATTTGCATTTGAAAGTACCCAGTGTACTCTTCATACTAGAGCCCAGATACCCCTGGAGCTGACTCCTATCTTCTATCAAAACCTGCTTTTAGGAAATCATAAAATATTAGTCATTTGCTCTTAAATGTGAGTTTGAATAAATGCATTGAGCTTTCAGTTTTTCCAGTAGTCATGTATGGATGTGAGAGTTGGACTATAAAGAAAGCTGAGCGCTGAAGAATTAATGCTTTTGAAATTGTGGTGTTGGAGAAGACTCTTGAGAGTCCCTTGGACTGCAAGGAGATCCAGCCAGTCCATTCTAAAGGAAATCAGTCCCGAATATTCATTGGAAGGACTGATGCTGAAGCTGAAACTTCAATACTTGGGCCACCCGATGTGAAGAACTGACTCACTGGAAAAGACCCTAATGCTAGGAAAAATTGAAGGCGGGAGGAGAAGGGGACGACAGAGGATGAGATGGTTGGATGGCATCACCAACTCAATGGACGTGAGTTTGAATAAACTCTGAGAGTTGGTGATGGACAGGGAAGCCTGGTGTGCTGCAGTCCATGGGGTCGCAAAGAATTGGACATGACTGAGCAAATGAACTGAACTGAACTTCAGTAGTAATCACATTAAAAATCTTATGAGTATTGTAGAGTTAAGTAGTTCAGGTTTAAGCCTTGGGGAGAAATGGTGTGATCTAGTAGGAAGAGGGAGAGGGCAATGGCAACCCACTCCATTACTCTTGCCTGGAAAATCCCATGGGCGGAGGAGCCTGGTGGGCTGCGGTCCATGGGGTCTCGAAGAGTTGGACACGACTGAGTGACTTCACTTTCACTTTTCACTTTCATGCACTGGAGAAGGAAATGGCAACCCACTCCAGTGTTCTTGCCTGGAGAATCTCAGGGACGGGGGAACCTAGTGGGCTGCCGTCTGTGGGGTTGCACAGAGTCGGACACGGCTGAAGCGACTTAGCAGCCGCAGCAGTAGGAAGAGGCATTCTTTCTGATGGCTCTTTTCCTGCAGAAGTGACTTTTTTTGTCTCTGGACAAGTAAAGCCAGCCCCTGATCTTTACTAACAGGCAGGTCCCAGTGATGCTTCTGGGAACAGCAGAACAAAAGGTAGTGGGTTCTTTGAAGGCAATTTAGCAGCTAATTGTTATTCAGGATTACATTTCCAGTCATTCTAGATACTGCAGGACAACAGTGCTTTCTTTTTTTAATAAGAAATTAATTATCTGTACAAATTTACTTCTTGGATTTACTTAGGTAAACGGTATGTAACCAAATAATAATTTTGAGTAAAACTAACAACACAGCACATGAAAACCCAAAGGGGTCTTTTAGGATAAGAAAGCCTGTGTCAAAGTCGTCAACTGAAAGCTCTATAAATATTGGTTGTTGCCCTTGTTATCTAATCTAATCATTTATAGATAAGGAACCTGAGGCCTTTACAGCTAAACGTCTCACCTAGGCTAGGGAGGAAGCAGTCTCGAAGAACCGAATTCCTAAATACAGAACTTATTCTACTCCACCAGGCTGCCTCCCAGATCTTTTTCTTTATGTTTCCTGAGCTTGAATTCAAAGGAATAAAATGTAGAAAGTTAGTGATTATTTCCTAAAAATCTAGTGTCGGCAGCTGCTTTCAACATTCAACACATACCTTAGTATATATTGTCAAGCTGTATAAGAAAGCTATTTGTTCTGTGTCACTTTTTCATCTGACAACCGCATATATTTGATATGTACATAGATTTACATACCTATATCTTCCTGGATGTAAGAGAATGGATATATGTGGGAATATTCTGTGTGTGTTTTAAATTGAAGAAGAAAGTGGAAAGATTTTAGAATAGTCATAGAGTTCATTTAGCCAATCACTCAGTAGAAGTATGGGCTTCCCTGGTGGCTCACATGGTAAAGAATCTGTCTACAGCGCAGGAGATCTGGATTCAGTCCCTGGGTTGGGAAGATCCCCTTGAGAAGGGAATAGCAATTGACTGCAGGATTCGTACCTGGAGGATTTCCTGGACAGAGGAGCTGGTGGGGCTACAGTCCATGGGGTGGCAAAGAGTCAGACATGACTGAGCGACTAACACAGTAGATGTATGGATAGTGGGAATGCGAAGGTAAAAAAAACGGATTCTGTTCTTGACTTTATGGGTATTAGTAAGCCTCAAGTAGCTGTCCCTTGGACTGCAAGGCAATCAAATCAGTCAATCCTAAAGGAAATCAACTCTGAATATTCATTGGAAGGACTGATACTGAAGCTGAAACTCCAATACTTTGGCCACTTGATGGGAAGACCTGATTCATTAGAAAAGACCCTGATGCTGGGAAAAACTGAGGGCAGGAGGAGAAGGGGACAACAGAGGATGAGATATTTGGCTGGTTTTCCTGACTCAATGGGCATGAATTTGAGCAAGCTCTGGGAGATGGTGATGGACAGGGAAGCCTGGTGTGCTGCAGTCCATGTGGTTGCAAAGAGTCGGACACGACTGAGCAACTGAACAACAACAGCAAAGTAACTGTAAGGTATGGATACTGTTTATTTAACTCATATGCAGAGTACATCATGAGAAACGCTGGACTGGAAGGAACACAAGCTGGAATCAAGATTGCTGGGAGAAATATCAATCACCTCAGATATGCAGATG
>NW_011494948.1:8657432-8658086 GCF_000754665.1 Bison bison bison | reverse complement strand
AGGAGGAGAAGGGGATGACAGAGGATGAGATGGCTGGATGGCATTACTGACTCGATGGACATGAGTCTGAGTGAGCTGCGGGAGTTGGTGATGGACAGGGAGGCCTGGTGTGCTGCGATTCATGGGGTCGCAAAGAGTCGGACATGACTGAGCTACTGATCTGATCTGATCTGATGGATAGGGAGATAGCCAACCAAGTTTGATGGAAATATGGTAGAAGTTATGATATTGAAATATAGACTCTTATGGGGACAAAAATGAGACAGACCCATGTACCAGATCGGTGAAGGCAGCCGGAATGAAAGTTAAGCAGGGGAGGGGAAGTGGTGGTGTTCCAGGAAGATGGAACAGCATGTGTGAAGCCTCAGTGAGCTCAGAATTGGAAATGGTTAGTAAAGGTGGTTTTAGGAATCCCACAAACGAATCAGTCTGACAGTCTTCTAAGTTTCCATTGGAGGTTCTTAAACTGCATGAGAGATTTTTCTCTGGCATAGTGTTTATATTGTTTTTCAATCATCTGAGATTCTCTGTAATGTCCTGTTTGAGTAAAATTATCATTATCATCAACACCTATCAAGTACCTATCAGTTGTGAAGGCCTGTGTAGTAAGACTGCCACATTTGAACCCTGATTATAGTAAAGGATTTAAATTTG
>NW_011494948.1:8637646-8657312 GCF_000754665.1 Bison bison bison | reverse complement strand
TTGAAAAGATTAGGTTGTTTTGGTCTGTTCAAAGAGACCAAGTGTACATCCTTGAAGCTGTTTTTTCCCTTATAATTCTTTGATCTGGTGATTTCACCTCATTATTCCTGTCCTATTTCCCTTGGTTCAGTTTCTTAAAAATGTATTTTGAAATATTTAAGACATACAAAAATTCAAATATTTCTACAAACTCATGCATGCATCAGCCACTTTAAAATTTTGTTTAAATTTATTTGAATAAAATTTAAAATAATTAAAGTTTAAATGAATGTGTGAATAAAGAAATAAAAATTTGAAATTAGATTAATAAAATCCCTGCATGTCTCTTCTCCCCATCTTATTCCTTATAAGTGTGAATGTATTGGGTTCTTGTTGCCAGGACTTTCCTTGCATGTGCATTTTGTAATGTGTTTGATGCTAAGAACTTGAATCTCTTTGCTATCCTATCTAGGGAGGAATCCTCTGACATTTTCTGTGGGATAATTTCTCCTACGTTTGATATTTCAGTGAGACAGAGGTCTCTAGGCTCCAAACTTATGTTTCCAAGAGTCAGAGAAATTCTTAAGGTATCTTTCCTTGACAAGTAATAAAATAATAAAGCATTGCTTTTGATTCTTGTTTTGGTAATTATAATTGATAGATGCTTTATATATGTTAGATGATACATAAATTTCAGAACAGTTTTCCTTTTGAGTGTTTGGGAAGAGTGCTAATGATGACAAAAGTGTCCTCTGGTCATCATTTCAGCTCAAAATTGATAGACTTGAATGAAACAGATATTTAAGTTTACAGTACTAGTTAATTTATTCTGCCTTGAATATAGGCTTATTTTGCATATATGCAGTTTTGCAAACAGATATTAAAGAATAACTGCAAAAGAACCAAATGCTGAACCTTAAACTTTAAAACCCTCTTTATGATAAATTGTTAGATATTTTTCTTGAAAATTTTTGGGATCACTTTCAAAGAAATTTTTCCACACCTAGAAATTCTAGCTTCCAGATACCCATGAAGGAACAGAAATGGTTTACCTATTATTTGCAGTTGGAAAGAGTATTTTAAAACTACATTTGTGTGGATATCACAGTTGCAGCATAATTTATTATCTTTAGGGCTCAAGTACATGTCTGTAAAGGATCTTTTGAAGAGCAGTAGTAATACAGTTAGCTTAGGAAATGCCACGGCTTCAGCTTCCTGTTCTTTGCCTTGGCCTTCTTAAAAAGTGAAGACTTTGTGCTCCATCCTGTCAAGAGCAAAGGCAGTGTGTCAGCAGAAGGAAGGAGCCGGAGGCAGGCCTGCCCTCTTGACCTGTCCCGCTGGGTGTGTTGATTTGCTCTATGAGACCTGGCCGTCCTGGGCACTGCATCAGGGGACCCTGCAAGTAGGTGAGGGCATTCCCGACTTCTGTGATCATAGCCCACTGTAGGGGCAGAAGTGACCATGCAGGCCAATGAATCCAAATAAATATCTAAAGTAAGACCAATAGTTCAAATCATGTTAGAAACTTGTCAAAATTTAGGATGCTCTGAATCATTTACGAGACATAGAAGATGAATGTAAGGATTCTGTTCCTTAAATTTCTAATTTGAGATTTTCTCAGGTGATGTCCATCTTAGGAAATAATTCAATACTGGGGCTTGCTCCCTCATCCTCTGAGACATGATCTGCTTCTCTGGGCTTCCTTCTTGGCACCTGCCAACCTTGGTCTTCCATAGGTGGAATAAATGTGGTGGCTTTCATTTCTTCCTTTCCTTCCCTCGAGCAGGTGAGTGGTGCCCACAGCTGAGTGTCGTCTTCAGAAAGCATCTAGGACCACAGTGTGCATTGTGTGTGTGCCAGTGGGCAGGCCAGGCACGCACAGAGTTAAGCCCATGGTCGCTCTATGTTAACGGAACATTTCTTAGTGTAGCCGGGTCGTAATCCCTAAGCAGATGCTTTCCGGGGTCTTGTTATTGTCCAGAAGTGGCTCTTGTATGAGAAAACGCAGCCATGCAGAAACGGCACACACGCTATTGACTCGCCCACCGTGGCTTATGGTTTTTCTTTTTTCACATCCATGAACCCTAGGTTTCGTCTCTACCTAGACAGGGAGCATTGGCACCTTCCTGGTCTCTACACCTTTAACTTGTTAAAAAAAAACAAAACCAAAACAGCCATAAACTGGAATCACATCATAACGTTCCCTACTGATAAGAGGTTCTGCTTTTCCTTGGGATCTTTTCAGTTTGTTGTTGCTGGCCCAGACCTCGCCCCTTTCTCAAGTCTTTCAGCCGCATCGTGGCCTTTCAAAACCTTTAAGTCCTGTAATACTATATTTTGTGAAGAAGGGAAAAAAATAAGATTTTTTTCCCTCCTTGCTTTTGTTAACCCATTCTTGTTTTAGGCTCCAACAAAAAGGGTTTTTGTTAACTGGAGCTTAAAATCGGCCAGCTTGCAAAGCATTCTCCCTTTTTATGCAGGGAGGATTAGCCTGGCATGTTATGCAGTTCCCTTGTATGAGCCATTCACGTGTCCTGTCAGAAGGTGTATAATTACTCACTTCACCATCAGCAATCATTCTTAAGTTAAAACCTGTTTTAAACCTCTCATTAATATAAATCATACCGGGAAGATAGAAAATACACCTTCAAAACGAAGTGTTAGAGAGTTAATCTTTTCTTTTCATAATAGACCCAGAGTAAATAATTTTTACTTAGCACTTCTCTCTCTTTGCAATCAAAATAGTTTGTGATAAAAGATCGGGTACGAGGGATTGCATAAACGTGCAGTGTTTTATTCACACAGGATTGGGCTTCCTGCTTGGTGCCAGCCTCGTTTTCTCTCTGTCACCCTTGAACAGTGAAGTGTGTAATCCTCCATTCTTTTAAAGTCAGTCCCCTGACAGAATTTCCCCTCTCTCCCTCTCTCTCTCTCACATACACACACACAGATTCAGGAGCAAAATGTTTTCATTTTTCATGTCCTTCTTTCAGTGAATGATCCCAGCATGCTTAGCTAACTGTCTGAACTTCTAAACAATGACTCCAAGTATGATTTCCTTCATGAGAGCACCTCAGGCGAAGGACTCAAGTATCCCTGGTGTGTTTATTCATCTGTGGTGAGTCCTAATGCAGATATGGTAGCTCTGAAGGTACACTTCCGGGACTCATCTACCCGACAGACAGAGGCTGCTGCCACTCTTCCTCCGTGCCTCCCACCCCAGGGTCTGCCTGCCCCCTGCCCCCTGTCAGAGCTGTTCTGGTTGTGGAATGTTCAGTCCAAGTTGGGGCTTTGAGATGAGACAGTTAGATCAAATTCTTAAACATCCTGAAAGGCCCAGACATATCTGGCCTTTGCCCACCTCTCCAAATTCATTTCTCACTTTTGTCCCTGAGCTTCTGGCTCATCATTTTGATAATCTCCTTTCTAAGTTGGCCAAAGACCCCTGCTCCTTTCTACCCAAGGCCATCACTTCTGCTAATTCCATGTCTCCCAGCTAATGTCGACTCATTCTCAGATCTATATTTAAGCCAATATCCTTTCATTTTTACACATTTTCTTCAATTCAGGGCCAGTGATGTGCCAGAAGTTATTCTAGGTCCTTGAGATTCAGGGTTAATTTGAACAGATGACAATCCTACTCTGATTGGGCTTATATCCTAGGAGAAGCTTTCCACAAAGAAGTCTTCTTGGACATTCCAATCCATGCAGGCCCACTTTAGGCTGCACTTCCATAGAACTCTATGATTCTTCATTTTATTTCCTCACACTGAAGGAATAAAGGAATGGCTTTATTCCTTTATCTGTCTGTTCCCAAACATCTTTCTGAATTCTTTTACATCATTCTTCTACTTTCTGAAACGTTACACTAATTAGAAATTTATTGGGATTGATAGACTTTTTCTTAAAAATTAAATGTCAATTACCGAAAGCAGTTGCTTTAATTGATATCATCTGCTCTTCTTTTAGCACCTGGCGGACATTACTGGCTGCAGGAATGGGGACAAGGTTGGGTTGAGAGGTGATACTTTTAATGTTTGGCACAGTGAGAAGTCGAAGTTGAAGGGCATGGGGCGCAGGACCTGGATGGATGTCTGGGTGATGGGAGTGCCCACAGAAAGAGAAGAGGGTTTAGAAGTTAAACTTGGGTTTTTTTCAGGAATTTAAAGAGAGAAAGCTAAGTCCCCCCTTTTCTTTTTTGTCCCGTGGGAAACAAAGGAAGGGGACTAAAATTAGTTAATCTTTTATGTGCCAAGGACTTTCCATATGTTATTCCTTTTAAGGCATTATTTTATCTCCTGTTTATATCTAAAAAGTAGGTCTCTTTAATTCCAGAATTAGAACATGTAAAACTGACACTCTGTAGCTTCTTGGTTCTCAATTAATGTCTTATGAATGAATGACTTTATTGTATAAAAACATGTTCTCCATTTTGGCATGAGTCTTCAGGCCAGCTTCCCTCGACTCAGATTTCTTATTGGTATCACAGTTGAAATGCATTCAGGGTTGAATTGGGCTTTGTAGACTGGTATGGAAACCTAGTCACTTTGTATGATACTGTTTTGATAGGAGATTTTAGTGTGGGTTCCAGACCACTGACTCACCTATGAGCTTTTGGAGCTCTGTTCCTTAGTAAGTTAGGGATTATCTATATGTGAATGCAGAAATGATATGAAATTAAATCTCATCTGTTCTGTTTCCTTGTACTATTTAGGACGCTTCCTTTCTAATTGAGTTTAAGTGATTCTGTCTTTTCCTGGTTTTTTTTTTTCCCACAAATCTCCCTAAAGCCTTTTTGTAAGTAGATAGTATACCTAATGGGCTTGCCAGGTGGCTCAGTGGTAAAGAATCTGCCTGCCGATGCAGGAGACGCAGCAGGCGCGGGTTCAATCCCTGGGTTAGGAAAATCCCCTGGAGGAGGAAATGGCAACCTACTCCAGTATTCTTGCCTGGGAAATCCCATGGACAAAGGAGCCTGGAGGGCTATAGTCCATGGGGTCATAAAGAGTCAGACATGACTGAGCAACTGAGTACACAGTATACCTAATAAAGATAGTAATAAAAGTTATCACCTAGAAAGATTTTTAAAAAGTCAAAGGAAAAAATAATTTCTAAGATCCCACAAATATAAGATCTTTTGATATGCCCCTGTTTCATATTGAATCACTAGGAACATGACATTAAACTGGTTTGCGTTTGAGTTCAAGTGGAAGAGAAACCACATTAGTGATGAACTCTTAATAAAATTAAAACACAGTCACAAGGGAGACCCCATACAGACTGAGAGAGGCAAACTGTGAGGTCCTTTCTTATAATGGTAAAGCCTGTCCAGAAAGGAATAATTTTCACTGGAATAGTTCCAAAACTAAGCATGACCCCAATTTACAAGCAGTTTGAATTTGTATGTAATTGACATATCTCAAAAATATTAAACAATGAAATGTTTGCTATTTTGACTACTAAATTTGAGTGGGTAGTGAGAATAAGTAGGCTTTCGTACCTGGGCCCAAGTAGATTATTTAGTTAAGATGTGGGAATTACTATTAGTATAAATAACGGTCATATCAAGAGTCTAATGTCTTTGATGTGTATGTTTCTATTCCTATATACTTATTTTTAAGTCAGCTTCAACACAGTGTATTTATAGTTGCTTCTACTGTTTTTATATCTATTTTTAAAAGATACATGGAAACAAAAAGTTGGATAAGAAACCTGATTAAAGGAAGAGTAGATGAGTGATTCAGAATGAATTAGGATATAATTTTTCTTTAAAAAGTATTCAGTTCAGTTGCTCAGTCGTGTCTGACTCTTTGTGACCCCATGAATTGCAGCATGCCAGGCCTCCCTGTCCATCACCAACTCCCGGAGTTCACCCAAACTCATGTCCATCAAGTCGGTGATGCCATCCAGCCATCTCATCCTCTGTCGTCCCCTTCTCCTCCTGCCCCCAATCCCTCCCCGCATCAGGGTCTTTTCCAATGAGTCAACTCTTTGCATGAGGTGCCCAAAGTATTGGAGTTTCAGCTTCAACATCAGTTCTTCCAATGAACACCCAGGACTGATCTCCTTTAGGATGGACTGGTTGGACCTCCTTGCAGTCCAAGAGACTCTCAAGAGTCTTCTACAACATGACAGTTCAAAAGCATCAATTCTTTGGCGCTCAGTTTTCTTCACAGTCCAACTCTCACATTCATACATGACCACTAGAAAAACCATAGCCTTGACTAGACAGACCTTTGTTGGCAAAGTAATGTCTCTGCTTTTGAATATGCTGTTTAGGTCGGTCATAACTTTCCTTCCAAGGAGTAAGTGTCTTTTCATTTCATGGCTGCAATCACCATCTGCAGTGATTTTGGAGCCCCCCAAAATAAAGTCTGACACTGTGTCCACTGTTTCCCCATCTATTTCCCATGAAATGATGGGACCTGATGTCATGATCTTCGTTTTCTGAATGTTGAGCTTTAAGCCAACTTTTTCACTCTCCTCTTTCACTTTCATCAAGAGGTATTTTAGTTCCTCTTCACTTTCTGCCATAAGGGTGGTGTCATCTGCATATCTGAAGTTAATGATATTTCTCCCAGCTATCTTGATTCCAGCTTGTGCTTCCTCCAGCCCAGCATTAAAGTAAACTTGGAAAAATAAATTATGTAAAATTAAATCCATAGATATGGATTATTCCTAAGTGCTGAGAGACCTTGTAGTTCAGTGGATGAAACACAGACTTGAAAACCTAGGAGACTCTTCTCTGCAGTTCAACAGCAGCATTAACTTGGGCAAATTACTTAACCTCTTGAGGCCTCTCTTTAAGGTTTATCTTTAAGGTAGAGCTAGTAATAATAGTATCTACCTTGACAGTTTGTATTGAGAATTAAAACCAACTTTTGTGAGGCTTATTATCAAATGCCTGCTTGTCCAAGATGTCTCACATGGTGGCTCTTCCCAGCAACCATTATGTAGCAATAGAGGAAAGATATTTCTAAGAAATGACTACTAGTAAGTCATGAAGTGAAGTCGCTCAGTTGTGTCCGACTTTTCGACCCCATGGACTGTAGCCTACCAGGCTCCTCCGTCCGTCCCTGGGATTCTCTAGGCAGGAATACTGGAGTGGGTTGCCATTTCCTTCTCCAGGAGATCTTCCCAACCCAGGGATCGAACCTGGGTCTCCTGTATTGCGGGCAGACACTTTACCATCTGAGCCACCAGGGAAGCTGAAGGCATGGTATGTTGTTAAATTATCATGCTCTTCTCATGATACTACGCCTGTTACTTAAGTTCATGAAAATCCATGAAAATCCAATTCATGAAAATCCAAAGGATCTCTGCTTTTTTTTTTTTCCCTATAATACATGATATAATACACTTCAAGTTTAAAGAGGGACATTTCAGGGACTTCCCTGGTGGTCCAGTGGTTAAGATTTTGCCTTCCAGTGCAGGGGGTGCAGGTTCAATCCCCAGTCAGGGAGCTAAGATCCTATGGCCAAAACCCAAAAACAGAAAGTAGAAGAAATACTGTAACAAATTCAATAAAGACTTAAAAAAAAATAAAGAGGGACATTTCAGAACAATGTTCATTGATTTAAAAAATTCATCAGTTTTTCATTCATTCAATAAACAGTTTCTGAGTACCTAGTGATATTCTATGTTTTATAATAACCTATAGGAATAAAAAGCCGAGGCAATAGCACCCCACTCCAGTACTCTTGCCTGGAAAATCCCATGGATGGAGGAGCCTGGTAGGCTGCAGTCCATGGGGTTGCTAAGAGTCAGACATGACTGAGCGACTTCACTTTCACTTTTCACTTGCATGCATTGGAGAAGGAAATGGCAACCCACTCCAGTGTTCTTGCCTGGAGAATCCCAGGGATGGCGGAGCCTGGTGGGCTGCTGTCTATGGGGTCGCACAGAGCTGGACATGACTGAAGCGACTTAGCAGCAGCAGGAATAAAAAGCATAGGCTGTTTCCACAGGGATGTCACAGTGTAGCAATAAAATTTTACTAAGGAATGGTAATTCATTAGTCAATGGTAAGTGGCAGAAAGCTTTGAATGGATAAATAATCTTTTAAAATTATAGTAGTTTTTTGAGCATCTTTAGGAATGCACACACACACCTTGAGTTTATGATGTTAGAAAGCCATTTAAAATGTTAACCAAAAAGTCCATTTTAATTTTTAGTCCATGGCAAAGATATAATTGGATGAATGTTCATTTTTAAGGTGTGCTTGGGTGTCTTAATCTAATGTTTATTTTTTAAATGTGATTAGCAATTGTCTTGGAGAAGGCAATGGCACTCCACTCCAATACTCTGCCTGGAAGATCCCATGAACCGAGGAGCCTGGTAGGCTGCAGTCCATGGGGTCGCTAAGAGTCGGACATGACTGAGCGACTTCACTTTCACTTTTCATTTTCATGCATTGGAGAAGGAAATGGCAACCCACTCCAGTGTTCTTGCCTGGAGAATCCCAGGGATGGGGGAGCCTGGTGAGCTGCCGTCTATGGGGTCGCACAGAGTCGGACACGACTGAAGTGACTTAGTAGCAGCAGCAGCAGCAGCAATTATCTGGAATAATTTTTAAAACATATGCTTCAATTAACAAAAGTTATATAAACTTTTTTTGTTTTCTGTTCTTTGAGACTCATAGGTTTTATATTCATTGCTTTTTTTAAAGGTGGTTTTACTGAATGGATTTTGATGAAAAATGTTCTTAAAATATTTCTTATTGGTTTACTGGAAGAGGGATGATTCATCTGTCAATGAATTATGTTTTCACCTCTTGTTACAAAGTCAAATTGTCATCATTAAATGATTTTAGAAAAATAAAACCGGTTCTTTAAAATGTGGAGTCTATACCTTCTCAATTAATTATTTTGTTAATGTTTATTGAACAATGAGAGCCAATTTAAGATTACAATAATTGAATCTTATGAACTAGTGTTAAAAATTTACCCAATCAATATTTAACTCATATTTTAATCAATTTTGTTAAAATTAGTTCCATTCAAAAGGAAATAGCATGTCTTTCATCAAAATGACCAAATGTTATGTACAACCAATATAAAAGAAAAACTCAGTAGAAACAAATGTATTGTCTTGGACCTTTAAATATTTTGTTCTGTGTTTCTGAATACCTTTTGGATCTTTTCATAGAGGATTACAGCAACTTTGGGACTGAAGTCTGAGAATTCGATAGAGCCAGATCTGCTTCTGAGCATAATGCCTGCTTATTAAGCTGGAAAACATTACTTTTTTTTTACATTAGACTTTAATATCATAAACAATGACAGCCTTTTCATGTTGTTTTCATAAAACAAAATTTCCTCATAAACCCAAAGCCATTAAACCACAAAAACCCCAGACACAATCCATCATTTTGTTCCATCCCAAGTTCGGTTTATTGCTTTCAAATACGTCATATAAAGTGCCCTTTACTTGAGGAAGAATATAGTATAATGGTGAATCCAGTACCAAAGAATCTCTGGCCTCTTGAGAACAGAATTTATATTTATTTATTTTCTTATAGAATTCCTTAGGATTTGAATTCTTAATATCCAAATCAAATGCATTCAAATAAACAAACCCTACAGGTCATATATAAAAAGTGCTCTCAGAGGAGAATTTATACAATTAAAAAACCACTTAATATCCTTGAAGGGAAGAAACTATATACCTACATTAGTGGTAAAGAAAATATGATAATGGAAAATATATAATTCTGGAAAAGAGCAAGACAGGGCAGATGATTAAACTGAGATCATATAAAGCTTGATTTTTGTTCAGGACGCTTTCAGTTCCAGTTCGTTTCCTTGGTTCTTAGCTGTGTATTTTTAGTGGTGAGGTCATAGTGTTCCATGATTAGGGAAATAGGGTCTCCATGTGGAGGTATGATGTGGAGACCAGAAAACAACTGTGGTGTCAGTGGAACAGAGGTCTCAGAAAATGCTAGTGTGGCTTTTTCCCCCCAACCCCAGTTTTGAAAAATAATGGACATACATCACTGTATACATTTAAGGCATACGGCATGATGGTTTGATGTATATTGTGAAATGGTTACCACAATAGTTTCAGCTAACACCCGTCTTCTTATATAGTTAAAATAAAGAAAAAAGGAAAGAAATATTTTCCTTGTGATTAAGAACTCTTCGGATGTACTCTCCTAACAACTTCCCTGTATATCATACAGCTGAGGTAGCTGTAGTCACACTGTTGTACTTCACATCCCTGGTACTTACTCACCTTGTAGCTGGAAGTTTGTATCTTTTGCCCACCGGCCTCCAGTTCTCCCACTGTCCACCTTCGGCCTCTGGTAACCACAAGTGTGATTTCTTTTTCTGTAAGTTTGTTTGTTTAGGTCCTACATACAAGGGAGCTCATACAATACTTGTTCTTCTCTATATAGTGTTTTTGTTACCTTTGGATGTATCCCCTTTTTCCACTTCCACACCAGCATTTGTTATTTCTTGTCTTTTTGATGATGGTCATTTTTACAGTGATGAGGTGATTGATACCTCACTGTAGTTTTAATTTTCATTTTCCTAACAGCTAGTGATGCTAAGTAAATTTTTATATACCTGTTGGCCTTTCATGCATCTTCTTTGAAGAAATATCTATTCAGTTCCTTTGTCCATTTTTAAATTGTTTTTTGTTTTTGCTGCTGAATTGTATATTAATATAAAACCCTGAGTTCTTTATATGTTTTAGATATTAACCCCTTATCACATATATAATTTTTACTTTGTTGATGATTTCTTTTGTTATGCAACTTTTTAGTTTGATGTAGTCCCATTTGTTTATTTTTGATTTTGTTGTTTGTGTTTTAAATATCATATCCAAAAATCATTACCAAGAGCCGTGTCAGGGAGCTTTGTCTCTATGTTTTCTTCTAGGAGTTTCATGGTGTCAGGCCTTACATTTAAGTCTTTAATTCAAGTTGATTTTGGGGAGTAGTATACAATATGGGGCCAGTTTCATATTTTTTACATGTGAAGAGCTAATTATCTCAGTACCACTTAACTTTTAAACATTTTTTATTGATGTACAGTTGATTTACAATGTTGTGTTAGTTTCTGCTGTACAGGAAAATGATTCGGGTATATATATGCGTGCACCCTTTTTTATATGCTTTTCCATTATAGTTTCTCATAAGATATTGAATATAGTTCTCTCTGCTATGCAGTAGGACCTTGTTTATTCATTCTCTATATAATATTGGTATCTGCTAACCCCAATCTCCCAAGCCTTTCCTCCCCTACTACCCCTTAGCACCAACTTATTGAAAAGACTGTCTTTTTTTTCTATTGAGTGTTCTTGGCCTTCTTGTCAAATATTAGTTAACTGCATATGCTTGGGGTTATTTCTGGGTTCTCGATTTTCTTCCACTGATCTATTTGTCTCTTTTTTATGCCAGTAACTTCCTGTTTTGATGACTACAGTTTTATAGTATAGCTTGAAATCAGGATGTGTGATGCTTCGTGCTTGGATCTTCTTTCTCAGGATTCTTTTGCTGTTCAGGGTCTTTTGTGGTTCCTTATAAATTTTACTGGTGTTTTTGCTACTTCTGTAAAAAAAAAAAAAACCAAAAAACCTTTGGAAGCTTGATGAGGATTGCATTAATCCTCTAGATGATTTTGGTGGTATTGACATCCTAACAATATTAGTTTTTCCTGTCCATGAACATGAGATACCTTTCCATGTATTTTTGTCTACTACGATTCATTTCATCAGTGTCTTATAGTTTTTGGAGTAGAAATCTTTCAATTCCTTAGTTACATTTTTTCATAAGTATTTTATTATTTTTGATGGTATTGTAAATGGTATTGATTTCTTTATTTCTTTTTTAGAAAATTCATTATTAGTTTATAGAAATGCTACCAATTTTGTATCTTGCAACTCTGTTGAATTCACTGGTTAGATCTAACAGCTTTTTGTTTGTTTATTGACTTTTTAGGATTTTCTCTGTGTTAATATAAAATCATGTCATCTGCAAATAGAGACAGTTTTACTTCTTTCTTTCCAATTTTGATACCTTTTTTTTTTTCTTGCCTGATTAGCTAGGATTTCTAGTGTTATTAATATGTTGAATATGTGTGGTGAGAGTGGGCCTCCTTGTCTTGCTCCGGATCTTGGAGGAAAAACTTTGTATCTTTCCTCAAAGAGTATGATATTAGCTTCAAGACTGTCATGTATGGCCTTTTTTATGTTGAGACATGTTCCTGCTATACCTAATTTATTAAGAGCTTTTCACATAAATGGATGTTGAAATTTGTGAAATACTTTTTCTGCGTCTATTGAGATGATCATATGCTTCTTTCATTTTATTAATGTGATGTATCACATTGATTTATTTGCATATATTGAATCATCCTTGCATTCCAAGAATATATCTCACTTGCACGTGGTGAATGATGCTTTTAACATGCTGCTGTATTTGGTTTGCTAGTTTATTTAGAATTTTTGCATCTATATTCATCAGGAATAGTGGCCTATAGTTACTGATTTTAGTATTGGGATAATGCTGACCTCATAAAAGAAGTTTAAGAGTGTTCTTGCCTCTTCAGTTTTTTGGAAGAGTTTGAGAATAATTGTTGTTCATTCTTCTTTAAGTGTTTGGTAAAATTCACCAAGGAAGCCGTCTGGTCCTGGTCCTTTCTTCACTGGGAGATTCTTTGCTGATTCAATCTCCTTGGTCTGTTCAGATTTTCTCCTTCTTTCTGATTTAGTCTTAGTAAGCTGTATGTTTCTAATAATTATCCATTTTCTCTAGGTTGTCCAGTTCATTGGCATATAATTGTTCAGTGTGGTGTAGTTTTTATAGCTTGTTTTCCACTTTATGCTTTTTGAATATGGCTTTCTGAGTATGTCAGAAAGATCTACTCAATAAAAAGTTGTTTATAAGGGATGAGGTTGGATTTAACGAGGGACTTTTTTTGTTTCATTTTATTATGAGCTCATGTCTTTGAGTATTTTTTAAATTGTTGATGGGTTAGGTAGAAGCCTATTTACTAGAAGGACAAAATCCTAGAAGATATACAGAACACTCATTGGTGGCTTCTTGGCAAACTGGAGTGTAGTTGAGGGGCTGATAGAATGCAGGGTGCCTGGGAAGGAAGCCACAGCTAGAGCCTGTGGGACCAGGTGGGTTCCTACTGCTTCCGTTGCCCTCTTAGCCACCAGGGAAGCCCCTATCAATCATAGGCACTGCCATCTCCTTATCAGGCCGAGGTGTAGAGCTAGAACTGATAGGAAAGTTTCTCTGTTTTTCCATTTCACTGAAATTAGATTGACTCTAACCTATACCTTTAACAGCTTCCTCATTTTTTTCTTTTCTTTAAACAGTGAGGTCCAACATAATTTTTCAAAATTTTCCTTTTTGATTTCTTTCTCCCATGGAATTGTACAACAGGGAAAGTACTCAAAGTACAAAAGATGCCAGTGTAATTATTAAATAACGAATGGTTACATTTTTGTAAATAAATGTCCTAAAATAAAAAAAAAATTCTGGAACGCTAATTTTTAACAGTGTTCGTATTTAAATGTGTTTCTTCTGGGAACCGTGGGTGGGAATTATGCATTCTAGAATTATTGCAAATAGATTGCCATTCAGAAAAGTAATGCAACATAAAAATTAATTAGTATCACAAGTTTGAACTGGCATCTAGTGTAGTCACTTATTAGAAAGTGGCAGGCCCAGTTAAAGTAGTTAGCTCCGAGATCCACTCTGCTGCTCAGAGTACCCAAAGTGCAGCCTGGCTTCTGTTAGGAAGAGAAGAATTTTGTCGTCAAGTCCCTACTCTATGCTCTATGATCCAGGCATAGTGCCTAACTCCTCTGAGAGTTAATAATCCTCTGAGCCTCTGGATAGCTGTGTAACTGACAAATAGAGCTATAGGTAATATTCTGAGGGAGCAGCAGAAATTCAGGATTAATGCTGAGTCCAAAGACTAGGAAAAGTTCTAGGACGAAAATGGCATTTGATCTGGTCTGCATGTGGTTCCTAAGTGCTGTGGATAAAGAGAAGGACAGACTTGGAGGAGTAGCGTGGGCAAAAGCACAGTGGTTCAGCTACCTGGGTCTTGAAGTGTATGACTTTGTGTCAGAGGAGCTGAACCTAGAATTTAGGAACTGGCCACTGAGGACCCTGAACACTGCGTGAAGTGACTTTATTTAGTAGGTGTATTTTCTTGTGCTGTGTAACAGATTACCACCAATTTACAGCAACACCCGTTGATTAGTATGCACTTTTGTTGGTCAGAAGTGCAGTGCACTGTGGCTACATTCTCTATGCTGTTTATTTAAGACTGAAGTCAAGGAGTCCACTGGGGTGAGGTCTGCTCTGGAGGTTCAGAGGAAAAATCTGTTTTCAAGTTCATTCTTATGATTGGCAGAATTGAGCTGCTTATGGGTGGAGGATTGAGGGCTGAATTTCTTTGTGGGCTCTCAGGGGTCTGTCCCCTGTCCTTACCATGTGGCTGTCGCCATTTTTAAACCACCAGTGGCACATTAATGCTGTCTTGTGCTTCGAATCTCTCTGATTTTACCTTCTGAGACAAACTAGATAAAATGTTCTACTTTGAAAGAGCTCATGTAACTAGATCAGGTTCACCTGAATTACTTCCCTAATTTAAGGTCAGTTGTGTCATGTAACATAACCTAATCTGGGAATTTAAATCTCTCACATTCACAGTCCTGAGACTATGCAGAGTGTGTAGACCAAGAGGCAGGACATATAAGGGACCGACTTGGAATTCTGCCTTCCATGGCAGGTAATAGGGATCTACTGCAGTTGTCTGAACAAGAGAGTTATGGGCTCCAAGCAGTGTTCTAGAAAGTTAACAATCAGATCAGATCAGATCAGTCGCTCAGTCGTGTCCGACTCTTTGCAACCCCATGAATCACAGCGCGCCAGGCCTCCCCGTCCATCACCAACTCCCGGAGTTCACTGAGACTCATGTCCATCGAGTCAGTGATGCCATCCAGCCATCTCATCCTCTGTCATCCCCTTCTCCTCCTGCCCCCAATCCCTCCCAGCATCAGAGTCTTTTCCAATGAGTCAACTCTTCGCATGAGGTGGCCAAAGTACTGGAGTTTCAGCTTGAGCATCATTCCCTCCAAAGAAATCCCAGGGCTGATCTCCTTCAGAATGGACTGGTTGGATCTCCTTGCAGTCCAAGGGACTCTCAAGAGTCTTCTCCAACACCACAGTTCCAAAGCATCAATTCTTCGGCACTCAGCCTTCCTCACAGTCCAACTCTCACATCCATAGTGGAATGTAGAAAATGTTTGGGAAAAATGAGAGACTGGAAGCAGTTGACATGGGAGGAAGTCTTTTTAATATCAAAAGGGCTTTATTACTGCTTATGTCCCATTTGGGCTTCTCTGGTGACTCAGTGGTAAAGAACCTGCCTGCCAATGCAGAAGATACAGGTTTGATCCCTAGGTTGGGAAGATCCCTGGAGAAGGAAATGGTGATGCACTCCCAGTGTTCTTGCCTGGAAAATCCCATGGACAAAGGAGCCCAGCAAGCTACAGTCCAGGGGGTCGCAAAAAGAATAGGTATGGCTTGGACGCTGAGCACGCATACATGCCCTGTTTTGTACTGACTTAGTACGGGTCAGCTCGAGAAGGACTTCTTCAGAGTATTGGAAAGAGGGACCCAAAGGTCAAAGAGACTTGACAGCTTGCTGCCTCCAGTTTCAAGCCGAGCTTGTAGTCATTTGTGTTTATGGAGGAAAAGATAGTGGGTGATGCTAAGTAGGTGGTCTTTTTATGCCTCCCCCTCTAAATCAGGCTCACCTTGATCTATTTTATATACTGGCACTTCACTTTTAAGTTAAATTCAATTTTTTCATTTTCACTGTTTCATCTAGAAGCCAATTTGAGGACTGCTAGTCCTTCCTAACACCTTCACTGTATGCATGAGCAGATAGTGGCACAGGAGGGGAAGGGGCATCCCTTTTAGGGTTTCTTGTCCTTGTCAACTGTGTTGTTTAGCAACCCATTGGTAAAGAATGAGGAGGGGGGTAGAGGGCGTAAATGGGTGAGTTCATGATACTGTCTCATGGATTCAAGGGAGACTGGCATTAGCTTGGTTCCAGATTTGTTAGGAAAACTTCAAGGAAGGACATGGGTCTTAGTCTGGCTGTTAAAGGAACTAATGGAGGGAAAAATCAGCTTTGCCTAAGAAAAGATCTGCAGATAAGGCCAGGTCTGCGAAGTTGGGTGTGAGACATGCTCCAGAGACAGTGTGGAGTGAGACCTGAGCTCTGAGGTCTTAGTTGTGTGACATTGGGGAAATTATTTTGTCTCCTTGAGCCTCAGTTTTTCCTACTGTGAAATGAAGCCAATAATTTTGCCTATATAAATGCCTAATAACAGTTCTATAGGTGAAAACCAGTTGGATATCTGAAATCTTAAATGTTTCAGTCTAATCTGTTAATATCTGATAGGGTTATTGTGAGGCCTGGGTATGATAATGCATCTTTACATAGTACCTAGCTTACAATTGGGCTTCCTCCTGGCTCAGATGCTAAAGAATCTGCTGTCAATGCAGGGCACTCAAGTTCGATCCCTGGGTTGGGAAGATCCCCTAGAGAAGGAAATGGCTATCCACTCCAGTATTCTAGCCTGGTGAACTCCATGGACAGAGGAGCCTGGCGGGATACAGTCCATGGGATCACAAAGAGTCGGACACGACTGAGCAACTAACACACTTTAGCATATGATCAGTACTGAGTGTATAACACTTGTTTGAAATATTATTCAAGGAATAGGAGATTTCAAACTTTGGGATTTAGGTGGAGGGGTTAACCTTTGAAGCCAAGAGAAGCCTTTCACTTTGAGATATAGGATAGTAGCCAGGTTACAAGGGAGAAGATTTTGGATTTCAAGTGAAATGTGAGGATATCAATCAGAAGCTTGAATCAGGAGGGCAGAAGGATTTCTGATTGTGTCAATATTTGACTGGACCTGGGCACACAAAGTTTGGCAACTTGCTGTGAATTATGGTCATAGAAAAGCTCATAGACTTGGGAGGAAGCTAGATAGGCTGTAGGCAGGATAAAATCTAGTTCAGAGCAGAAAACTGTCCCTGGGAGGGGCAGAGAGGGCCAGGAAGGAAGACAGGGATGGGATGTGTGTTTGTGTTGGGGAGATGAGGGAAAGAGCAGAGCTAGGTCTCACTGGATGAAGAGCAGAAGCTCTGAGTGGTGGAAAATCGTCTGGACCTGCCTGAGTTTTAATAATGAGATGGGGCAAAAACGAGGAAGTGACACTTTGATGAAGGAAGTTTTCTGGAAAGGAAATGAGGGTTTCTTAGGGAAGAGTGAAGAGCTGGGAGAGGGGCCAGAAGAAGAGGAGGAAGTAAGGGGAGGGCTGAGATTTGTCAGTGTTGAGGGTGTGGGGGTAACGGGCACACTAAGATGTGAGATCTGTCGGCTGTGGTCCACTGGCCAGGACACTCTGAGCCTAGCATCCTGAGTGACACCAAGAAGAAAGCAAGGCTCCCGGAAGCAGGGCTTCCGATTTCCCTAGAACTCTAGGTTTGGTAGGAAGGAAGACCCCTTGTGCAGAATAATCGGCCTCTTAATTGTCCCCCCGCCATACATTCTTAGTACTTGGGAATGCTAAGTCTTTCCACTACTCCAATCCATGAAACAGAATCAAAGCATCTCTCTCTGAGCCTGAGAACCACAACAAGGGCTTTACGACAGCTTCAGAGAGGTGCATTAACCTTGTTTATAATGCATGTACTAATTAGAAAGGACGGTGTTCTCTTTGTGATGTAAGACTTTGCAGTGGACCTACATGGTCATTATTATCAGTAATAATTAATGAGAAAAATTTAGAACATGTGTTTGGTAATCCTGGGTGGAGAGATGTCAGGGGATCTTGTTCCCTGACTCTGCCTTCTCGCCACCTGGAAAGGAGGCTCATGAGCCCAGCAGACCCCAGCCTGCTGGGGGCGAGGGGGGTATTCCTGGGCTCACTGTGAAGAAGGCATGGCATGCTGACATTAGTGTTTACCACAGACGAGGGCGGCTGCTCTGATGCTCTCTCAGGGCTGGAGATGAAGTAGCTGATGTGCAGATCCATCCTCTCATGGGGAAGTTGCTCCAGTTCCCAGGCATGGAAGCTTGGCCTTTGGAGTCACAGGGTAGATGCTGACATAGCAAGTCAAAATATTGGCTTCTAGGAGAATGTTTGATGTGTTGTTTTATTCACCATAGCTTTAATTCCACCATATAAAGAAGAATGTGCCATTTTCTTGTCATCTGAAGAACCCTGAATTTCTTAAATCTCATCAAAGAGTGAAAGTCACTCAGTCATGTCCCACCCTTTGTGACTCCATGGACTGAAGCCCACCAGCTCCTCTGTCCATGGAGTTCTCCAGGTAATAATACTGGAGTGCGTTGCCATTTAAATGTTGTCAAATGTAGTGTTATTTACTCAAGCTTTCTTCCTGAATTCTGCCCTGGAGTGTTGGTAGGCAGTTACATTTATCTCTGTAACATTACTCACCATTTAGTAAAAGACACAAAACAAAACAAACCCCAGCAAGCATGCCTCCTCCATAAGACATAAAACAGGAATAACATGTGAATGAATAAGATCCTGCCTTGAGTTCATTCTCTTGCAACAAATGTAGAGTGGTCTGTGATTTTGAGTAAATGAGTCTGCAAACCAAAACAGTTAGTAAGCTTAATTTGAGGTTTATAGTTTTGACATTGTAACCCTAAATTACATCCTATTTGGAAAAATCTTTTCAACTCAAACTTTTCTTTAACTTAGTGCCACAAGATGACTCTATATTAAAATTTCTCAGGACACAATATAGCTCTGCCCATCTATCCAACAACCTAAATTTATATATAGATAATAAATAGTAATGTTTATATCAAGATGATAAATGATATCATTATTTGCACCTTAGATTTGCTATTCTTATTGAAAATATTGGTAATCCTAAACATACCACGTTTTAAAAATGGAAAAGCCTTTAAATGTGGCAGAGAGGAGATACAAGTTGTAAAAAAACTCCATCAGATGCCATATCTTAAGGATGAAAAGAGGCTAAAAATCAAAATTTCTTCCAAACTGGCTTATCTACATGAGTTTTATTCAGTTCAGTTCAGTTCAGTCACTCAGTCGTGTCTGACTCTTTGTGACCCCATGAATTGCAGCACACCAGGCCTCCCTGTCCATCACCCAACTCCCGGAGTTCACTCAGACTCAACGTCCACCGAGTCATGATGCCATCCAGCCATCTCATCTTCTGTCGTCCCCTGCTTCTCCTGCTCCCAATCCCTCCCAGCATCAGAGTCTTTTCCAATGAGTCAACTCTTCGCATGAGGTGGCCAAAGTACTGGAGTTTCAGCTTTAGCATCATTCCTTCCAAAGAATACCCAGGACTGATCTTTAGAATGGACTGGTTGGATCTCCTTGCAGTCCAAGGGACTCTCAAGAGTCTTCTCCAACACCACAGTTCAAAAGTATCAATTCTTCAGCACTCAGCCTCTTTCTTCACAGTCCAACTCTCACATCGATACGTGACTGCTGGAAAAACCATAGCCTTGACTAGATGTACCTTTGTTGGCAAAGTAATGTCTCTGCTTTTGAATATGCTATCTAGGTTGGTCATAACTTTCCTTCCAAGGAGTAAGTGTCTTTTCATTTCATGGCTGCAGTCACCATC
>NW_011494948.1:8570831-8637546 GCF_000754665.1 Bison bison bison | reverse complement strand
AGTCTGACACTGTTTCCACTGTTTCCCCATCTATTTCCCATGAAGTGATGGGACCAGATGCCATGATCTTAGTTTTCTGAATGTTGAGCTTTAAGCCAACTTTTTCACTCTCCTCTTTCATTAGCTACCTTTTAATGAAGAACTAGCACTTAAGATGCTATGGTTTTTCCAGTGGTCATGTATCGATGTGAGAGTTGGACGATAAAGAAAGCTGAGTGCCAAAGAATTGATGCTCTTGAACCGTGGTGTTGGAGAAGACTCTTGAGAGTCCCTTGGCCTGCAAGGAGATCTAACCAGTCCATCCTAAATGAGATCAGTCCTTGGTGTTCATTGGAAGGACTGATGTTGAAGCTGAAACTCCAGTACTTTGGCCACCTGATGTGAAAAGCTGACTCATTGGAAAAGACCCTGATGCTGGGAAAGATTGAAGGCAGGAGGAGAAGGGGACGACAGAGGATGAGATGGTTGGATGGCATCATCGACACGATGGACATGGGTTTGGGTGGACTCCGGGAGTTGGTGATGGACAGGGAGGCCTGGCGTGCTGCAGTTCATGGGGTTGCAGAGAGTCGGACACAACTGAGTGACTGAACTGAACTGAGCACTTAAGAAATGTTTTTGTAGTTGGAGACTGAGGCGGTAATTTAATGGTCTCCAGTTAGAGCTAGTAATAGACTAAGAGAGGAATGGTTTTAGGTTCCCTAGAGGATAGCAAGTGTTTCTTTAAAAAACAATCACTCAGTGTCGTGCCTCCAAGAGCAATGTAAACAAACAAGTACTTAATAAGTGTCTTTTGATGATGGCAATGGCTGGTAGATCAATAACTGAAAGTGCCTGAACTTATGAGACTACGGGCTAATAGAAATATGTCATCAGCTATGATAAGATCAGTGTATTGAAAGAAATACTTTTCTACTTCGGACTCATGGGGAAAAAGGGACCATGCATTTCAGATGCCAAACACTTGACCAACCCTGGGCAGTAGTAATAGCCTCTTGTGGCCCTTGGTAAAATCGCTAATAAACTAAATACCAAAATCAAATATAGAAATGAAGGGATCTCTGTGGACTAGCTGAGTGATGTGAATAGTCATTGATCTCTCTGGTGGCCAGGAGTCCAACTCAGAGTTCTATAATACTTCACTTGTGCTTGCCCAGGACCTTCAGTCTCAGATTAATGTATGAAAAATCTTTTTCAGGAGCCTTTTCGAAGATCTGTTGGCTTGAATAAAATGCCAGTGGGTAGGATCTGGGTTTTATCAGGTGCTGCTTGAGGAAAAACATTTATGGTAGTTTAAGAAAAGCAGTGAAATCAGAAACACAGTTTGGAGTTTGTAATTTGGAATCAGATTCTTGAATGTATCATGGAAACAAAACAATTGTAAATTTTTAAAAATATTTCATTTTATATTTGGCTTGAATATGGTGATCATGTTTGTCTGTATTTCCTGGACAACTGGCCTATTCCTTCGGTATTTTTCCTTCGGGAAAATGTATTCCTTCCCAAATGCTGCCTTGTCGTTCACACCTCATTATTTTTATTCCCTTGTTAGGTTCAGTAATCTTTGTTTTCTTCTTAAAAATGCTGTTAGTGGCACAGAGTAATAGAAGAACTCTCAGCAATCACAGAGGAGACTAAGTCTGCTTCAGAAAGTACAGTTTAGGGAACTTCCCTGGTGATCCAGTGATTAAGGCTCCACGCTTCTCATTCACAAGGCATGGGTTCAATCCCTGGTCCAGGAATTAAGATCCTGCATACATCCTGGTGCGGCCCAAAAATTAAAAAAGAAAAAGAAAATACAGTTTATTGGCAAAGTAGTCTCAAAGTGTCAGCCACGACTGAGCGACTTGGACTCACTCACTCACTCACTCACAGCAGGATCTAATGACTTACCCTGTTGCACCCCTCACTGCCTATAAATGTTTTATTTTCTTACTCTGATTTTCTCTTCCCTCAGAGTGACCCTCCTGTTTATCTATCTCAAATAAAATAATTAGCAATATGAGCACTCAGAGCAGGATTTTATGAGTCTTCCAAAATAATGTAAATTTAGAGTTTGCTTAGTTTGTATCTTTTTCTTCTATCTCTCAACATTATTAAATAATTAGATAATTTATATCTTAATCTTTTGGTTGTTCATGCACACTCCAGAAATAATTTGTAAGGCAATCTAATTTAGATTCTATCTGCTTTAAATAGGGATTAGTGTGGGTTGCATATAATATATGTAAAAGATGTAACTTGTGCCAAGTTATTGCCCAGAAGGTTTGGAAATTACTATTCATACTATTTTTCCTTTGGGCATCATAAGGCAGTTGATCAAAATGGTCAGCTCAGTACATGGAATATGACTTTTGAGTATAGCATACTTAAGAATTCAGATATTAAATCATTTCACATATTTTCCACTTAATTTTATCTGCCCAACAGCACTTTCCAAAAATTATTCATAACTTACTTATGCTGCTATGGCGATATTTTAGAAGATGGATGGGGATAGCTATTTTAGTTTGCAGTGTAAAGCATCATGTCCTATACAAACAGGCCAGAGTATTCCTTGTGAAATAAATGACTTTTAGTTGCTGGGCTGCCGGATGCAGATTTTTTACTGGAAAGTATACTTATTTTCCTTTCTTTAGCATGACTCTAAAAGCAATTTTGGCAAATACAGCATAGTTCGTAGTGTCACGTGAGTGTGATGGAATTGAAGTGACTGTTAATGTGGCCTTGACCTTGGTGTTGTAGCAAGGGTAATGTAAACCCTTTGGAGCATACAGTATCTTTCTTCTGGGATTCACTTATGTTTGTGGAATTTTACCTCCTCTTCAACTTTCTACACACACATGCACAGAATCTTCATTCCTACCAATGGATACAGGTAAACCTTGGTGGCACCCACCTGAGTCCTGCTTCTGGCCTTTCTCATACCTGAACTTCTTTTGTGTCTGCCCCATATTCACAGGACTTTTTGAGGGGTCAGCAGAGTGGATAAACTAATAGATGCCTCCCTGTTAATGCAGACCTTCCCTGTGGCATTACTCCAGCTTGCTTGTCAATTTTTATATATATATATATTTTATT
The DNA here is from genome assembly GCF_000754665.1 of Bison bison bison. Lineage (NCBI taxonomy): Eukaryota > Metazoa > Chordata > Mammalia > Artiodactyla > Bovidae > Bison > Bison bison. The sequence continues at coordinate 8,634,465 of NW_011494948.1, read as the reverse complement.
TTTTGCAGATGACCATTAGTTTAAAATGATTTAGGTGTTTTATTTTTTATTTAAATTCATTTTAGAAAAATGAGAAAACAAAAATTCTTGACCACTGACCATTAGCTTCTTAGCTCGCCTTCGGCACCCTGTGTTTTCTAGACATACAGTGCTGTGCTGTGCTTAGTTGCTTAGTCATGTTCAACTCGTTGTGACCCCATGGACTGGAGCCTGGCAGGCTCCTCTGTTCTTGGGGATTCTCCAGGCAAGAAAACTGGAGTGGGTGGCCATGCCCTCCTCCAGGGGATCTTCCCAGCCCAGGGATCAAACCCAGGTCTCCCGCATTACAGACGGATTCTTTACCTTCTGAGCCACCAGGGAAGCATCTGTGTTTTTCTTCATATTGAATATTATATGTGACTAACTTGAAATTCTGCTGTGTCAGATAGAATTGGAAATGTACCAGCTTTATCGTCATTACTAAGAGCAATGATAATACCTATTATTTATTGCACACTCACCACGAACAAGGCACTGTGTTGGGAATTTACATGCAGTGTCTCAATTCTCACTACAGGCCTGCTTGGAAGAGGTTACTTTTTTATCTTTTACAAATTGATTAAAGGAGCTCTGAGATATTGGGCCATTCATCCAAGTTATAATGCAAATAAGTGGACAAGCAGGTTGAGAATTCTTTATTAAATTTTGCTTAGATAACAAGAGTAATAATTGCTTTTGTACTAATATTGCCATATTGTAGAAGTGTATAAGGTAGGAAGTTAGACTCCATCTCAGTTCATCATTCAGAGAAAACCTCCATTAACAAATGGTCCATCTTTATCTGACTCTTGAAAGTAATCCTTGAAGTTTATCTGATAGTTTTTAGAGTAACAGTTTGTAATTCTTTTTCTTATGACTTTTTGTTGATGTACTTTTTACTTTATTTACAATTGAATCTGAATGCATTATAAATTTAGAATAGGAAAAATTCTCACTTCAGTATAACTTTTCACACATTTGTTTTCTGACATTTTTTTGTTCTCAAATACCCAAATCTTTCCTTGTTAGTTAACTTTTAACAATCATTTATTCATAAAATGGCCTTCAACTAGTATTTGCACATGTTCAGAGCTATCACTTCTATTTTTCATTGACCAGCATTAAATGTACACCAGAAACAAAATTTTTTAAGCTCCTTGTTTTACTTCCTGTTTTTTTTCTTTTTTCAGTTACAAATATACTACAGAGTCTATAGAAACTTATGTTCTAGTTGGTGTCTTTGGAGATTAAATAAAAATTGTGCCAGCCATTATTTTTCTGTTCTTGCTTTACTAAGAACCCCATTAATGAGCTTGACATGAGTTATTTTTACACACCTATTTACTTAAAAAATTAATAAGTAATACATTTACAGAAAATCATTATATACACATATAGGTAAAAATGAAAAGCAAATGTCCTTCTTCCCCTTGTTTCTCTCTTAATGCTTCACTCATTCCTAAATTTCTTCTCTTTCCAGATTTTCTTAATGGACATATAAGCGTAGGCGCAGTGTATGTACATATTTTAAGTAATAGCATCTTTTCAAGTTCAAATTATCCAGGATGATGACCATCTCTACAGTGCATGCCTCCTTCTATGCTCACTGCACTTCTGAATAAGCAGGTCTCAGCGGGACTTTTATATTCAGTACAGTAAGAATACATTTCAAATGTGTAAACACAAGTAGGGCCAAGAAAATAGAGATGGAGAGTCAAAATGTGAAAAAGAATACAAATTTATAGTTTATAAAGTGTGGTTCCCAAACTAGCAGCATCCGATCTGTCATGGGCTTCTTAGCAGGGCAGAGTCATGGGCCCCATTCTGATTTAATAATCAGATCTCTGAAGATAAGCCTGAAACTGGGTTAGAATATACTCTTCAGGTGATTTGTAGGCATGTTAAAGCTTGAGAAGGCAATGGCACCCCACTCCAGTACTCTTGCCTGAAAAATCCCATGGACGGAGGAGCCTGGTAGGCTGCCGTCGATGGGGTCGCGAAGAGTCAGACACGACTGAGTGACTTCACTTTTACTTTTCACTTTCATGCATTGGAGAAGGAAATGGCAACCCACTCCAGTGTTCTTGTCTGGAGAATCCCAGGGATGGGGGAGCCTGGTGGGCTGCCGTCTCTGGGGTCGGACAGAGTCGGACACGACTGAAGTGTCTTAGCAGTAGCAGCAGCAGGAAAGCTTGAGAACCACTGCTGTGGAGCATGGATGACAGAAAGAATTTAGAAGGTGTTTATTATAAATCCCTTATTTGACTTATGATGAACCTGAGAGCTGGGGTGAATAGGTAACTTATCAAAGATGAACTTACTGGTGGTTGATAATTAAGACATGAGTCTCCTGACTCTGCTCTGTCTTTAGGCTGTGTAAACATCCTAAGCAATGAGAGGATTATCAGAGAATTTTTGAAAGGAAGATATAATTATGTTATATTACCTTTTCAAAAGAGTGTCTACCAAAGTATAAATGAAAATAGGCACATGATTTAAGTATGCAGTGACTGATATATAATATTTGCTTGTGTTTCACATGCAATGAATGTTATGTTTATGTGTCTCCAAATAGAATCGGGAAGAAGGAAGTGACTTCTCTAAACTTAAGCTAATTATTCTCTAAGCAGTGAATTTATTAGGTCTATGACCTTGGGTAAAACATTCAATCTCTTTGAGCCTTAATTTCCTTATCTATGAAATGGGGTTAATAATAACTACCAACACTGCTGTTAGGATAAGGTAGCTTATGTGAAAGTGTTTTGTAGGTCGTAAAGCTTTATAAATGTGAGTGATATTGTTTTTATTGCATAGTTTAAGTCCATTTATCTAGCAAATGTTTATTAAACATGTGTTATAGGCCATATTATAAGAACAGACTTTTTAGAAATGTGTTTTTGTTTGGAAGAATTACAATATTTTAAGGTGATTTCCTAAATTATTCACATAATTAATCAGTCGGAAACCCACTTAGTTTTAATAAGGAAATTTTTGCTTTGAAACTTCAAATCCTATGTTTTGTATTGACTCTTACCTTAAGTTGTTAGTTTCCTTCTGACTTTTTCTTAATTCTTATTTTCTAGAGATATTTAACCAACACATTGTGAGGTGTACTCTACTTTAATATTTTTAATTTTGTCCTTTAAGAGGTGATTCAGCTTAAAAATTAAATGAGGGTATAATTATTTATATAACCTTACAGAACAGCAGCAGAAGCGTGTGAGTAATTTAAGTCAATGAGTGGTTTATGTGACTCATCACACCTTAAAATGAATTGGGAGTAGTTTTGCTTTCATCAATTAAATAGAAGTATAGTGGTTATTAATATGAGTCTTTTGATTTGTTCATTTAAGCAGGTTCTAGAAGTTCTTCGTAGAGGTATGCTAGGATCTCTCTGAAATTTTATATACTTATGTCTCTTTAGCTTGGAAGCACCCACTCCAGTGTTCTTGCCTGGAGAATCCCAGGGATGGAGGAGCCTGGTGGGCTGCCGTCTATGGGGTTGCACAGAGTTGGACACGACTAAAGCGACTTAGCAGCAGCAGCAGCAGCATGGAAACAGTTCATTTTTTAGGAATGCCCACCTACCTACCTCTGGGCTTCCCAGGTGGCATTAGTAGTAAATAATCCATCTGCCAATGTAGGAGAGGCAAGAGATGAGGGTTCGATCCCTGGGTAGGGAAGGTCCCTTAGAGTAGGAAATGGCAACCCATTCCAGTATTTTTGGAAAATTCCATGGACAGAGGAGTGCAGCAGGCTACAGTCCATGGGGTCTCAAATAGTCGGACACAACTGGGCGCACACACACACACCTACCTGTAGAGGTGGCGCTTCTTTAAAAAGTGGCACTTTCTTTGCATTTACACTAGGCGGTAGTGTTAATTAATACCAGCTAAAATGCAGTTATCTATGAAGCCCAGGGATGTATTCCTTTGATGGGAACTGAGAGACAGTTCTTTAAATATTTTAATGTTTTGTTCATTATTTGATGTTGAAGATCTTTCCAAAGTACACACTTCCTTTCCTTTAAGGGCAATATCATTGTCATAAAAAAAGTTAGTCATTTTAATAACATGCCACCATATGGTTCAACTCACACTTCACTGTAGGGTCCAGGAGAGGCCTGACCTGAAGGGTGCCCCCCAACTGGGGAGGTATGAGAGGTAGAGAGATGATCAGTACGGCTGTGCTGGGTGGGTAGCATTTCTGTGATGAACGAACAAATCTCTGCCCTCACCCTCATCACCTACTCCCTTTACCTTCCTTTGCTCCTGCCTCTGGACTCTGCGTCTTCTGTTGAATTACCGTTTGTTGGTTCCTTGCCTTAAGGAATTATCCTAATATTTTTAGAAGTAGACAGTGGAGTGGTCAAGGCTTTTTTTCCATTTGCACTACTTTTTATAGTAATGTCATTTTAAAGTGACTAAGATTATTTTATTTTACTTTCTAAATTAACTAATGTAAATAAATCTTTATAACCCATATATTCTGTTTCTGTACATTTCTATTTAGTTCCATACTAGTATTCTAGGGAATGAAGTGTATTCCTTTTAAGAAATCTCCCAGATCCATTAATACCTGAATTCAGGTTGTTTTTCGAATGCAGTTTTTAAAATTAATTCTAATTCCAGATTGAAAAAATTAACACAGGTAGTATTGCTATTAAACAAAGACAATGCATATTTTAAAAATACAGTATCATGGACATGAAGTTAAGGGCAATATTTTTTTAAATGAAAAATTGCATTTTTATCTTGGGTTTTTCCCAAGTTGGAGTGATTCCTAACATGGTAGACATATATGTATGCTATAAATATTCTAAGCTTTAGGGAATGATTATTAAGTATTTGGCTTTTAGTCTAAACAGAGACAAAATAATCATATACATGCAGATATATGATTTCAGTACAATTTCAACCTGTTAACTAGGATTTCCTTTAGTTTTACTGAGTCAGAAATACATTACATAATAACTTCCTGGAAAATCTGCAGTGTACAAGAGATACAGCTATCTTGATACATATTAAAACTGACTCTGAATAAATGAAATTTGAAATGGGAAGTTTTTAGGACTCATTCAAGAACATTTACCTGTGAAAGTTCAAAATATTCTTTCTTCTTTTTCCTAGCAAAATTTTAAACAGAACAAAATTAAAATAATGAAAATGTTTTCTATTGTACTTATTGTATTACCTCTTCTGCTTGAAAATTTATATTTTGGCCTCATATGAAGTGACAGATCATTACAGCCAATTTGTGGTTTTAACAATCAGAAGTAACTGACTAATGATGCTATTCATATTGGGTTGGGAATTTAAGAAGACTCTGTGTGTGTGTGTTTGTGTATGCTTATATTTTAGTATTTTCTTCACCATTGAAATGCCAAAAACAGTTTGTAAAGCTGTTCTAAATTTTTGGTGTTCTCAAACTCAAGGTTGTTAATCTTTTCTTAGGTTTTTTTTTTCCCGATCTTGTAAATACTTCAAATTATTTTTTGTAAAAACATTTTTTAAGAAAAATTGGGAACTTTACTTCCGATCCTGGAGCAGAAGAAAGGGTAGAGATCTTAACCGGAAGAAAAATGTTTTAAATGCCCTCCACATTTACAACTTTAGTTGTACAACTTGGATGCCTTTTTATATATTTAGTTTCATTCAAGTTTTCCACTCTTCATTCTGAAAAGGAAGCAAAATACTGAATCCATTTTCCAAAGGAAAATGTTTGTAGTGTCACGAAAAATGAGAACAGATGGCCCTGCAAAGCTTTGGGGAGAATATCGCTCTCCAATTCAAATTGTTAGGCAAAGTCAGAGACAAAAGACAAGCTACCAATCATTGCAGTGATTTGTATGACTTAATTCAAGTGTGCCAAACAGAGAGTTACAAGGTAGAATTTTGCCTCTTACATTAACTTAAAGATGTTTTACTAATTTACAGTCCAGACTTGACTAAGTGGATGCCCCAGAAGGCACGTTTTGTTAGGAAAAAGAATCATCAGGGAAAAGCAGTCCTCATCACTTCAAATGCATTCTATAATTTTGTGTTTCACAGTGGGCACGATTATCCAGATGCAGTGTGACAGTGTACTAGCGGAATAAACAGATCTTCTGAACCTGAAGTCCTCTGCTCATTTCCCTCCACCTTTAACTAGATTAGTTTTGCAGTGCATCAGGGCTTGGGTTGTGTGGGGTGCATTAACTTCTCCCCACACTATTCTGATTGAGCAGCAAAGCATCCATTACCAATACCATATCCAAAGTGACGTTTCCATACAGGCTGCCTGCTGTTTCATTCATAACCACAAAACAGACTGAAATGACTTTCCTTCTTTTTACAACTTGCAAAGAGTTAATGGACTGTGCTGGCCCCCTGCCAGAACCTTTAAGAAACTTTATTAATGTGTTATAAGGCTGGGACACCATAGTGTGGGATTTTATTGGTTATTCATCTTAATGAGTAAAAATATGTATGCACAATTAAGGCCACGTTCTCTAGCAATTGCCTTCTAATAAATGTTGAGTCTTTGTCAGGACTCGTCGTTGCATTTGCTGATCAATTTTGATTCTTTTTTTCTTCTAAACCTAAAGTTATCAGCAGTGTAATAACATGGCCTTTGTTTAAAGAAATACCAGCTTAGTATTTGAGATGAACAATTATTTAATGATGAAAGGAACATTCTTAAGTAAGTGGTAAGAATGACTATTTAAAAAAAAAAAAAAAAACTCGGTGAAAAACAGCCTGAAGCATAATCTGCAGCATTTTCTCATTATTTATGTAAAAAAAATATTAGTCTATGATCTACTAATTCTTCAAAAGGCAGAGATAACCTAGTTTTGTGCAGATTATGTGGGAAAGAAATCTATGAGTAAGCAGCATTAAATGTTTCTTTCCTGTCTGTTCTGACATGTAAGTTATCAGAAAACTTATTTTTTTTAATCAGAAAGCATTTTTATTTTCATACATTTTCATTCTTCTTCCACTTTTGACATTTTCTCCCTACCACTCTAAAGGTAGAGTGTTTCAAGTAGGGAATGAGGGCAGAAATCATATCATATTGAAAATTAATATAAAAATAGACTGAATCAGGTCTAGGTAAATTTCATGCTGCAGCTATTTGAAAAATGATGAATATTTTTGTGTGTTTTGAAATATGTACTTTCTCCCCTAAATAAAATACTGTGCACCTTCAAAGAATGTTGAATGGTCTTTTTCAGTTTGTGAAAGTAATCACAGGCACCTCAAATGTGGAAAATTTCCAGGAAATTTTTTTGGCAAAATGATTTTTATATTATGGTCATTGGAATGACCATAATATGGGGAATATGGGTAAATTTTATACTATTTTATAAAAAGTAGTTCTGAAGAGTTATTTAAAAAAATCTTTGGTGAGTAAAACTACCCAGAGAGTGTTAGTATATTACCCTTGCAAGGCCGTAGAATAAGTTTAGGCCATGTTTGTTTTTATGGATTTGAGTAAGTTAGTATGAGTAAGTCTGATCTTAATTCATACTAAAGTTTCTGAGACATAAATTCATCTGTGGTTTTGTTTGGAGTGGAAGTGAGAGTAATTCAGTTTTCTTGAATTAACAAATTTAGAAATATGCTTAATTTATGTCTCTTTGACAGTTTAACCTTGATGTTAGAATGGGTGCCAACTGCAATGAAAATTCAAACAGCCATTGAATTTAACACCTAGTTGTTTATTCTCTTAAAGATGAGCCAGAACTTGGCCTTGAGTTCTAAAAATAATCTGTCTTGAGGTTATTATAAGATTACAAATAAGAGAATAAAATGTGAAAGATGATTCAAAGTGACTTTGGGGGGGAAATAAAACTATTTGGGGGGTGGGAAATAATCTTTCATCTTAGAGTTTGAATCCTGGGTGTGGCTGGCTGTATTTTCAAGTGGAGACATCGTCCTGTATTGCTTGACCTTGTGAGTTTGATGATTCTGTGCTCTGTATTGAAACTAACCACCTAAACTGAAGCAAAGAAGCATTTTGCCCTTGTACTTTTTCTCTGAATCTCATTCATCCGAGGAGAAGAAGGATGTGGTGAGAGTGGGGTTGGTGGATCTCTTTCAGGTGGCAATGGAAGCTGGCTCTTCCCTGCAGCCATGTTTTATCAGTAGACAAATAGATCAGACCCCAAACTCTGGTTAAGTACAACTAAGCCTGCAGTAACATTCAAGGGAAAAGTGGCACAGGGGGAGAAATCAGACTGTCATTTGCAAGATGTGGCTTAGAGGGGGAATTACTTGAGCCTGTGGTGAAGTCTTGGAACTTTGGTGGGCGATTAGGTGGTTTGTGGGGAGTGAAGAGGGCAGTGACTTTGAAAAGGGTGTCTGTTGGTCACGTGTTATCACAGCACTGAGCTGCTCATGCTGAACTGGCCCTTTGCCATTCAACTGCATGCAGCAACTTAGTCCTCAATTTGTGGCCTGCCACGGGCAAAAAGGGTTTTCTGGTCTCATCCTTCTCCCAGCCTGTGCACATTACCAAACCACAATATAAACTCACTACAGTCAGCAGCCTTCATTCAAGTGAGGCTTCCGCCAGGAAAATTGGGACATTATGTGTCAAAAATTAGGAAGGTTGCCCAAAAAACCTTGTAATTGTAGAGGAGTTACCTCTACGTGGCCTCTCTCAGTCTGATGGTGACACTTCTAATTTGAGAAACTAGCAGATTTATATGGGACTCTGCAGTCAGATTTGATTGAGTTTAATTCCTGGCTGTTTTAGTTGTTTGTGGAATAGCCTGAGGCAAATTTTCTTACCTGAAAATGGGGCTAATAATAATAATACCTATCACACAGTGTTTATTGCAAGGAAGAAATCCACCTAGAGTACTGAGAACACTCTTGGACAAGTAAAGAAATGCCCACTGACTATTAGCCTTACCATCATTTTATTGCTCCTTTTCCAGAAGGTATCTGCTGATGAAGGAGAGGGTAGGGTATAGAACATTTAAACACATACAACATAAGAGGCACTGGTGCTTTATGTAACTAATCGCATTTATCCGCACTAGGATCCTTCCCAGTGGGGGGATCTATTTTATATGTATTTCACTGTCGTGTGTACTCAGTGAGACATAACGTGTATGATTTTTAGACATTTGTACTTTAGTTGGGGATACAGAATATATCTGCTTGGCAATATGTACCTGAAATGACTCACATAAGAAAAAAATCTGAAACTATTTTTTAGTGTTTTGTGTAAAACATGTCTTAATCTCCTCTTTCTGTATGTTATAGCAGAGTCTTTACCTGTAGTAGGTGATAAATCAACGTTTGTTAAATTCCTCTGCTTATCGAATAGTTTGTCATTTTAGAATTTGGGAACTCTCAAGGAAGAAAAGAAGTTAATGGTATCAAACCATAAACTTACTTGAAAGTGAAAAAAAAATGAAGCTCAAGTTTTAAAAGTATTAGTAAGTTAATAGTGAATATTTTCTGAACACACCAACTTTGGTTCACCAGCCTGTTATTGTACAGCTATGTGACTGACTCTCTTGATAACTAATTAAACAATGGCTAAAAATTCCCATATGTGTTTTTGTGCAGGATTATAATAATCGTGAGAAAATTTTCTGCCTTAAAAAGGCTTAAGAAGTATGTGTACATAGGCACCATTATATATATTTCAGATGAGTACGGGAGAAAGACCAGTATTCAGAATACACCATTAAAGAGACATTAGAGTTTCTTCTATTATGGGGATTTTAAAAAATAAAATAGGAATTATTGGTGTGGCTGTGCTGAGTGTGTGGACTTATAATTAAAGCTAGAAAGCCTGGGCATTTAGGGAATAAGCACTATGAGTATAATGAGTGCACCGGTCTGTGTCAGCATCATAGAATTCATCTTTCACCTCTGAATTATCTCTCGGCAGAGGCAATGTTGGATTCAGTTGAAGCTTAGAATTACGGAGACCTAATCACTGCCAATAATGATTATAGGATAGTATACCAGGCCTACTGTGTCTCTCAACCTGGGCTTAAAATTGTGGAACACCCTAAAAGAGAAAAATCTAGTGACCTTATTATGCAGTATTTGGCAGCTGTGAACATAGCATTTTAGCTGGGACTTAAGTCTAAGAGAGAAAAGATAAGACAGAGACAGTACACATCTTGCAAGATCTAGCTGTACTTTTATAATTCAAGTGTTTTGTACATTCCTACCAGGAGTAAGGGCTTCCCAGGTGGCTGAGTGGTAAAGAATCCACCTGCCAATGCAGGAGACCCAGGAGATGTAAGTTTGATCCTTGGGTCAGCAAGATCCCTTGGAAGAGGAAATGGCAACCCATTCCAGTATTCTTGCCTGAAAAAATTCAATGGACAGCGGAGCCTGGAAGGCTACACTCTATGGGGTCACTAAGTCAGATATGATTGAAAACACAAACACACACACACACCAGGAGTAAACTGGGTGGGGTCATAAAGAGTCAGATATGACTGAACACACACACACACACACACACACATGAGTAAACTGGACACACACACACACACACACACCCAGGAGTAAACTGGATGGCTGGAGTTCCATGCAGTCCCTCTCTCCCCAGCCCTCCCTCCTTTTGGTCAGCTCTTGGAACTTGCAGTCGCTATGGATTTGGTCTCAATTTTTACAATTAAGTGGGTTTTGTGCTATGGATATTTGCCATAGAAAACTTTTTCCCCCTTCAAATTCGTTACTTTAACAATGTAAAAGAAGCATTGCTCCTTAACAAAAGAGAAGGAAGCAGATTAGTTTTTTGGTTTTCATTTTGCATATACACGTGCTTTGCCACAGACTCTAAATCTGGTCAGAATCGTGCATTGCAAATGGGAAAATGTGGTCTTTGCTCAAGCTTTTCTGTAGTGTATTTCCCTGTAGTGGGGAGTTCTGACTTTACTTTTTTCCCCAGAAAATTACATGAGTTCCTCTCATGAGTAGCAAACGTTGTGGGCATAGGCGTCACTGACATGTGGAGCTGAGAGGGATTCAGAAAAGACCCCTGTCTCCACTTTATAACTTGGAACATTGCAATATTGCTTTATAGTTTTTCAAGCAACTTAAAAAAAAAAAAAAAGTTGTGATAGCAGGCCATCTTTCTGTGGGAAATGTGCGTCTTGGCTTCCTGCAAGGCCGTCGTGGGTCTGCCCGGCCGCCGGCTGCCCTCTGCCCTTGGTGAGGCGGGCCAGGCCGGCGACATTTCAGGAGGCCGCTTGGCAGCCATTTTAGATCCTGCCCGCGCGCAGGGCTCCTGGCTGCCAAGAGCTGCAGCCGCTCCGTGCCAAGACACTCTTGGCAGTGGAGATAAACTTTGTAGAGATACACAGTCCAGAAATATCTTATAATTACAAAGCACAGGGGGCAGAATGTTTTTACAATACAGCTGTGCTAATGTAAACATTTAATTTGGCAGCCTTCTCCACCCACTTTTCAATTAACCGGGTTTATGCAGATACTTTAGGTCTGTAATAAACTTTATTGCTACTTCTCTTGGAGTACAGTTTATGAAACACAGATTGGAGGGGCTTTTTTGGGGGGTTTTCCATCCATTTAGGAAAGCACATGGTGAAGGTTGTGTTGCCATGAAGGGGAAGTGTAAGCTTTCTGTCTCAAAAACTGCCACAGGCCTGGCTTAACTGAAACAATGTCTTTAAGGAGAAAAATGTGGGGGCTGTCTCCTTTGGCTTCTAAAGCCTGCGAGAGGATATTAATAGAAAGAGGTAAAATCACTTATATAGCTACAAGAAAAGACACTTGTGTTGGTGATCATTAAAAAAGATAAATGTCCCCTGCAAGGCATGAGACTGTTTCAAGAGATAAATTCCCAATAACAGTTCTTACAGATATAATTATAATAATTGTGTAATCGCCGTGATAATTATTCTTATAGAGTGAAAGAAATAATTTTCTATCTAAAGTAGCATTCAACTGTTCAGCTCACAAAGCTAGTCAATAGATCCTTTTCAGCTAACCTAAAAAAATGGTAGAGGTCATGGAGTTTTAAAGCTAAATTTGTTTTTAATTGACATTGTGAAAAAGGAAGGTATTTTTTTTTTTTCATAAGGAATATGACATCACATTTCAGGATATCTCTTTGCATAGATTTGCTCATATGCTTCTCAAATAGATTAGAGAGCACCATATAAATGCCATACATATGAATAGTTTTTTTGTTTTTTAAGACAAAAGAATTTCAAGTTGTATTTTCATGTCTTACCACTTAGAAACTTTTCCTTGGTTATGGTTTTTAAAAATTCGCTTTTCCTCTTAATGATGGATTTTCTTAATAGAAAATCATTCTTGTAATGTTTTCACCTCAGGACTCCTTTTGAATCCCTCATGTAATCAGGGTCCATCACCATCCAGTCTATGGGTGTGACCATAAAGTAATTTTCAGTCTGAAGTCGTGTTTGACTGTTTGGCTTCCAGAGCTCAACAGATCCCTTTCAGCTATTCTGAGAGGCGGTGGAAGTCAGAGAATTATAGAGCTGTGGTATCATTATTTTGTAGTTTTGTTTCATGCTTCCACAGCTGTTTCGTTATCACATCACCTTGGTGCATTCTGCTTATCGCAGCTACACAAGGCATTTACAATGGCTCGTATTCTGTCCGGTGTTTTATTCATTAAAAACAGAAATCAAACAAAAAAAATGTGTCACAGTGAAATATATGTGTGTATTATGTCAATTTTATTTTCAGAGTATAATAATTGGGGATACTGTTTATCAATTTCAAAAAGAACTCTTTTTATCTGTCAGTAAGGGGTGAAGTCAGCACAATGTGGATTAGATTATAAGCTGCTTGAAGAGAGGAACAAATGGTGTTTTGGTCTCTATTGTAGATTGAGCTCAAGGGTTGATGCATGGGAATCTTGTCACAGTCAAAGAGGTCCGTCTTCTGCAGCGAAGCAGCGTATGTGCCACCAGCTATAAAGCAGTATTCAAGTCATGTATTAGAAATAAGCGCAAGGAGTGGTGGGCCTTGGGGGTGGCCGTCTTAGCAGGGAGACAGGAAGTTTAAGAAAAGATAGAATTCAAGGGCTTTGAAGAATGAATTAGGAGTTAATAGCTTTGAGGAAGGGATACTTTAGAAAGAGAAACCATGTGGGCAGAAGCATAGAGACCTGAAATTGCACAACATATTCTAGGAATTTCCAGAGTGTGCTGGAGTTGACATATTGGGAAATTGGGCAACGATGGGAAAAGGGGTGAAAGAAGGTTGTCCTTTGATTGCAGCGGGCGATGAGACTAGGTTGGGGCCAGGTGATGAAGAGCAGATCATTATTGATTGTTCAAGGTAATAAGGAATCATTCAAATGTTTTAAAGTTTGAAGTGTTGTGACTCCTGGTTGGCAGTGCAGAGGATGGAGTCTGCTTTCATTGTGAATAATAAATCCTAATGGTCTGAGGAGGCTGAGGCTATTGTCAGATGAGACATGAAGGCTCAATGAGATTTTAGCAACGTTTCCAAAGGAGACAACAGGGTAGACTTAAGAGATAGAGTCTAGCCCAACGATTGAATGTAAGGCTTTAGGGAGATGGGGTTTCCAGATGTCTGAGTTTTCAGCTTGGACCACGGAGTGGATATGGACGCTATTAATTGAGGTATGGAAGAGGGGTTGCTGAGAGTGTGCATGAGTCTTGCACTAGGCAACATAAGGGGGATTTTGCAGTTGAATAGAGAGGTTAGGCTTAGAAAGACAGATTTAGAATCCCTCACAAATGGGTAATATTTGTAAACATGGAGCTTGTTGAGTTTGTTCAGGGGGAACCAATAAAGATAAGATGGAAGGCCACTTGCTTGGTTGTCTTACAGATCGTCAACATGCAAGGACCCTACAAATGAGGAGGTGACCATAGCGATTGAAAAGACACCCCCGAAAGACAGGCTTAGAACCAGGAAGGGTCAGTTCCCTGGAGAAAAAGGGAAGGAGAATTTTTAGAAGTTGTGGATACTTAGTGTCCACAGTCAATTAGGTAGAGTTTGAGAAGGTCAAGGCAAGTTGTGATTTATAGAAACAGTGATTTTAGAGTTAGGACACATCTGTACTTATTGATTCTGAGAGCTTGGTATTATGTATAAAGATTATTATTTGCTTAATTTAAACAGTGGTCAGGCAGTGTTAAGTTTTGCCCTTGCCTTTTACCCCTCAGCATGTAACTTTGGTGAAACAGATTGTCAGACTGTGGTCCTGGGTTGCTTAAGGGATGAATTTTCTGTAGGCCTTAAGAAATATCTGGTAGAAAACAATGGATTATGTTTATTTGTAATCTCTCTCCTCTCCTAATTCTGTTGGAAATAGGTTTGTTTTTTTTTTTCTCCATCTCACTTCACCACTGGCTACTTGTACTGAAAGAAGTAGAAGCTACTTTGAAAGTTTTGTGTGGATTTTGGAGAAGTTATGAACAATTTCACAGAAAATGAAAGGTGCCCAACCTCTGAGCATACCCCTTTAATTGCTCTTACGAAGCCTTCAGACATTCCCTTGGGGGAAAATTACGCATCTAGCTCCAGGTCCCAGAATTCACCCTGTTAACTACAGTAGTGACGTTTATTTGTACAGTCCCCTCTGTGCCTGTTCTCTCTGTGTGACTCCCCAGTTGAGCAGTAAAAGACTCAGAAAATGGTGATATTATGCTAGAACATACAGATTATATTAGAAAATATGTTTGTGCCAACTAATATGTAAGTTAAAACAATAGCCTGCTGCAAGTTGGGTGCAGCTCTGCGGCCTCCTGGGATATCTTAGCAGGTTTTGTTAAGTCCTTTTTTAAAATACCTGTTGCCTTCACATGTGTTGAGGTCCATCTTCAACATGCAATGTCGACTTCACAGTTGCCTCTGAATAAAAATAAATGAGCAAGTAGAATGCTTGTTAGTTAAAATTGAAAGCACAAATATATATGGCCCTTTCCAAAAGCCAAATGTACCAGACTCCAGTACATTTTTACTTGGTTTTATCTCTCCAGCCCTTTAACCATCCTAAGACACTGCTTCACCACTTCCTCGAGGAAGCACAAGCAGGAGCAAATTAAGTTTCCGAAAGTAAAGTTGGATCCTGTTTAAGTAGATTAGGGTCTGGCATACCATTTAATTTTATCAGGCATTTAAAGTGAAGGATGTACACTGTGGCCGGCTGTGACTTGCCAATTAGCTGGGCTTTCCCCACTGTTTCTGGTTTGGCAGGGACGAGGTGGTTCACCCTGCTGCACTGCTGCCTGCCAAGGACACATGGCCAGTTCCCGGCTTCCTGTCTTCCTCTTTGTGTCCTGGCCTTGCCTTCCAGGGAGCTGCCAAGACACCATTGCCAAAAATCTTCCTTCGGAAAGGTCAAGCAACCTCAAGTCACCTATGCCAATATTTGTGTTTTCTTTTAAATCCTTCTGTTTCGGTGCTCAACTTGGAGAAGAGTGTACAACCAAACATGCAGAGAGTGGAACCTGGGGTCACTTTGGATCACTTGGATAAAGCAACAGAACCCAAAGAATCCCTTGGCTGGTCAGGGTATGATGTTTCTGGTAGAATTCTATTTAAAGCTCTGTGAAGTGTGATAGAGTTCAGAATGGTTCAATGTGGATTTGGATGTAGTTTGCTTTTTAGGATTCACTGTACACATGTGAGTTTTGGCTGTAGCTGTCTCCTGGTGTATCTCGTGGCAGGGAGAGAGCGAGTAAAATGGAAATTGGTCTTGGCTTGAAGGCTGCAATTTTGTTTGTGTTTTTAGGACTTATATAGTCACATGGTACTTTTGCTTTCCAGTTTGCAAGGAAACATACTGGTAAGCAGTCTGAGAACAGTGCACAAGAGAGTTTACCTGGGGTGCCTGTTGAAAGTGCCACTTTCTTGGCCCCAGCACTGCTGTATGAATCACAGCCATTGGGAGTGAGGTCTGGGAATCTGAATTTTTAACAAGCATCGCTAATGATTCTGATGCTCACTAACTTGTGGACTGAAGGTGTCACTGATTGTGAAATGAAGATAAGGCAGGTAGCATTTATTGTCACCAAACAGCAAATTGTCCCAAGTGTTTCCTTCAGTTGATCTTTCGGAAGACCTAGATCTTAATTTGAATCTTCAGATTGTATGCAAACCAACAACAACAAATGCAAAATTTTTAATAAGAAATTTTATCTAAATAAATATCTCTTGTTTGAACCCTCAATTTTAAGGTTTTTAAAGTTTTTTCTCATGACACACAGGGCTGCCACAGGTTGCATATAGAACAACCCTAGCTATCTTACCACCTGTAGCCCACCTGTGATGTTCTACAGAGTTATAGTGTGATGAGCCTAGAAACACCTCTCACTGAAAGAAAGTTCATGTTGCTAACATTTCAAAATTCTGAGTGGTTTTCTTTAATTTGAAAAGATTCTATAGGGGGAATATGGAGCTCTTACAGTGCCTAAAACTGAGGTACCCAGTGATTCTCACGGCTGTTGTCATTTAATCAAGGGAACACCAAGTGTTCTGCCTGTAGATCCAAGGGAAGTTCAATGTAACCCCAGTATTCTCTTTTGGCTTTTCACGTGAAATTGTCCATAGCATTTCCTTACTAAGTAAGCTCTGTTTAATTTTCCTGTATCTTCTGATATGTTATCAATTTTGGTAAGGATAGCCTTGAACCTTTTTTTTTTTTGGTCATTTTTTTTGTAGCATTCCTAGAGTTATGCCCAGGTTACCTTTGTAATTTTGCCTTTTTCTTCCCCCTAAACTGTTTCCAAAATTTGCTGAAAAGCTGTAGCCTCAGGGACACCTCTGCTTTTCTGACATGACTGACAATCACTCCGGTAATGTGGAACACATGTTCTGTGAGAGTTTGCCGATAGCCTTGGATTCCAAATTTGCAACTTCAGCATCTTCCATTGAAAAGAAACAGCATGTTTTTTCTTAAACTTCCCCTTTGCTTCCCCTTAAACCATAGTCTTTTATGACAGTAATAAGGAAATGTGGTTCTGGGTATAATTGCCAAGAGGCAATTGCACCCCAGAGGACTGGCAGAATTTTCTTTTCTATATCTGAAGGCTGGGCTCCATCAAGAAGCTCCATTTGCAAATAACTCAATTAGAATAATCACAACAATGTCTTTATTTTTGTGGCAGCTTTCCCCATAGAGATCAAAGTACTTTGGAGACATCCTATCAAATTCATTGTTGTAATACCCAGTGGACTAGGATAAAAAAGTTTTATTATAGTTTGTTTGAAATAGGTGATTGAGGCAAAGAGAGGGTAAGTAACATCCCAGAGGTCACAAAAAAAGTCAGTAGGGCATGCAAAGAATTCAGGTTTCCTGTTACTCTGCAAGTTATCAAGCTACATTCTTTCCTGGCCATTGGAAAGATTGAGAATAAAGAAAACCTCTTTTCAGATTGCATAACAATGTAGGTGAAAGTGCTTTGAAAATTGTAAGGCATTGTTGCTATCTTTATCACTTAGTACAAGTGGAAGGTAAGAAAGAGCCTCACTGTCAATAGCTAGCTGTTCCAACTCATGTGACATGGGTTTTTACAAATTCTTGGTTGACCGGGCCCAAATTATCATTCATCTCCATCATCAGTGAAAGACTAATGAAAACTTACATCTATAATTCTGAATTAAATAATGCACTTAAACATTTTATAGCTCGTTACAGATTCTTAAACTGCCTAAGTTCCGTGGGATCGATAGCAAACTTTGAATCAGTTAAGAGGCCAATGATCAAAATCGCTATGGTTGGATAAACCACCTAACGAAGAGCTCATCTGAGCGTTCCGACTTTGCTTAGAGTTTTTACTCATAGATTCTATAGTCCTGAGGGTGGGTCTAAGGAATTTCAGCCCTATTTTTTAATGGGAATTGGAGATTTGGGAGTAAAATTGCTGCTGCTGCTGCTGCTGCTAAGTCGCTTCTAGTCGTGTCTGACTCTGTGCGACGCAATAGATGGCAGCCCACTAGGCCCCTCCATCTTAGGGGATTTTCCAGGCAAGAGTATTGGAGTGGGGTGCCATTGCCTTCTCCGTAAAATTGCTACTCATCTTCTAATCTAGTTTCAAATTGCTACTCATCTTTCGATCTGATTTCAAAGAGCCTTGGAGGACACACCCTCTGGGAAAGAGACACAATTAATGTGATGTTCTTAATTATTATTGTTTGCCTAGTGATTAAAGTGGCATATTTTGGTGTAGCTTTATAAGTGTCCTCTGTACTGGTATTGGGGAGGGTCAGGAGTGGTAGGATATCCTCCTGTGAACAGGATTTTCTTTTCCCAACCAGGAGCTGAAAACTCAGAAACATCCCCCAGTTATCAGACCTTGCCTTCTAATGGGAAAAATGAGAAGTTAGGCATAAGACAAATATGTGATGTTTTGAAGCTCTCTCTTTGATTTTCGAAGTTCTAGAGTAAGTTCCGAGTTCTTCCCTCTAACCCACATAAATGAAGTCATCTCTTCTTTATCGTAGATCCTCCCTGTGCATCTCATGGGAAGAGTAATGGCTTTGAGACTATCTCATCATCATTACACTTCCTTTTTTTTTTTTTTTTTTATCATTACACTTCTTGTTGTGTCTTAATGCTTAATGAATGTTAAGCTGAAAATGAATCCATGTGAACAGGGGAATAGAAAATAAAGTTCAACCAATGAGGCAGCAGCCCAATTTTGAAAGTCTTCACATTTTTATAGTTTACATTGTCAAGCAAAGTCCAGAAATTATCATTTTCTTAGAAATTATTTCTCTATTTCACATCCTTGCAAAATTAGCTAGACTTCTTTTAAATCCCATTTTTACTTTATTAAAGTATTCCTTAAATATACAGTTTGGTAAGAAATTGGATATTTTGTCAACAAGATGTAAAATGACAGGCATCATTTTCTTTTAAGCCCTCTTTCTTTCTTTCTTTACCGGTGTCACGGGAGGGAGAGGGGCTGTGCTCCTCTCAGGCAGACAACAGAGCTTTGCTGTCTTGTCTTGGTAAGTTGGTTTCAACCTTGCTGTCTGTCTTTGTTAGTTGGTTTTAGTTTTGCTTAGGTTAGTTGTAGCAAAAGTCCTCTTCTTCTGGGAGTTGAATGGTCCAATAAAGTAAATCAGTAGTTTCCATTCAAGTCTTGGGTAGAGAGACACCACAGTTAGCACTCTGGTTCCTGCAGTAGCATTCCCAACTGACATGCCAAGGCTGAAGATTTCCATCCGGGTCAGGTGTTGCTGCTGCTGCTGCTAAGTCACTTCAGTCGTGTCTGGCTCTGTGCGACCCCAGAGACGGCAGCCCACCAGGCTCCCCTGTCCCTGGGATTCTCCAGGCAAGAACACACTGGAGTGGGTTGCCATTTCCTTCTCCAATGCATGAAAGTGAAAAGTGAAGTCGCTCAGTTGTGTCCAACTCTTAGCAACCCCATGGACTGCAGCCTACCAGGCTCCTCCGTCCATGGGATTTTCCAGGCAAGGGTACTGGAGTGGGGTGCCATTGCCTTCTCCAGGGTCAGGTGTAGCACATTATAAAGGAACTTAGAGAATGTCACACTAAGAGATTTACTCTTTCCAGAGGGAAAGAACACACACATGCTGGACTGAGGTGACACAGCCCTCTTCCAGTATTAAAAAATTGTTTCCTTATAAACTATTTCCATGTTATTTTGTTCCATTATATCTGCTGTGACATTTGTAAGTGGATGGAGATTTTCTGTTTATTGGCTTCCAATCAGATCTTCAGATACATTGTTTGAAGGTGGAGATCAGTTCTCCTTGCTCTACCAGCCCATTGGTAGGAGGGCACCTCTTGACATCTGTACAATTATTAGTACATCTGTCATAATTTCAGTTATCTGCTTGGCATAATATGGTCAGTTCAATTTCATTTGTTTTATCTTGGCTCTGAGTTATAGATTCCTATGTGATGATTCTTAAATCCCAGAATCCATGTATAGAGTATATTGGAAAAATTGGGGATAATTTTTTCTTTTTTTGGATTGCAACTTACAGTGAAAGTTTAACTACAGAATACTATGTAGTAAAAAAAAAAAAGAAAAATTTACTTATAGGGCAACAATGGAGAAACAGGCATAGAGAAAAGACTTATAGACATGGGGAGAGGGGAAGAGAGGATGAGATGTATGGAAACAGTAACATGGAAACTTACATTACCATATGTAAAATAGATAGCCAATGGAAATTTGCCGTATGGCTCAGGAAACTCAAACAGGGGCTCTGTATCAACCTAGAGGGATGAGATGGGGAGGGAGATGGGAGGGAATTCCAAAAGGAAGGGGATATATATATACACACACACACACCTATGGCTGATTCATGTTGAGGCTTGATGGAAAACAGTAAAATTCTGTAAAGCAATTATCCTTCAATAAAAAATAAATTAATTTTAAAAAACTGTTTAACATTTCAGTTCAGTTCAGTTGCTCGGTTGTGTCCGACTCTTTGCAATCCCATGAATCGCAGCATGCCAGGCCTCCCTGTCCATCACCAACTCCGGGAGTTTACTCAGACTCACATCCATCGAGTCAGTGATGCCATCCAGCCATCTCATCCTCTGTTGTCCCCTTCGCCTCCTGCCCCCAGCCCTCCCAACAACAGGGTCTTTTCCAATGAGTCAACTCTTCGCATGAGGTGGCCAAAGTACTGGAGTTTCAGCTTCTGCATCATTCCCTCCAAAGAAATCCCAGGGCTGATCTCCTTCAGAATGGACTGGTTGGATCTCCTTGCAGTCCAAGGGACCCTCAAGAGTCTTCTCCAACACCACAGTTCCAAAGCATCAATTCTTCGGCGCTCAGCCTTCTTCACAGTCCAACTCTCACATCCATACATGACCACTAGAAAAACCATAGCCTTGACTAGATGGACCTTTGTTGGCAAAGTAATGTCTCTGCTTTTGAATATGCTACCTACGTTGGTCATAACTTTCCTTCCAAGGAGTAAGTGTCTTTTCATTTCATGGCTGCAGTCACCATCTGCAGTGATTTTGGAGCCCCCCAAAATAAAGTCTGACACTGTTTCTACTGTTTCCCCATCTATTTCCCATGAAGTGATGGGACCAGATGCCATGATCTTTGTTTTCTGAATGTTGAGCTTTAAGCCAACTTTTTCACTCTCCACTTTCACTTTCATCAAGAGGCTTTTTATAGTTCCTCTTTACTTTCTGCCATAAGGATGGTGTCATCTGCATATCTGAGGTTATTGATATTTCTCCTGGCAATCTTGATTCCAGCTTGTGTTTCTTCTAGTCCAGCGTTTCTCATGATGTATTCTGCATATAAGTTAAATAAGCAGGGTGACAATATATAGCCTTGACGTACTCTTTTTCCTATTTGGAACCAGTCTGTTGTTCCATGTCCAGTTCTAACTGTTGCTTCCTGACCTGCATACAGATTTCTCAAGAGGCAGATCAGGTGGTCCGGTATTCCCATCTCTTTCAGAATTTTCCACAGTTTCTTGTGATCCACACAGTCAAAGGCTTTGGCATAGTCAATAAAGCAGAAATAGATGTTTTTCTGGAACTCTCTTGCTTTTTCCATGATCCAGCGGATGTTGGCAATTTCATCTCTGGTTCCTCTGCCTTTTCTAAAACAAGCTTGAACATCAGAAAGTTTACAGTTCATGTATTGCTGAAGCCTGGCTTGGAGAATTTTGAGCATTACTTTACCAGAATGTGAGATGAGTGCAATTGTGCAGTAGTTTGAGCATTCTTTGGCATTGCCTTTCTTTGGGATTGAAATGAAAACTGACCTTTTCCAGTCCTGTGGCCACTGCTGAGTTTTCCAAATGTGCTGGCATATTGAGTGCAGCACTTTAACAGCATCATCCTTCAGGATTTGAAATAGCTCAACTGGAATTCCATCACCTCCACTAGCTTTGTTTGTAGTGATGCTTTCTAAGGCCCACTTGACTTCACATTCCAGGATATTTAGATTCATTTATATTTGGCATTAGGCAGCATTAGGCTTCCTGCCCCTCATCCATGTTTCCAGAGAATTTCAAGGACTGTTTCTAGCTCGTGGTCTCAACATTATTCTTATAGTTTTCAATGTCTGTGCAGTATGTCTACTGTCATGTTATGGAGGTTGTCTTTTGGCTTATTCATTGTACTAGAATTTTCTCATTTGAAATAAAGGGAAGGGATAGGAAAATGAAAAAGTAGAATTTATTATCCAGCTTATTTCATGCTCATTTTATGCCTATTTAGACTATAACTCATTTTCTTTTTTTCAATAAAATTAATTGAATTAAATTTACAAATTTCGCCTCAAATGACAAAGATTGACTAAATAGATTTCAGGCTTAGGTTTATGTAATAAACAATGATTTTCAGCGGATGAACTCTCCATATGATGTTTGGTGGTAACTATCACAAACCAGGACAATAATGTTTAAGAAACAGGAAAATAAATGAGCGTGTACTGTATAGTGCAGGTAACTCTGCTCAGTGCTCTGTGGTGACCTCAATGGAAAGGAAATCCAAAAAACAGGGGTATATGGATTCGTAGGGCTGACTCACTTTGCTGTACAGCAGGAACTAACGTAACATTGTAAAGCAACTGTATTCCAATTAATTAAAAGAATTAATTAAAACAAGAGAAACATGAAAGTCAAATTTTGGTGGGGAGGAGTGGGAGCGTTCAGAGTGGTTGAGAGGAAATAGAAGGATGTGGTATTACAGTGCAGTGCTGGCAGCTGAGCGTGCCCACCAAGTACCCGTGTCATCCTGTTCATAGTTGCATCAGAAGTGGGCAACGTGGGTCATAAGTCAGCAACAACATTCATGTGGATTAATGCTTTCTATAATAATGTCCCTCTAGTGGGGTGTTTGTAACACAGTGTAACATATCAAGCGTATTCGTATGTTTGCCTTTATGATTGCAATGTTTTGATACTGTGAGTTTGATATTTTGATATTGTGAGAAGCATGCACGTACTTCCCTGTGCGTACAAGCATAACCGTTTTTGTGTTCTCCTATTTGCGGAGTGTTCCAGTAAAGCCTCATAGATTATGCAGTCCTGATTGAAGAAAGTAGTTGTGCATGTTCTTATTTTATGACTGATGTGAAAATGCTGGATGTCAAGTGAGGGAGAAAGTCATGTTGCAATTATTTCTCCTTTTAAGCATGAGAGTGAAAGTGTTAGTTGCTCAGTCATGTTCAACTCTTTGCAACCCCCTGAACTGTAGCCCATCAGGCTCCTCCTCTGCCCATGGAATTCTCCAGGCAAGAATACTGGAGGGGGTTGCCATTTCCTTCTCCAGGGGATCTTCCCAACCCAGGGATCGAACTTTGGTCTCCTGCATTGCAGGTGGATTCTTTACCTTCTGAGCCACCATTCAAGTATATATTTCTTATGTTGATATATGTCAGTCTGTAGTTAAGGCAACTCTTTCATTATCTCCACCTGATACTCTTTGCTATTCAGATAATTGATAAGCAAGTCAGAGTTGTTTGTGTCATGAGACAGAAATAAATGTACAATGTTCTATAAAAATAATCAGGCTCATAAGATGATCTAGTCAAGGAACAGACAGTCAGGTTTATAGGAAAGTCACATACACAAGGAAAAACTCAGTTATCTTGTTATTTGTTAAAAGTTAGATAGAAAGACTAACTCTGAGATGGTAAGAGAAAGACTAACTCTGAGATGGTATACCTGGATGGAACCTGGATAGGTGGGTGGGAATATCAGATCTCCTGGAAGAGATGGATTTAGAGCTTGGCATTGAAAGTCTAATTAGTTAAATTAATCTTTTTTAATGTTGATTATGTGTTAATATCGTGCATTATAAAAGACTGGAGTGTAGCATTTCGTACATAGTACTGAATGACGTAGTGCTGAAAAGTGACGGTACTTTGTCACTTTTAAAAATGAGAATCCTAACAAATACCTGAAATGTATTAATATTCTAAATGATATTATATTTAATCCAATACTGATGACTCCATTACCTGACATCTATTTTAAAGTAATGAATATGTCAAAAAACACATGTATCTGTCAGGATCCAGAATAATACAGCTCCAACTAGAGTCCACTAGAAAGAATAAGATAGGGGAGACCAGTTATAATGATGTTACTGCTAAGTCACTTCAGTTGTGTCCGACTCTGTGCGACTCCATAGACAGCAGCCCACCAGGCTCCCCCGTCCCTGGGATTCTCCAGGCAAGAACACTGGAGTGGGTTGCCGTTTCCTTCTCCAGTGCATGAAAGTGAAAAGTGAAAGTGAAGTCGCTCAGTTGTGTCTGACTCCTAGTGACCCCATGGACTGAAGCCTACCAGGATCCTCCATCCATGGGATTTTCCAGGCAAGAGTACTGGAGTGGGGTGCCATTGCCTTCTCCCATAATGATGTTAGAATAGGTGAAAAGCCGGATGGCAGAGGCAACCCAGACATTCGCATCTGTAGGAGCCCCCTACTGCAACTAAGGCTGGAGGGATAAAGGGAAGATGTGGTATTGCCAGAGTCCTTAGAGACCACAGAGAGAGCGACCCACACTGTGAAAGCTAGAAAACAAATGAGACAGCCATTGCTTGGGGTTACTTGTTAAAACAGAAAGAAGGAAAGAGATACCTCCCCTTCTCCTTTCTTCCCACTCTGCATTTCCCAGCTCCCACCAGTGCCTCTAACTTGAAGCCAGTTGCTAACAGAGCTGGGAAATGTAATTTGCAGGAACAGAGGGAGGGATGTCTCCAAGGAAGCATTACCATTACATGGCAATTCTGATTTTGGAGGTGGGGTCGGGGGATGGAATTGAGGTGAGTTCAAAGCATTGATCTTGTGAGAGGGATTAAGTTTGCAGGATATTATCCAAAGCCTTATCATACTAGGTTTTCTTACTGGCATTGAGTTAACTAAATTTTTTTTTATCCTACTGGAAAATTTAGCTTGTATCTTTTCATCATAGTGTTATTGTTAGATGCTTTTGAAAATTCTCTACGAATGATCTTGTTGGTTAATTTTCAAATGTTAACATACTGTAAATGTCAGGAAGTATTTGATCTTTTCTAATTAGAGCCAGTCTTTAAAACCCAAAACAACAGGTGACAGGCTCAATTGTTCCCCTGCCAGTTAGTAGCTCTCACAAAAAATTATAGGCACCTTCTCCCTTTCCATCTTTTAAAGATATTAAGGATGGACTAGGAAAAGTTCAACTCCTCCTGGAATCAAGCAGTGTCTACAACTTGAAGATAATGATGTGGTTTCTTGGTTCTTTTGTGATTTTTGCTTCTTGGAGGTTTGGGTATGTGGCAGAGTTTGTAATTTGTTTTTTGATTGGATGGCAATGTCAGATTTGAAATGGCAGCATAATAATCAATTTGGAGAATTGAACATTAGCCATGTGTTATGTGCAGTGAAAGTAATCTTTGTGAGCATGGGAGATGAGGCTGTAGTGAAAAACTTGATGTTGGTCTGTGCTAAAATTTTGTCACATCTGGAAGGCATTTGATGTATAAAATTACATAGGTTTGATACCATATAGGCCTAAGACATATGGAGGGGACATTATGCAGAAACTTGTTCTTTTCCATATTCTTTAGCTTAGAGATTTTTGAATCATAAGGAGTCCATTTGAATCTCCATTAAAGATAAACTGAGTAAAATGACCAAATGGAAGGAATTTTGAGCACATGGTCAACAGCTCTGTGTCCTTATCCTCCCGATTCCCTTCTTTAAATTGATTAAGCACGGGGCATGCTCATCATTTTTTCTCATTTTCTAAGTAACCGTAGTAATGAATAGTGGATTCCATGGTAGGCTGCTGTAATAGACTTTTTATTATTCTTGCTTAAATTTACCTGCATTTTTAGCTTTCCTCTTAAAAAGATCATTTGAAGTAATATTGCCCCATAAAATTATAACAAATCATATTTCTGTTGGGTTATAAACTTTTCAGAGTTCTTTCAAACATATTATTCCACTTATTAGAATGGTTCTGACCTTGTCTTGAAAAAAAGAAGGAAAATCATATTCATTGAGCATTTTTTGGCTTTTATTTTATCAAAAAAATTTAGTTGCTTTCCTCTCATGCACAGTTTTCATTTGCAGGAGGAAGTACTCCTCATCTGTTTCCTCATTTTATCCTTTAAGAAAAATGTTAGTTCACATGATGGTATTATTCCAGCAGTTTTATTCCTGGTAAATTAACTTTTGTCTGAAAAGTAAGTTCTTTGAACCACTTATCAAGGAACTGTTAGGACATTTAATACTATTATCTGCCACATCAGCAAGCTTCCTGTTTCATCAAGTGACTTCTCTGATTTTTTTTCCTCCAATATTATGATAAAGTTATTTTATAAACAAAAGTAGTATGAATGTCTGATGTACAAATCTACTGTACCTTGGTAGAAAGCATATCATCTTTGTCTTACTCCATTACTCTGCTAATTATTATGCACCTTTGATTAAACATATAAGTTTATTTTTACATCATCATAGAGTTAAGAGCCATGATTTAATAATAAAGCAAGGATGACTTATTGATGGCATACAACTAGTAGGGTATGTTAAAAAAACCCACTAATTTCTTTTCTCTAAACTTGTGTAATGAGTATAAACATTTTAATGATTGGGCAAATTATATTTTACCTTCAACGATGGAGAAATCTGTTAAAGTGAAACATTTCTTTTTAAGAACATATGCCAGTGATAAAATGAGCACGGGAAAAAATAAGAATATGACTCTTTGGTCATTACATCATTTGCTTGTATTTGTGGAGAGTTTGCAGACACTAAAAAATACACTATATGTAGATAATAACCAAACAAGTAAAAATTATGACTGACGACTGCCAATTATAATTTGAGAAAGGTGAAAAGTATTTTAAGAGCTGTCAGCCATCAAGGTCCGGTTCACTGTGAAGAGTGGTCCTTTTTTCATCACATACTGATTGGACATCTACTGTATGCCAGGCAGTGAATAAGGCTAATGTGGATCTTGACCCCATGATTTTACACTCCAGCAGGAGACCTGAACACTAACACAGAACTTTACCTGTGTTGTTAGTGTTTTCAAGGGGAAGTATAGAGTGAAAACAGAGGACAACTAGCTAGGTGCTATTTTAAATTAAACTTTAAAGTATATTAAAAAAAAAGGCATTTCTGCACAAATATTTATGCATATTGTCAGTGTTGTATAAAGTTAATTTTTTCCCTCATTCCTGTTGAAAATGACTAAGGCTAAAAAGCTCTTACCTTTTTTAAATTCAGTTTTAAGTGATTGGGCAAGATGCAAAGTGATTCAGGCATGAAGTGGTTTGCTTAGGGTCAAAGCACAGGTATTGGTGGTTACTGAGTAGAACCCAGGAGTCTGACTCTCCAAACAGTTGTGAGAAAACATGTCCTGTTCCCTGAGAAGAAAGATTGCCAGCAAAATATTAGAAAGTCTTCTGTCTGGTTTTAATCTAGATAAACAATACTGTATTAAGTTTGGGGGAAATACAAGAAATGATATAGGGCTTCCCAGGTGGCTCAGTAGTAGAGAATCCCCCTGCCAGTGCAGGAGACGCAGGAGAGGGGAATTTGATCCCTGGGTGGGGAAGATCCCCCGGAGGAAGAAATGGCAACCCAATACAGTGTTCTTGCCTGGGAAATCCTACAGACAGAGGAGCCTGGCAGGCTACAGTCCATGGGGTTGCAAAGAGTCGGACACGACTTAGCAACTAGACAACAAGAACAACAGGAAATGATATAGCACGGATGGGCCACATGTACCCAGAGTGTGCTATGTGTAGGACTTAGAATAATGCATAAAGATCCCAGAAAAAATAAAGCATATAATGAATTACTGTGCCAGGCAGAGTAACCAGTGCTGTTCAGGACATTGATGGTAAGAGCATTTGTTTTTCGCCCTGGTTTCCTTTTAAGAGAACATTTCAGACCAATAGGATCACAAATGTTGCATTTGGTTTATGTTGAAATTCTGCATTGATTTTTCAATTTGCCTCCACAATTATGCTCTTGAGTCTGATGACATTCTGGTTTTCATTTTCAGATTCATATTTCACCAGCATTCTCTTTGCACTACATACCTTGCTATAAAATGCAGGTTTCGTGGTTTCCAAAAAAAAAGGATATTACATAGTATAGCTGAAATCCACAATGTTTCCCAGATGGGAAAGACAGAACATTCATCTCATCTTTTCCTCCTGGATCTGGTGGGGTTTTGGAAAGGGCTTCATTGTTTTCATGTGGCAGAGTGCATTGGCAAATTGTTTTCTAAAGTACGCAGTGGCGTGTTCTTCTAATATTATAAGATATGGGCAGCATTTATGAAAGATTATAAATCTTACAACTCTCCTCAGAAACTTAAAATACAGCTGGAAATGTTTTGCTTCCAACAAACATGCAATCTTCATAAAATTGGAAAAGAAATGTTTTGAATAAATAATGTTTTGGTTTATTTCTCTCTAGTGTGAGATCTATTTTTTTTAGTCAAAACCATGCCATAAAACTCCTCCTTCTTCTACACTAACACCCTTGCCTCTGTATTTATATTTTGCTGGTGCATCTATTTTTTTTTTTCCAGTTTTAAAGTATGCCAGATTGCTTTTCCTTGTTTTTAAAGATAGAAAACTGGATTTCTCCCAGGGACTCTTTCCCTAACTAGGATGGTTTAAAACCGAAACAAGGATTGAGTCAGTTAATTAATTTAAATGAGATTACAAATCAAAAACATATTACACAATCTTGATTTAATTACCGCATTTTATTTACTTAATTGAAAACACACTGTAGAAAGTTAGTAATCTTGACAATGACCAGTATAGTATCTTTACCTTCTATAAACTAAAGTCTTTGCAATCAAGAAGTTTAGATGATCCTGGTTGTGACCTTTGGTTCACTCAATCCCTGGATCAGTAGAGAGTCACTGAACTTAATCTTAGGCCAGAAAGGTCAGATACAATTATCCCTGCTTTCATTTGGGAGATTTTGGTGCTGGTTAATGAAGCAGTGCAAACTTCTGGTCTGACGTGTTGGCAGGTCTCATACTTCTTGTGCAGGGGTTGTCCCATCTGCATTGGTGAATAGTCTCCTGGCATGAATAGATATCCTCTCAAATGGGTAGGTGATTTTTTTCCCACCTTGAATTTCAGTGCCCTATATTTCCTGGCTAATCACTTGTGAACAAATTTTGGTCTTGAGCTCAAACAGATCCTTATTTTAATCCTTGAGATATGATGCTTTGAACCTAATCCTCCTGTTAAGCAGAAAGAGAAAGTAACTCTTTAAAAGAAAGTTTAATAATAGAACTAGTGGAATGTGTAGGATAAGAAATAGAGGGGATAGTACCTATCTACTCTCTTGTATATTTTTCTTTGGTTAAATAAGTTACTTTATCTGTAAGGAGCCTCAGCATAGCAATTTTTTTTTTAATAGCAACCTTTTTTAAATCTCTGTTTTGCTACGTTGAAGATACATTTTAAAATCCATGTTAACCAATACAAAATGAGATCTGAAGGTATGGGACCTCAGATGGAAAATAATATAGATGAAAATGCATAATTGAAAATATGTAAAAAGCCTTGTATTCCAAGAATTATATTGCATCTGCCAAAAGTGTTGGGAGAGATCTTGTTTCTCTGCCTGCTCAGTACTGAGTTTAGGGGAATGGATACAGACTCAGCAAAAATATGTGGATGGCTCCATTAAGAAAGTGACGGAGTTAACGACCACTTCCCGTGGACGGCTGGTTACCCGGGTTTTGCAGGGAACTTGATGCCGTATCATGGAATGTCCTATTGAGAATGGACAGACTGAAGCACCGAGGGAGAGTATGAGCGTTTTGCCGCATGTTTCCGTGCTTTTGAGAGATAAGGAAGCACTTAGTTTTCACAGGTTCTTTATGTTATTCTAATAACCATTTAAGAGCAGAAAAAGGAAATATTGCAAAACTCTAGTTTTGTGTCATCCCAGTTGATGAAAGAGCCCTCCATGAAAACTGAAGCTATATACATTTTTTTACTGTGCTGGTGAAAAAAATACAGCAAATTATGTACTTAGAATTGTGATTACACAAGCTAGCAACAAATGCCAGGGAAATCAGTGCTCATAGAAAGTAAACTCCCAAGGAGGAGGCAGGACAGTTTACAAAGGGATAGGGAGGTTTGTAGGAGAAGAATAGTTTTCTCCTCTGTCCTTGTAAAAGATGGATGGTTTTTGTCTTACTTTGTGTTTTCTTGTTATAAAGTACGTGGATTTGTATCCCTTCCCCTCAGGTTTTTGTTTGTTTCTTACATTGGCTTTTCTCTTTCTTAAGTTCTTCCTGGCATACTATATATGCAATTTATAAAAATATTCTATTTTAGTATGTTGGTAGTTAATGTTTTGGAGAGAAAGAAGGGGACTATTCTAAGCCTTTAGAAAACTCTCGTGGTATTCTTTAGTTGACAATGAGCTGTTTCTTTACCTGCTTAAAGCAGAGGAATATGACAAAGGGGCCCTTTATCACATGATGACTAATTTTAGTTCTAGCAGGAGGCTATCTGTAGGTTAACAGGTTACAGTGTGGATTTCATTTACTCTTCTGATATCCCTTGATATAAAAGCTATATTGTTAGTCACAGAATTTTAGAGCCAGAAGGGACCTGACAGGGTACCTTGTACAATCGCTTCTTTGCACCAGAATGATTATTTATAAAATTAATGCTTCTCAAATGTGGTTTTCTGTTGATACTCAAGTCATGGTGTCAGAGAATAAAATGAATTCCTAAAACAAGCGTCACCTTGGGGTAGAAAGACAGCCTGTATAGAAAGGTCATCAAAAGCTTCTTGGCTTCCTTCTTGCTTCCTGGAACCCCCCACAGATATCTCCTCCTTTTTGTAGGAGAAAGCCAAACATGAATTTCTGTCTCAAAATACTTCCTCTTATCTATCTCCTCCCATTTCCAAATATTTCTTCAAAAATTAAAGGGAGAACTGAGACTTACAATAGCCTGGGAGACCCACCCTGGGAATTGTGTCTCTCTCCCCTTTTCTTGTTACAAAAGGTTTGTCTGCTTGATTCTTCTCTTTTTTTTTTTATTGTGAATAATTTCTAAAGACTTTATTTATTCTAAATTGAAGTATAATTGATTTACAACCTTTCAGGTATACAGAACAGTGATTCAGTTATACATATACGTATTCCTTCTCAGATTCTTTTCCATTGTAGATTATTATACTATGTTGAATATAGTTCTCTGTGGTATATAGTAGGTCCTTGTTGGTTATGTATTTTATATATAGAAGTGTATATTTGTTAATTCCAACTCCTAATGTATCTCTCCCCTACTCTTTATCCCTTAATCATAAGTTTGTTTTCTGTGTCTGTGAGTCTATTTCTGTTTTGTAAATAATTTCATTTATGACATGTATTTTTAGATGTTTCTGCATTGAGGACGCAGGCCTAGTCTTTCTTTTATTCTAGTCTTTCTTCTCTGTGCACCTCTGTGGTTTATAGACAAATTATTTTCTGCTCGTTTGACAAACACATCTGTGAGACACTGTAGCAAAGTTTAGGGCCATGAAGCTAAGCAGGGCAGTAGCCCTGCCTTCATATAGTTCAGAATCTGAAAGGAATGACCTCAGCATGGAGGAACTTAGGGGGAAAAAGACAGGCACCCTGTGCGGAGACTCGGGGGCATCAGACGGAGGTGTGACACTCGTGGGACTGGAAGGCTAACGTGTGACCCAGGCGTCCGTAGGGGCCGGATCAAAGTGCCTTGAGTGGCATCCCAAAGTTTTTGAAGTTTCTTTCTCTTATGTATTGCGAATACATGTAAAATTTTAGCGGGAAAGAAGCTTAAGCAGTTTTAGGTTTTAAAGAGATTACCTTGGTAGTAAAGAGGAGTATGTATTAGGAAGATGTGAGATCTGTTCATTTTTCAAGACCCTGTTCCTGAGGTCACCTCCCTTTGATATATTTTATGACATGTCCTTACCTATCCGTCATAGGAAGAACCAATTATTTCCTCTTGATATACACTCACTTATAGCTCCTATCCTGGAGGGGGGCATGGCAACCCACTCTAGTGTTCTTGCCTGGAGAATCCCCATGGACAGAGGAGCCTGTCGGGTTACAAAGAGTCAGACACGACTGAGCAGCTGAGCACAGCACAGCACATAGCTCTTTATCATAGTGTGCATTAAAAAAAAATTGTGCATTTCTGTCTTAGCAACCTCTGAACTTCTAGAATGTGTAGATTGTATAATCTTCTTTTTGAAACAATATTTTAAGGGTCAATAATGAAAATTAAATGGAAATTTAATACATATTATGGAGAACTCATTATGTTCCAAACATTAGTAACTGGAATACAGAAGGTACTCCATAAACCTTATTGATTCTCATTTAATTGATGCTTACGTGAATGACCTTCAAAAATATCTTTCACAGTTGAGATGATCCGAGCACATCAGATAACTGGGTTCATCCCCTTCCACCTCTGCCCACTGCCCCCCCCCGAAGAAAGTTAGTACTCAGTACAAACATTTAACAGGTCATTATTTATTTATCTTGTATATTTAACAAACATTTTATTGGACTTCCACCAGATTATCAGTAGAACACTAGAATTTCCTTTGTTTAGCAATGAGAATCCAAGCTAAATATATTTAAAGCTGGCCTCTTTCTAAAGCATCAGTTAGTGTATGGACATCAGTGAGAGTAATAATTATTTACAATTTCAGTTAGAAAAAATGTGTAGGGATTTTAAGGACTTTTAAATTTCGGAAGAAGGTTGTGAATATATTGGTAAATGATGGGGGAGGAGGGAGATTAGGGGAGTGTAAAGTTCTCAGAAATCTTTAATTGAGTGAAATGTCATTTGGCTTTGCCTGATTATGAGATTGCTTCATAACCACTCAAGAGGCAAGGTGTCTTAATGGGTGGCCCATGTAGAGAACTTATGTTTTAATAGTTGCCATGTAACTTTGGACAAGTCACTTAGATCACTTAAGTATCCCAGGATTTTCCACAAAATTGAATCACTAGAGAAACTTGGTTACTTCTTAGGTGGGGCTTAGGTAGTAGAAGAACATGAAAGATTGGCTGCTTTTTAAAAAGGAGTGGATACGAGGATTGAAGGAGAGTTGTAAGTGTCATGTGTAGATGAGAACCTTTCTTAGCCCTGAAATCTTCAATTTGGGGGAAGAGAAATTGATTGCTTAAAAAGCATTAATTTAGAAATGGCTTCATTAACTTTTCTTTTTCCTAGAAGAAATATATTGTGTTTAATTACACTTCTAAGACAAAGATTGAGTAGTAGGAGTTTTATATGTAATACAAAATATATTTCAGTCCTACGTTCTGTCAAGTCGGAAAGAGACAAAGAAGTGTAAAAGATACAGATTGAGATCAAGGAAGAGAAAACAATGTGAAAGGAGAGATAGGGCTGGTTTGAGTCTGCTGCCTTAAAGAGCCCTTTTCCCTCTTTTTCTTCACGGCATCAGTGTCGCAAGACTCAGTGTGCTGGTCAGTTCACAGTCCCCATTCTGACCACCCTCCTTCTTCAGAGACTTCAGTCTTCCAGAAGGTAATTTTCACTCCTGACTTTTGAGCATGACGGCTCCCTGAGAGCCTCGAAATGGCAGCAGTGCCTTCCTCCCTTTTTGGGAGAGTGGGACCAAGGTATTTACAGAGGAATTCAAGAGGCACACACTTGCCCATCTTCAGTTAACTCAACACAGACAATTTTAGATGCTTACACTGGGATGGACAGACTTAGTCATATCCCTTTTCTCCCTTTCTTCCTGAAAGTCCATTAAAAATATTAGTCATTTTTTGAATGTGTCCTTTTTATGTTTAATAATATCTTTTATGTAATTAATTGTGTAAGAGGTATCTGACCAGTACTTAATGCTTAAAAGCTTTGCAGTGATTCTGTAAATTAGGTAGTATTATAGTTAAAGATGAAGACCCTAAGAGTTAAGTAATAAGATCACACTGCTACTGAGGGACAGAGCTGGGATTCACTATAATACGTGAAGTGTGGGTACACACACATTCGCACACACAACTTGAACAAACGGTGGAAGCAGTTAAAGAAAACCTTTGGGTATAGAGTAATTTGACCTAGGTGGTGGATTGGAAGGGTTTAGATGTGGTCTGAGTAATTCTTTCTCTGAAGTTAACCACAATAACAGTTCATTTGTGGTTTCTCTGCCAACTGCAACTCCCTGGTTACTTCCTTTTCCAGCAGTTGGAATTAAGTTACCACCGATATGAGGTGACATAAGAGTTAAGAATAGATTAGAGTTAGAATTTACTGTTGGAGAAGTAAGTGTTCTCCTGCTCACTCCTTGAGGGGGCCTCTTCTGTGTTTTGGGGATCCCACTTATGCTATTTTACTTCACGAGAAGGCACAGACATTGGACTATGAGGGAAAAACCTGTCATTGTGTGTCGGTAAATGCCAGATTATTTTAGAAAGTGGCATTGTTAAAAGCCAAGTATACGATTCAAATTTAGGGTCTCCTTCAGCTTTCCCTCAAATGTTTGTGGTTTTTTTTTTTTTTTTCCAGAAATTTCATTTTTTTTCAGTGGAAGAAGCTGTTGTATACAGTTGTTGCAAATGGGGGTAAAGGGTAATTTGCAGCAGAAAGAGAGTTTTCCAAATGGGCTATTGTGGTAACAGGGTGTGTCATTGTTCTAACGAAATACTTTCTTAGGAATGGAAGAGACCTTAATTCTTTACTGGTCGAAACTTCAGCAACAAGATGTTGGGAAAGAATTTTGTGTTCTGTTCTGAAACTGGTTTAACTAAACCTGCTGAGGCTCACCGGGAGCATACAGCTCCTGTGCCCTGCAGATGGACAGCCTTAATCTGCCTCCTGTTGTGTTGTCATGAAGATGGCATTAACCTCTTGGAGGGATGAAGACCTCGACTTTCATAAATGTAAAGAGTTCTACTCTATGAAGTAGACTTCCATAAATGTGAAGTAGCTTTATTAAACATAAAACACGGGGATGCCCTGGTCAATGGGTACACCATGTAAGTGGAAACTTCTCAAAATGTTAGAGTCACTTGAGAATTTAAGCTGGAATGTAGTATCAATTCTGAGGGACATTTGTCAGAGGAACTCGAGGCAGAAATAGCTGAGGCTATACCAAAATCGTGTAATTTATCTTTCTTTTTTTTTTAATGTAGCTATCATACTCCATGCCTGGAAAGTAGCCCATATTGTACCATCTTTTATGGGCAGAAAGAAAGAGAAAGATTGATCTCCTAAGTTAGAAGTCACTGAGTCTTGCCTCAAAACCAGAAAAACTAATAGAATTCATGGGAGATGAGACAAACCTTTTGAAGAGAATCTTATTCTCTTTGACTGTCTGGAGTCGACTCTAGCCAGAACTCAGACTGCAGGAGTAGTCTTTAAGTGGTTTCTTTTCCATTTGGGAAAATTAGAAATAAATTGGAGGATAATGTGGGAATCATTAAATATATTTACTAAGATTTTATAAAAAGTGTTCTAGGGCAAAAAAAAAGAGGGGGGAGGGAGAAGAAAAAGAAAAAAGGTAAGGATATGGGAAGAAGGGAAACAGTTCTAATTTCAGCATTAAATCTAGTTAGCAGGCATGAGGCGAAGGACAGAAATAAATAACCAAGTTTTATACAAAAGGAAGTCAAAAGGGTGTCCTTGCATTTAATATTAGAAGCAGCAGTTGCAGTATGTTAATAACTTCAATGGAAGAGCAGAGTAGCCCTGCTGAAAAACACCAGCATGTTTCTGCTTAAATTAGACTGGATCCCTGTCTTAGGTGTAATGGCCAGGTTTGGGGAAAGAGACTTTTGTCTGTGGCCACCTGTCACATTTGTTGAAATTCACTATCAAGTTCAAAATTGCCTTTCCTAGGCAAGCAAAGAAAGCTTGCTGAATCTGAGCCATCCAGCCCAGTGCATTCACAGCCGTGAACAGCACATTGAGGAAGACACAAAAGAAGTAGACAGAATCTCTGCCTCTGCTTAGGAGCATGCAATTTAGTTGGGGAGACAAAACTAAACACTAGAACCAATAAAAGAAGATTACAAAGCAACTTCCAAGTAAGTGTATAATAATATGGCACAAATGACACAGATAAATGCAGAGGGGACATAGAGGAAAGAGGAGTGAGCCAAACACAACAGTGTCAGATTAGTTAGGGAGGCATGTTGCCTAACAGTACTGTAGCTTCTATGTCCCTTTCTGTATCATTGATGAGGAATAACGTGGGATAGGAAATTCAGATGTTCCGCATTGATCTCTTTCTCCTTATCTGCCGAGTCTGTCTATCACAGATGGAAATTAAATTGATCCAACAATTTACTCTCCACAAAGCCATGTTGGTTTCTACCTAGTAATTTATGCTTTTCTTGGTGTTTGTAAATCGATTGCTATTATGGGATGCAGTCAAATCTGGGCCTGGATCCAGTAGGTTGGGGGATTATTGGAGTGGATATGTATGTATGCACGTGAAATCCTGGAAAAATGGACTCTAGTTTCTGTGTATTTTTACTCATTGGATAAAAACCCTTTCAGGTTTTTTAAAAAAGCATGTTTCACTGCACTCAAATTGCATTTTTAGGGAATATGTCTGATTTGTTTCATATTGCTCCTGACAGGCCCAGCCTTC
The DNA here is from genome assembly GCF_000754665.1 of Bison bison bison. Lineage (NCBI taxonomy): Eukaryota > Metazoa > Chordata > Mammalia > Artiodactyla > Bovidae > Bison > Bison bison. Next base: position 8,597,901 of record NW_011494948.1, on the reverse strand, counting down.
AAGTCACCTTCAGTGGCATTTTCTCCAGACCTTTTGTTTTAAAAAAGCCTTTCCCTACCCCATGAATATTACAGATCTCTACATTTTTTTTCTCTCGACAAAGAAATATATATATACACACACACACGTATCTACAGATGTTCATGTAGTTTAATAAAATATTGATGCTGAAAGGCTTAGGAAAGTATGCTTTATTTAAACACTTGACTTCATTGTTCTACCTTAAAAAATTTTTTTAAGTCCTTCTGCGGATTGTGAAATTCTTTCAAAACAAATTAAAAAGAAAACATTTTCTGTGATTTCTTTACAGATTCTGGACAATCAGGAAGTCCAAGCCACAATGATCCTGCCAAGAATCCTCCAGGTAAATATGTGTTCCAGGACGTTTGCAATCTGACATTGTTGGAGAACAAAGGTACCACTGTATAGATAAACACCCCTTAATTGGTCAGCTGCCTATTTTGTTCTGGAGGGCAGGTATGATCGGGACAAGATGTGATTCTATTCAGACCCTTCACAGTGGCAAATGCCTCCACATTGCCGTCATCACTATGTACCTAATCACTAATGTTTTACTTTTTGTTGGTGTTTTTTTGAAAATGAATATGCATGTATTTTATAGTTGTGTATCCTTCAGGTGCTAAAAGGCACTGCTGTTTGAAAAGCCAAAAAGCCTTCTTTCTTTAAAAATGCACAAGAGAAAGTAAAAATTTTCATGTTCATTATAATTTATCAAATCTCATTACTGTAAAAGGTGGGCTCTGGTGGTGGTTGACTGTGTCTTCATGAGGAGTTTTTGCAAATGAGTTTTTATTCCATAAGGTTCTTAATAGAATTCTCAGAATCAGGAAATAATGAAAATCAGGCTTTTCCTTTCGTGTAATGTATGCCCAATACTCTCTTGGTTTTCAGAAGTTGTTTCGGATCTAAAAATGACTTTTATAAGAAATCCTACTGTCTTTATGATTTTGTTTTTCCTAAGTTTGAAGACATAGAATTTTGATGTTGATTTAAGAGTAGTATCTTTTCTCATGCAGTAAAAACTAGTGCAAAGAAGAATTTCTAAAATTTTAATCTGATAAGATTTTTAATTGTACCTCTGACTTTAGTAAAAGAATGCTCTAAGAATAACGTAACGAAAACAAAAGCAAAAAAAAAAAAAAAAATTCAGATCAATCACATATACCCTCCACGTCCCAAAAGGATCTCATGTGTCTTTTCATTGAAAATAAACCCCAGGTTTATAAAAGGTAATGATAAAAGTTTTCACCGGTCGACCTACTTTTACGTCCTTAATTTCTTGATCTTCCTATCATAATACTTTGCTAATCTGAAATTGAAATACCGGAAAAATCCTCAAAACTACAAGAAAATACGTCAGAACAGTCTTGCTTTAAAATGATATTAGAAAGATATAGCAAGTAAATACATAAGTAAAGATGCAAAGTCAATACAGTTTTTCTTCCTGAAAGACTGAAGGCAGGATTCTTCCTTGCCTACATTTTGTTCTTTATTTTTATCTTAAGAAAAATTTTTTCACCAACATATTAACTTCTTCTATATTGTACATGATCATATTATATGACAAAAGTAGTATATCCTTCAAAGATAAAAAAATCTCTAGTTATAGATTAAAATGTATACTAAGTTGATTTTTCTTTACTTTCATCAAAATCACTTAATATGACTACAAATTGCTAACAAAACATTCAAAAACTGAAAGAATTTAAACGTAATTTCCAGTTAAATTGATGATTTTATTTTTTATGTGGATGAAACCACAAAGGTGAATTATTTAGAATATACTAAATTTTGTTAGAAATTTTCTAAAGTTGAGAAAACGTATCAACTTTACTAAAATTTCTTCTTTTTAGTTGACTAACATTTTCTCTGTGTAGCATGATAACCAAAAGTGAATTGTATCCAAACATTTTTTAAAAGCTTCGTTACTCATTTTACAAAGAACTGGGAAGGAGGGAAACCTTTTCTAGAAAAAGAGTTGATAAGTATTGTAAGTCAGACTAAACAAAGGATATGTTCTTTGCATTTGAATGACAGCTTGGTTTGAAATTAATAAAGCTGTTATTGTTTGAAATGCATTTCTGAACATGTACAGAGAGAATCATGCTCACTTAAAAATGTTCTGTGCTTGAGCTGAATGAATAATCTCAGAATAGTTATGCAATGACAGAATTTGATTTTTCAGTATTTGTTGAGAAGCTTGCTTAAATTTTTCCTTTACTACAGTCAATGTAGCAGTTATTAATGTATCTGTTTCCATAGACTGTGACTAACAGAAACAATCAAGATGAAACATCTCTATTTTTTTTCCTATTAAATTTTCCTTAGAAATCAACCTTTTGAGAACTATGTCTTAAGACTGGAATATTGTAGGTAAATGCATACTATGATTAGTTGAATACTGTGTACATGTAAATTGTACATTGGTTACCAGTTTTTTCAGAAAGAGAATATAATAAAACATATAAAATATCAAAATTAAGTGGAATAAAATGAGAATTTTCTTTGATGATTCAAAAGCATTCCGTCATTTTAACTTGCTTTGTGTATCATTATATTTTGTCTAATAGTACAGATTATGAAGGAATTCTGTTTGATAAAAGTAAGAGTTTGTTCTGTAATACCTGAAATAAATCAAGCCGCTAGGAATATTAAATAGTTTCTAATTGGAAATGTGCAAAAATCATAACTTATTAAGATTTTTGTTTTGCAATCAATAGGGATAAATTATACTTATTATTATAAGCTCTTTTCATAAATATAAGCCTGTTTGGTATTTTTAGAGCATAATTTATCTCTAGGAGCCTCTGTTCAACTGCTTTCTGGCTTTGGCTGAAGTGTGAAATCTCCGAAGTTCAAATTTAGTATAAGAAGAAGGGTCCATATCTTTATGGACAAATTCAGTTTACTACCATATGCAATGAAACAGTCATATCGCTTTGCTGTTTGTATTGTTGTAGCAAAGAGAAAGTAAACTTTTGAAAAAGATTGCCTTGAGTGGGAGCACTGTCTTGTCGCTGCTAGTTTTCCACTGGGAGATGAGCAACCTCTGGACATTGCCACCTTCTTCTGTGTTTATTGCATAACAACTTGGGAAGAGACAAACATTCAAGATCTTTTCAAGGCAAAGTCTCTTTGAAATCTGTTTCCCTCTGTTGACATGAAGGTAGAGATCACGTCCAATCCTCCTAGAAGTACAGGTGCATGGGTCTCCCACAAATGTGCCATCCCTCTGGCTTGGATTTTCTCCAGCATCAGACATGACTGTCTGACATGGACACACTTCCTTGCTGATTCAGAAGAACTTCCGAAACGTGACCTTGAAGCTCGTCATACTGTAGTATGGAGTCTATAGATAGGCTTTTAGTTTTTTAAACTGAAACTAGTGTTTAGTGTTGCCTTCTTGAGATTTGTATTTAGTAAGCAAACTAGTCATAGGTATTTGAACAAAAGCTATACATTTTGGGGGAGGAAGAATATTTGATACTTACTATTTTTAAATGCATTTAAATAGTTTTTTTATCAAGAAAAAATAGAGATGTTTTATCTTTCTGTTTCTTTTTAAATAATAAAATAATATTTTTTATTATTTAAAAGTACAAATAATGTATTTTTTAACATTAACAATTAACATTAACAAATAATTTGTCACCTTATATCCTTTCTGGAAAAAAATGAAACTAAAGAAATACTTGAATAAGTTAAATAGTCTTAGTAGTATTTCCTTATACTCTTACTATTTTGTGATTTAATGTTTTGTGTTTATTCTTTATTACATAGTGGGGATGGGCACTATAATCTTTTCTGGGATAAGCTGCCCCAAAAGTCTGACTTCATCCAAGGATATGACAGGATCATTTTGGTTAAGAAACAGTAAACTACTTCATTTTTTGTATGATTCACATTTTTCTTATTTATTTTGGGGTCAAAAGTTATATGTTTATATCTAGATGTTTCTTTTTGAACAGTAAATTAATCCCTTCTAAGCAATAGAACTGCAAGAGTCCGGTCTCAACTATAGCAAACGACTGTTGTGGACCAAAAGAGAATAAAGCATTAATTAAGGAACTTAGACACAGACCTAATTTTATTTTGAATGATTAAAACCTCCACTTTCACTTTTAGAAGGTGTGTGATTGGATTGTATTCTTTTGAAATGAACTTTGATGTGCTATATTACTTTGTGTCTCTATATTCCTTGGGCTCTGAACTTTTAGAGTTCCCAATCCCAGTCTCTTGCCCAGTCCTGGGGTAGTTGCTTTCCAAGGAAAACAAGACAATCTAAAAGTTGGACTTTGCCCCTCAGTCAGCTAGAAGTGGATGCCTCATTTTGGAGTGCAGGAAGAGTATAGGTTTGTGGGGAGCTGTCTCTTGGAAATATAACAAGGAAACATTGAATCCTAGGACACTTTTTGCAAATTCTATACTGAGAGCTTATGAAGCATTCTAAGTATCACTAACCAGAGCTTTCTTACCTAGAAATGACATGGACTTATCCTACTTTTCTTTTTTGCAAAATTTGTCAGATGCTTGTATTGTTTTGTGAGGTGCTTTTGTGTGTACTTTGGCAAAACCTCTGGCAACTATTAAGATCATATATTGGGTAAATGTCAAATAGTTTGTCATTTTGTATCCTTTCTGGAATAAAAATGGAACTAAATAAATAATTGAATAAGTTAAATAAAGGGTATCTATTAACTAGCAATATGCTTATCTTTCATTTAAGACAGTATTTTATGTTTATATAAATACCATCTTTGAGAGATCATACAGTATTTGCCTTTCTCTAACGTATTTCATTTTAGCATAATGCCCTCAAGTCCATCCATGTTGTCCCAAATGGCAGGATTTTGTTCTTTTTATGGCTGGATGATATGCTATTCTATATGTGTACCACATACATATCACAATTTCTGTATTCATTTACCCACCAATGGACACTTAGGTTGTTTTTGTATCTTGGCTACTGTAAATAATGCTGCAATGAACATGGGAGTGTGTATTTCTTGAATTTGTGTTTTCATTTTCTCAGGCATAGAATCAGTGGATCATATCATAGTTCTATTTATAATTTTTAAAGTGATTTCCATTCTCTTTTCCTTAGTGGCTGCCCCAATTTACATTCCCACCCTTTTCTCCATAGCCTCTCCAACACTTGTCTTCTCTTTTTGATAATAGCCATTCTAACAAGTTCAAGGTGATATCTCATTGTGGTTTTGATTTGCATTTCCCTGGTGACTAATGATATAGAGCATATCTCCTTTGGAAAACATCTATTTAGGATTTTTGCCCACTTTTAAATCAGCTTCTTTGAATCTTTTGCTATTGAGTTGCGTGATGTCTTTATATATTTTGGATATTATACCCTTATCTGATATATTATTTATAAATAGTTTCCCCATTCAGTAGGTTGCTTTTCATTCTGTTGATGGTTTCCTTTGTTTTGCAGAGCTTTTTAGTTTGATGTCGTCCCACTTGTTTATTCTTCTTTTGTTGTTGCTCTTGGTGTCAGATTTTAAAATCACTACCAAAAAAAAAAAAAAATAAGATAAAATAAAATCACTACCAGGGCCAACATCAAGCAGTTTACTGTGTTTATTCTAGAAGTCTTATGGTTTCAGGTTTTACATTCAGAACATTAATCCATTGACTTAAGTTTTTAAGTACAATCAGATAGTGGTCTAGTTTCACTCTTTAGCATCTGGCTGTCCAAATTTTCCAGTACTATTTATTAAAGAGACTGTCCTTTACCCATTGTATATCTTGGCTCATCTGTTAAAAATTCAGTTCAGTTCAGTTCAGTAGCTCAGTCGTCCGACTCTTTGTGACCCCATGGACTGCAGGATGCCAGGCCTCTCTGTCCATCATGAGCTCCCAGAGTTTGCTCAAACTCATGTCCATTGAGTTGGTGATGCCATCTAACCATCTCAACTTCTTTCATCCCCTTCTCCCGCCTTCAATCTTTCCGAGCATTAGAGTCTTTTCAGATGAGTCAGTTCTTTGCATCAGATGGCCAAAGTATTGGAGTTTGAGCTTCAGCATCAGTCCTTCCAATGAATATTCAAGACTTATTTCCTTTAGGATTGACTGGTTTGATCTCCTTTAGTCCAAGACTCTCAAGAGTCTTTTCCAACACCACAGTTCAAAAGCATCAATTCTTCAGTGCTCAGCTTTCTTTATGGTCCAACTCTCATATCCATACATGACTACTGGAGAAACCATAGCTTTGACTAGATGGACCTTTGTTGGCAAAGTAATGTCTCTGCTTTTTAATATGCTGTCTAGGTTGGTCATAACTTTTCTTCCAAGAAGCAAACGTCTTTTAATTTCATGGCTGCAGTCACCATCTGCAGTGATTTTGGAGCCCCACAAAATAAAATCTGTCACTGTTTCCATTGCTTCCCCATCTATTTGCTATGAAGTGATGGGACCAGATGCTTACTCCTTGGAAGGAAAGTAATGACCAACCTAGATAGGATATTGAAAAGCAGAGATATTACTTTGCCAACAAAGGTCCGTCTAGTCAAGGCTATGGTTTTCCCAGAAGTCATGTGTGGATGTGAGAGTTGGACTGTGAAGAAAGCTGAGCACCGAAGAATTGATGCTTTTGAACTTTGATGTCGGAGAAGTCTCTTGAGAGACCCTTGGATTGCAAGGGGGCCCAACCAGTCCATTCTAAAGGAGATCAGTTCTGGGTGTTCATTGGAAGGATTGATGCTGAAGCTGAAACTCCAATACTTTGGCTACCTCATGCGAGAGTTGACTCATTGGAAAAGACCCTGATGCTGGGAGGGATTGGGGGCAGGAGGAGAAGGGGACGACAGACGATAAGATGGCTGGATGGCATCACCGACTCGATGGAAATGAGTTAGAGTAAACTCAGGGAGTTGGTGATGGACAGGGAGGCATGGCTTGTGGTGATTCATGTGGTCGCAAGGAGTCAGACACGACTGAGCAACTGAACTGGACTGAACTGATGGGACTGGATGCCATGATCTTATGGTTTTCTGAATGTTGAGTATTAATCCAAATTTTTCACTCTCTTTCACTTTCGTCAAGAGGCTCTATAGTTCTTTTTACCTTTCTGCCATAAGGGTGGTGTCATCTGCTTATCTGAGATTATTGATATTTCTCCTGGCAATCTTGATTCCAACTTGTGCTTCATCCAGCCCAGCATTTCTCATGATGTACTCTGCATATAAGTTAAATAAGCAGGGTGACAATATACAGCCTTGACATACTCCTTTTCCTATTTGGAACCAGTCCTTTGTTCCATGTCCAGTTCTAACTGTTGCTTCCTGATCTGCATACAGATTTCTCAGGAGACAAGTCAGGTGGTCCGGTATTCCCATCTCTTTCAGAATTTTCCACAGTTTGTTGTGATCCATACAATCAAAGGCTTTGGCATAGTCAATAAAGCAGAAGTAGCTATTTTTCTGGATCTCTCTCGCATTTTTGATGATCTAATAGATGTTGGCAGTTTGAACTCTGGTTCTACTGCCTTTTCTAAATCCAGCTTGAACATCTGGAAGTTCTCAGTTCATGTACTCTTGAAGCCTGGCTTGGAGAATTTTGAGCCTTTCTTTGATAGCATGTGAGATGAGTGCAATTGTACGGTAGATGAACATTCTTTGACATTGACTTTCTTTGGGATTAGAATGAAAACTGACGTTTTCCAGTCCTGTGGCCACTGCTGAGTTTTCCAAATTTGCTGGCATATTGAATGCAGCACTTTCACAGGATCATCTTTCAGGATTTGAAATAGCTCAGCTGGAATTCCATCACCTCCACTAGCTTTGTTCGTAGTGATGCTTTCTAAGGCCCACTTGACTTCACATCCCAGGATGTCTGGCTCTAGGTGAGTGATCACACCATTGTGGTTATCTTGGTCGTGAAGCTCTTTTTTGTACAGTTCTGTGTATTCTTGCCACCTCTTCTTAATATCTTCTGCTTCAGTTAGGTCCATACCATTTCTGTTCTTTATCGAGCCCATCTTTGTATGAAATGTTCCCTTGGTATCTCTAATTTTCTTGAAGAGATCTCTATTCTTTCCCATTATGTTGTTTTCCTCTATTTCTTTGCATTGATCGCTGAGGAAGGCTTTCTTATCTCTCCTTGCTATTCTTTGGAACTCTGCATTCAGATGCTTATATCTTTCCTTTTCTCCTTTGCTTTTTGCTTCTCTTCTTTTCACAGCTATTTGCAAGGCCTCCCCAGACAGCCATTTTGCTTGTTTGCATTTCTTTTCCATGGGGGTGGTCTTGATCCGTACCTCCTGTACATTGTCATGAACCTCTTCTGTCCACATTTCTTCAGGCACTCTGTCTACCAGATCTAATCCCTTGAATCTATTTGTCACTTCCACTCTATAATCATAAGGGATTTGATTTAGGTCATATGTGAATGGTCTAGTGTTTCCCTGCTTTCTTCCATTTCAGTCTGAATTTGTCAGTGAGGAGTTCATGATCTGAGCCACAATCAGTTCCTGGTCTTGTTTTTGCTGACTGTAGAGAGCTTCTCCATCTTTACTGTAAAGAATATAATCAGTCTGATTTCGGTGTTGACCATCTGGTGATGTCCATGTGTAGAGTCTTCTCTTGTGTTGTTGGAAGAGGGTGTTTGCTATGACCAGTGCATTCATTTGGCAAAACTCTATTAGCCTTTGCCCTGCTTCATTCTGTATTCCAAGGCCAAATTTTCCTGTTACTCCAGGTATTTTTTGACTTCCTACTTTTGCATTCTAGTCCCCTATAATGAAAAGGATATCTTTTTTGGGTGTTAGTTCTAAAAGGTCTTGTAGTTTCATAGAATCATTCAATTTCAGCTTCTTCAGCATTACTGGTTGGGGCATAGACTTGGATTACTGTGATACGGAATGGTTTTCCTTAGAAACGAACAGAGATCATTCTGTCGTTTTTGAGATTGCATCCAAGTACTGGATTTTGGACTACTTTTGTTGACTATGATGGCTACTCCGTTTCTTCTAAGGGATTCTTGCCAACAGAAGTAGATATAATGGTCATCTGAGTTAAATTCACCCATTCCAGTCCATTTTAGTTTGCTGATTCCTAGAATGTCGACGTTCACTCTTGCCATCTCCTGTTTGACTGCTTCCAATCGTTCCAGGTTCCTATGCAATATTGTTCTTGACAGCCTTGGCTTTACTTCCATCATCAGTCACATCCACAACTGGGTGTTGTTGTTGCTTTGACTCCGTCTCTTCATTCTTTCTGGAGTTATTTCTCCACTGATCTCCAGTAGCATATTGGGCATTTTGCAACCTAGGGAATTCATCTTTCAGTGTCCTATCTTTTTGCCTTTCATACTGTTAAAAATTAATTGATCATATATGTTTAGGTCTATTTCTGGGCTCTTTTTTCTGTTCCACTGATCTATAGGTCTGTATTATGCCAATACCACACTCTTTTAATTACTATAGCTTTGTAATACAGTTTGAAATCATGGTAAGATGCCTCTTGGTTTGTTCTTCTTTCTCTAGACTGCTTTGAGTATTTGAGATTTCTTTTTCTTCCATTGAAATTTTATAACTGCTGGTTCTATTTTTGTGAAAAATGCCATTGAAATTTTGATAGGGATGGCATTGAATCTATATATTGCTTTGGGTGGTGTGGGCATTTTAACTACATTAATTATTATAATCTCTGAGCACAGAGCATCTTGCCATTAATGTGTGTCTTCTTCAGTTTAATTAATGTTTTTTAGTTTTAAATATAGAGTTCTTTCAATTCTTCTGTTAAATCTATTCCTAGGTATTTTATTCTTTTTGATGTATTTATAAATGTGATTGTTTTCTTATTTCTTAGTTTCTTTTTCTGGTCATTATTAATATATAGATAAATGCAGCAATTTTTTGAGTATTAATTTTATGTCCTGTAACTTTACTGAATCCATTTATTAATTCTAATAGTTTTCTGATGGGGTTTTAGGGTTTTCAGTATAAAATATTATGCTATCTGTAAATAGTACCAGTTTTGCTTCTTCCTTTCCAATTTAGTTGCCTTTTATTTCTTTTTTCTTTTTCTTCTTTTTCTAATTGCTCTGGCAAGGACTTCCCATACTATGATGAATAAAACTGGAGCCAGTTGGGATCCTTGTCTAGTTCATAATCTTAGAGGAAAAAATTTCAGCTTTTCCACTGAGTGTGATATTAGCTGCAGGATTATCATATATGGCCTTTATTATGTTGAGGTACATTTTCTGTGTATACACTTTGTTGAGAATTTTTATCATGAATCGATGTTGAATTTTGTCAGATACTTTTTTTGCATCTATAGAGATGACAGAATAATTTTTATCCTTCCTTTTGTGATGTGGTGTATCACATGGACTGACTTGTGGTTATTGAATGATCCTTGTATCACCTGAATTAATCCTACTTGATCATGGTATATAATTTTAATGTGGTACTGAGTTTGTTTTGCTAATATTTTGTTGAGGATTTTTAAAATCTATGTACATTAGGGATATTGGTGTATGAATTTTTATTGTTGTAATGGCATCTTCTTATACTTTTGGAACCATGGTATTACTAACCTCATGAGTGTGTACATACTTTTGATTTTTGGGTAGAGTTGGAGAAGGATTGTATTGATTCTTTTTTGAATTCTTGATAGGTTAAGTGTATTCAGGTGGGAATAGCTGATCATGATAGATTTGGTTTTCTACAGATTCTATTCTGGTGTCTTGGTTGGGCACTGCCAAAGAAAGTCATTTGTGATTTGGGGTTGTGCTTGAAATCTACATCTGTAAAGTTTTCTACTGTTCATCTAGGTCTGCACGCACATGGCGGATGCTAGGTGGACCTTGTGTCTTGCACCTCATCACCTTGTTCCTTAACGCTGGCCGTTTGTTCCAATGTAGTGTGGATTTGCAGGGGGAGCTGACAGTTCTGCCTGTCCTTATTATCCAATCTAGATTCTTGTAGACATCTCCTGACAAAGGTACTTAATGATTGCTCTGTTGGAAATTTCTAAACAATAAAATAGATATCCAAAAAAATTTCACTGAAGTGGTCTAGTCCTGAATTTTTATTTTTTGAGAGGTTTTGGATTACTGATTAAATATCCTTACTAGTAATTGGTCTGCTCAGAATTTCTATTTCATCATGATTCACTCTTGGTAGCTTGTATGTTTCCAGGAATTTATCCATTTCTTCTAAGTTATTCATTCCATAGAGTATAATTGTTCATTGTAATCTCCTGTGATACTTTGCATTTGTGTGGTATCAGTTGTAATATCTCTTCTTTCATTTCTGACTTTATTTATTTAAGGCATGTATCTTTTTTTTCTTGGTGATTCTAGATAAAGGTTTGTCAATTTTGGTGATCTTTTAAAGAACTAGCTCTTAATTTCATTGGTATTTTCTATTGTCATTTTATTTTCTATTTCATTTATACCTGTTCTAGTCTTTGTTTTTTTTCTCCTTCTACTAACTTTGGGCTTCATTTGTTTTTTTCTAGTTCCTTGAGGTATGTATTTAGGTTGTTTATTTTAGATTTTCCTTATTTCTTGAGTTAGACATTTGTCACAATAACTTTCCTCTTAGAATGGCTTTTGCTGCAGCCCATAAAGTTTGGTGTGTTTCATTTGTCTCAAGGTATTTTTCTTGTGTGGTTTTTCCTTTGGTCCACAGTAGTATCTATTGACTATAATAATATGCTAGTTTTGCATTAAAAATTTTTAAATCAAACAGTTTTTGAGGTTCATCTCTCCCCTACTCAACTTTATTGATATTGAGATTGAAGTTGCCAAAGGGTTGTCATGAAACTAATGAAACCAACCAAATAATTGTGAAGAAAACTAGCATCTGCAGTTGTAGTTATCATCTACAGGGATCCCTAGAACCTATATTTGACTTCTCACAATGTTTTTGTCAAAATTTAGCATTTGGAGCAAACAATATTCTCTTAATAGTTACAGAAATAATGCCACGTTTTTCTTTGCTGTTTAGGTATGATGGCAGACCATAGGTCCTAAATAACCTCAGAGCATGTTTTATTTTAGAATATCATTCATGTTTAAGATCAAAGAAAGGGAAATATTTACTCTGATTTTTTAATAATAGTCCATTCACTTCTCAGTTTATAAGTTCGTACCCACTCATTCTTATATCCTCATTTATCATATCCACCAGAATCAAGTTGCTGTTGTTTTTTTTTAATGGGGATGGGAAATGAACTATTTCATGATACATAGCTGCTGCTGGTGCTAATTCACTTTAGTCATGTCCGACTCTGTGCGACCCATAGACGGCAGCCCACCAGGCTCCCCTGTCCCTGGGATTCTCCAGGCAAGAACACTGAAGTGGGTTGCCATTCCTTCTCCAGTGCATGGAAGTGAAAAGTGAAACTGAAGTCACTCAGTCGTGTCTGACTCTTTGAGACCCCATGGACTGCAGCCTACCAGGCTCTTCCATCCATGGGATTTGCTAGGCAAGAATCAGTTCAGTTCAGTCACTCACTTGTGTCTGACTCTTTGTGACCCCATAAATCTCAGCACACCAGGCCTCCCTGCCCATCAACAACTCCCGGAGTTTACTCAAACTCATGTCCATCGAGTCAGTGATGCCATCCAGCCATCTCATCCTCTGTCGTCCCCTTTTCCTTCTGCCCCCAATCTCTCCCAGCATCAGGGTCTTTTCCAGTGAGTCAACTCTTCTCATGAGGTGGCCAAAGTACTGGAGTTTCAGCTTTAGCATCAGTCCTTCCAATAAACACCCAGGATTGATCTCCTTTAGAATGGACTGGTTGGACCTCCTTGCAGTCAACTCTCAAGAGTCTTCCCCAACACCACAGTTCAGAAGCATCAATTCTTCAGTGCTCAGCTTTCTTCACAGTCCAACTCTCACATCCATACATGACCACAGGAAAAACCATAGCCTTGACTAGATGGACCTTTGTTGGCAAAGTAATGTCTCTGCTTTTGAATATGCTATCTAGGTTGGTCGTAACTTTTCTTCCAAGGAGTAAGTGTCTTTTAATTTTATGGCTGCAGTCACTATCCTCAGTGACTTTGGAGCCCCCCAAAATAAAGTGTGACACTGTTTCCACTGTTTCCCCATCTATTTCCCATAAAGTGATGGGACCAGATGCCATGATATTAGTTTTCTGAATGTTGAGCTTTAAGCCAACTTTTTCAGTCTCCTTTTTGACATTCATCAAGAGGCTTTTTAGTTCCTCTTTACGTTCGTGCCATAAGGGTGGTGTCATCTGCATATCTGAGGTTACTGATATTTCTCCCAGCCATCTTGATTCCAGCTTGTGCTTCTTCCAGCCCAGCATTTCTCATAATGTACTCTGCATATAAGTTATATAAGCAGGGTGACAATATACAGCCTTGATGTACTCCTTTCCAGATTTGGAACCAGTCCTTTGTTCCACGTCCAGTTCTAACTGTTGCTTCCTGACCTGCATACAGGTTTCTCAAGAGGCAGGTCAGATGGTCTGGTATTCCCATCTCTTTCAGAATTTTCCACAGTTTATTGTGATCCACACAGTCAAAGGCTTTGGCATAGTCAATAAAGCAGAAATAGATGTTTTTCTGGAATTTTCTTGCTTTTCTGATGATCCAGAGGATGTTGGCAATTTGAACTCTGGTTATACTGCCTTTTCTAAAACCACCTTGAACATCTGGAATTTTACACTTCATGTACTGCTGAAGCCTGGCTTGGAGAATTTTGAACATTACTTTACTGGTGTGTGAGATGAGTGCAATTGTGCGATAGTTTCAGCATTCTTTGGCATTGCCTTTCTTTGGGATTGGAATGATAACGGACCTTTTCCAGTCCTGTGGCCACTGCTGAGTTTTCCAAATTTGCTGGCATATTGAGTGCAGCACTTTCACAGCATCATCTTTCAGGATTTGAAATAGCTCAACTGGAATTCCATCACCTCCACTAGCTTTGTTCGTAGTGATGCTTTCTAAGGCCCACTTGACTTCACATTCCGGGATGTCTGGCTCTAGGTGAGTGATCACACCATTGTGATTATCTGGGTCGTGAAGATCTTTTTTGTACAGTTCTTCTGTGTATTCTTGCCACCTCTTCTTAATATCTTCTCCTTCCATTAGGTCCATATCATTTCTGTCCTTTTTTGAGCCCATCTTTGTATGAAATATTCCCTTGGTATGTTTTCCTCTATTACTTTGCATTGATTGCTGAGGAAGGCTTTCGTATCTCTCCTTGCTATTCTTTGGAACTCTGCATTCAAATGGGAATATCTTTCTTTTCTCCTTTGCCTTTCGTGTCTCTTCTTTTCACAGCTATTTGTAAGGCCCCCTCCAATAGCCATTTTGCTTGTTTGCATTTCTTTTCCATGGGGATGGTCTTGATCCCTGTGTTCTGTACAATGTCATGAACCTCCGTCCATATTCATCAGGCACTCTGTCTATCAGATCTAGTCCCTAAATCTATTTCTCACTTCCACTCTATAGTCACAAGGGATTTCATTTAGGTCATACCTGAATGGTCTAGTGGTTTTCCCTACTTTCTTCAATTTAAGTCTGAATTTGGCAATAGGAGTTCATGATCTGAGCCACAGTGAGCTCCCAGTCTTGTTTTTGCTGACTGTATAGAGCTTCTCCATCTTTGGCTGCAAAGGATATAATCAATCTGATTTTGGAGTTGACCATGTCTAGAGTCTTCTCTTGTGTTGTTGGAAGAGGGTGTTTGCTATGACCAGTGCATTCGTTTGGTAAAACTCTATTATTAGACTTTGCCCTGCTTCATTCCGTGCTCCAAGTCCAAATTTGCCTGTTACTCCAGGTGTTTCCTAACTTCCTTCTTTTGCATTCCAGTCCCCTAAAATGAAAAGGACATCTTTTTGGGGTGTTAGTTCTAAAACGTCTTGTAGGTCGTCATAGAATCGGTTGGCTTCAACTTCTTCAGCATTACTGGTTGGGGCATAGACTTGGATTAGTGTGATATGGAATGGTTTGCCTTGGAAATGAACAGAGATCATTCTGTCATTTTTGAGATTGCATCCAAGTACTGCATTTCGGACTCTTTTGTTGACCATGATGGCTACTCCATTTCTTCTAAGGGATTCCTGCCCATAGTAGTAGATATAATGGTCATCTGAGTTAAATTCACCCATTCCAGTCCATTTTAGTTCACTGATTTCTAGAATGTCGACGTTCACTCTTGCCATCTCCTGTTTGACCACTTCTAATTTGCCTTGATTCATGGACCTAACATTCCAGGTTCCTATGCCATATTGCTCTTTACAGCATCGGACCTTTCTTCTATCACCAGTCACATCCACAACTGGGTTTGTTTTTGCTTTGGATCCATCCCTTCATTCTTTCTGGAGTTATTTCTCCACTAATCTCCAGTAGCATACTGGGCACCTACCGACCTTGGTAGTTCCTCTTTCAGTATCCTATCATTTTGCCTGTTCATACTGTTCATGGAGTTCTCAAGGCAAGAATACTGAAGTGGTTTGCCAATCCCTTCTCCAGTGGACTACATCCTGTCAGACCTCTCCACCATGACCCGTCCATCTTGGTTGGCCCCGGACAGCATGGCTTAGTTTCATTGAGTTAGACAAGGCTGTGGTCCATGTTATCAGATTGGGTAGATTTCTGTAATTATGGTTTCAGTGTGTCTGCCCTCTGATGCCCTCTTGCAACACCTACCGTCTTACTTGGGTTTCTCTTACCTTGGACGTGAGGTAGCTCTTCATGGCTGCTCCAGCAAAGCGCAGCCACTGCTCCTTACCTTGGACGACGGGTATCCCGTCATGGCCGCCCCTCCTGATCCTGAACATGGAGTAGCTCCTCTTGGCCCTCCTGCTCTGGTGCAGCCGCCGCTCCTTGGATTTGGGGTTGCTCCTCCCAGCCGCCTCCCCTGACCTCGGGTGTGGGGTAGCTCCTCTCAGCCACCTCCCCTGACCTTGGACGTGGGGTAGCATAGAAGTACTTCCAAACTTCAGCTCTTAACAATATGCAGCAGACTATAAACAGCCTTTCTATTCATAAAAGTATAAGTAGAAAGACAGTAAAAGGGTTGGTTAGCTGTAGTTAAGACCTCACATTATAGGTAAACCAGCTTTTAAGTAATTTGAGAATGAGGTATATGGGAGTCAGTGCAAAAATCAAAGGATTTTTTCCTAACTGGTTTTGTTTCAAAGGAATTTTTCTTCTTTATCCTTTAACTTTTTGAAGGCTTCACATTCAGTAAATTTCTTAAATGTTCAAACTTAGGACAGAACTCAAGAGCAGAGGAGGGGTGGATGGGAAATGTGTTTTGTTAACAGATTAATTTTAAAAGGTCTGGAAGGGCACATAGTCCTTAGCTACTGATTTTGACAGTTTGCATTATGGGTGTGTGCATGCTCAGTCACTTCAGTCATGTCTGACTCTGTGCAGCCCTATGGAATGTAGCCTACCAGGATCTGCTATCCATGGGATTCTCCAGGCAAGAATACTGGGGTGGGTTGCCATGCCCTCCTCCAGGGGATCTTTCACACCCAGGGTTCGAACCCATGTCTCTTAAGTCTCCTACATTGGCAGGTGGGTTCTTTACCTCTGGGGCCACCTGGGAAGGCCAAGCATTATGGGTACTCTTGTATAACCCACTCCTCAAAAGTTGATCCACATAGCAGTTGGCTCCATGCCTAGCCTCTGCAATAGGTCCGGTCTGATTACTTGTAATATTAATTTTGGAGGAAAAAGACAATATAGAAATATTTTATGAGGACATGAAATCAGATTTATCTATATCGTCCCAATCATCTGCCCTGGTAGGCTACAGATACTACTACTTGAGTGCCACCTGGTTGCTGATTTAAGATTTAATTATTACATTCCAGGAGACAGGGTGTGGATGGATTAAGCTCTATATGAGTAGAGACAGCCATTTGTGCTGCACCATTCCACACCAAGAACAATAAACAGCCTTGAAAGAGCTGTCTATAGGTAGATTTTTTAGCCTCAGATATTTAATGGACATCTGTTTTTTACAAGGCACTAGACTAGATGCTGTGGAAGATTCAGAAGTGATTTACATATGAACCTTGCTGTCTCAAAAGTTTCTGTCCATAAGTACATACAATATTTTACACATATTGTGAAAACCTAGTATTACTTAGTGCTACAACTCATGTGTTATGGAGTTTGAAGTTGTGAGTTACTATTTCCAGCCATTGTAAGGAGTGTATTCCCTGGTGGGTCAGCTGTTAGAGAATCCGACTGTAATACAGGAGACCCGTGTCAGATCCCTGGGTTGGAAAGATCCCCTGGAGAACGGAATGGCTACCTCAAGTATTCTTGTCTCAAGGCAAATTCCATGGTCAAAGGAGCCTGGCAGACTGTAGTCCATGGGGTCACAGAGGAGCTTGGCAGGCTACAGGCCATGCAGTTGCAGTCAGACACTTTTCTGAAGTGGAAATAACAATTAATGGAATTACAAATTTCCCCTGGATCAAGGCTCCAAGTTTTCCAGTGATCACAAGGGCCATGAGGAGCATGACCAGATCAGCCCCCTTCTCTGTAACTCAGCACAGTCAATCACACTCATGCCAGTTGTAAGCATTAAATGGGAGAGCTTATCTGGCAAGTAGCAGGTGCTTGGTGAAAGGTAAAAGGGAGGACTTTTTCATTCTACTTTCTCTCCAGCTGGGTTTATCAAGAACTTTCTGCAGGAAGTATCATTTGATGTGAATCCCAATAAAAATGTGTTAAATTGTTACACTGTACTCCCCTAAAGACTTCAGATAATAGAATATTAGAGATTATATCAAAGAGACAAGAGAAACATATTTTCAAGTCTCAAGGCAGAATAGAAGTATGGTTTTATGGTAGTCAGTTTTTTCCTTAAGCCTTTTGGCATGACAAGAAATGTGGAATGAAATTTTGTTACATAGTTCTTCATAGTGAGGTGAGAAAGGGTACAAATGTATCTTTTGAGATTACTCTCCCACTGGCAACACTTTGTATCTTATATTCACTTGTATAAATATTTTCCTACTTGGCTTTACATACAAGCTACAAGCTCTCTCCATTGAAGATTTTCTCTATCCCTTACTCTTCCTGCTCCTCTCAGTATAACTCCCTTATTCTGTTAACTCCTTTCTGGAAACTTATTTCTTACTTAAAAAAAATTAGATCTTTTGGCCCTCATTCAGACAACCCCTTTCAACCAAGTGACCCATCTTGCTCTTCTTTTTCATGACATAATATAAAAGATTAAAATTTCTACTTACCTTCTACAATTGGACTTCTGTCCCTACTTGAAATGATTCTCATTAAATTCACTTTTTATGACCTGAATCCGGTGTGGTTCCTTTCCATTCTATTCCTGTTTCTGTATTATTGAACATTTGATTTAATTGATGATATGCTACTGAACAGAGAAGGCGATGGCACCCCACTCCAGTACTCTTGCCTGGAAAATCCCATGGACGGAGGAGCCTGGTAGGCTGCAGTCCATGGGGTTGCGAAGAGTTGGACACGACTGAGCGACTTCCCTTTCACTTTTCACTTTCATGCGTTGGAGAAGGAAATGGCAACCCATTCCAGTGTTCTTGCCTGGAGAATCCCAGGGACAGAGGAGCCCGGTGGGCTGCCGTGTCTGGGGTCACACAAAGTTGGACACGACTGAAGCAAC
The DNA here is from genome assembly GCF_000754665.1 of Bison bison bison. Taxonomy (NCBI): domain Eukaryota; kingdom Metazoa; phylum Chordata; class Mammalia; order Artiodactyla; family Bovidae; genus Bison; species Bison bison. The sequence goes on along the minus strand of NW_011494948.1, from coordinate 8,579,255 downwards.
TTAGCTTAGTGCTACTGAAAATTTTTTCCCTTGGTTTAATTTTTTAAAAACTTTTAGTTCACCAAGAACACTTAACATGCAGTCTGCCCTCTTAAGAAATTTTTAAGTGGTTCTAGAAACAGTATTGTAAAACACATTTCTAGAGTGTGTTCATCTTAGCTGAAACTTTTTGCCTGTTGATTAGTAATTCCCTGTTTCCTCTTTGCCCCAGCCCCTAGCAACCGCCGTTCCACTCTGATTCTGTGACACTGACTATTGTAGATTCCTCACGTAGGTGTTTTCCTATGACTAGTTTATTTTGCTTAGCATCACGTCTTCAACGTTCATTCATGTTGTTGCATACTGCAAAATTTCCTTTTTTTAAAAAAGGTTAAATAGTATTTGCTGTATGTATATAACTTATGGACTTCCCTTGTAGCTAAGTTGGTAAAAAGTCTGCCTGCAATGCAGGAGACCTGGGTTTGATTCCTGGATTGGGAAGATCCCTTGGAGAGGGAAATGGCAACCCATTCCAGGACTCTTGCCTGGAGAATCCCATGGACAGAGGAGCCTGGCAGTCTACAGTCTATGAGGTCTCAAGAGTCAGACATGACTGAGCGACTAACCATGCATATACCATATATTTTTGTCCATTCATCTGTTGATGGGCATTTAAGTTGTTCCCACATTCTGGCCATTATAAACATGAGAGTGTGGGTATCTCTTTGAAGATTGCTAGATTATACGATAATTCTGCTTTGAATTTTTTGAGGAGTACTCATATTGTGTTTCATAATGGCTGTACCGTTTTGCATTCACACTCGCATTCACCAGTGTGCAAGGATTCCAGTTTCTCCACATTCTCACTGCACTTATCATCATTTTATTTTTTTATTTTTTGACAATGTGTGTGGTTAGTTGCTCAGTCATGTCCCACTCTTTGCAACCCCATGGAATGTAGCCCGCCAGGCTCCTCTGTCCATGGGATTCTCCAGGCAAGAATACTGGAGGGGGTTGTCATGCCTTCCTCCAGGGGATCTTCCCAACCCAGGGATTGAACCCAGGTCTCCTGCACTGCAGACAGATTCTTTACCATCTGAGCCACCATCCTGATGAATGTGAAGTGAGATCTTATTTTGATTTTGATTTGGAATTCACAACAGTTAGTGATATTGAGCCTTTTTTCATATGCCTGTTGGGCATTTGTATATCTTCTTTGAATAAAAGGCTATTCAAGTCCTTAGCCCATTTTAAATCAGGTTATTAGTTGTCTTTTTTTGTTTGTTTTGCTATTATGCTGTGTATGAGTTAGTTGCTCAGTTGTGTCTGACTTTTTTGCGCCCCTGTGGACTATACCTGCCGTACCTGTTGATGGGATTCTTCAGTTAAGAATACTGGAGTTCATAGCCATTCCCTTCTTGGGATCTTCCCTACCCAGGGATTGAGCCCAGGTCTCCTTCATTGCAGACAGATTCTTTACTGTCTGAGCCATCAGGGAAGCCCTAGTCTTTGTTCTGTTTTGCTATTATACTGTAGGAGTTCCTTATATATTTTGGAGTTTAACCCTTTGTCAGTTGTTATGGTTTGTAATTGTTTTCTCTCATTCTGTAGGCTGCCTTTTCGCTATTGTTTCCTTTGCTGTGCAGAAGTCTTTTAGTTTGATACAGTCTCGTTTGTTTATTTTTGCTTTTGTTGCCTGTGCTCTTGAAAACAGGGCCTTTTCCTGGTAATCCAGGAACCATAATGTTTTCTTTTAGTTACTGATTAACAGATTTCTGTCTTTAGTTCTCTATGTTTTCAATCCCCCCTGTGACTTTTAAGTTCCCTCACCTTTCATTATTCTTAGATACATGCCTTTGGAACAGGTCTCTCTCCTAATGTTTTAAGTGCCCAACTTCTTGTTGCACATTTTGGACTTTTTGGACCCTGTGTCCCCTGGGTAACAGCTCCAAAGTTCAATTCCTTTTCTTTTCTGCCAGATTTTATCTCCACAAGAGCCACTGGAATCTCCACAGACACCCTTGGCTAGACTCATCCCTAAGTTCTCTCTCAGGATCCTTTCTCGTCCTCTGTGTATCCATTTGCTCCTTATATACTCATATTCCAGGTCATGACTTTAAATGCTGTAAATGCAAGTATATCAGATTCCTTTCCTTTCCCTTTCATCCACGTGGTTTGCCCTTTCTCTTCCAGGACTGCCATATCCACCCTAGGAATTCTTGTTCATCCTTTATGTCCGCACCATTCCATATGTCTTCTTGGATTGTCCCAGGCAGAGTGGGGCTGCTCTACCTGTATTATGATTGTTGCTTTATGTTTTATCTAAATTTGTTTATACCCCCCTGAAACTGCTAACATTTTAAAATGAGTAATTTAGTACTATAATTCAGAATATTTATTTGTTCAACACATGCTTGGAAACATGACTCCAAAAAACAGGTTGTTGGTGCTTATCCATGGCTAGTCCAATTCTCTATGTGTAAAAACAGTGTGGAGAGGTTAAGTGATTTGCCCAAGGTCCCAATTAGTTATCGGCAAATTAAATTAACTCATTCTTTTCATGGGTCAAAAGCTTAAATCAGTAGTAATTCCACTGCGTTATTGGCACCTTTGTCCTTGCCTCTCTTTCCTTACCCCCGACGGATAATACAGTTTATTGTGGTCCATTGCTTTGTGAATGATGAGAACAGTTTGGCCTTGACTAGGCTTGGTCGAAGTATTGGTGAGTATGCCATGAAGAGAAAGAAAGGAAAAATCTTTGTATTGAGATGACTTGGCAGGACAGTCTGGGTCCCCTGGCATTCACAGAGAGAACCACACTTGAGTCCCTGGTGGCAGTTTCAACAGCCGTAGCTGCCATGCCAAAGGGCAGTGGGCAGGTGGTAAGGAAATGATGGGGGGAACTCTTGAGTAAGCCGTGCCTCAGTGATGAGCTTGGGGAGAGATGTCAGCTGAGTTTCTGAGGTGTGGGATCAGAGCATTGGTGAAGGAGGAGGCTTCATTGCCAGGTTAGTACAGCTGCCGGACCTCAGCGCCTCCATTGTGTTTTCCCTTCCCTCTTTTGAAGTTCATGTGCTTTACCTTTGTTTGTATAGGTCGGAGACCCACTTGGTACGCAGTCACAACTGTAATTTAAACCTAAAAACTACTTTCCTTTCACAAAACTGTGACAGAAAGCACTAGTTCTTGGGCTTTGGTTAATTATTCAAGCTTTTGTTTTTTCCCAGCTCCTCACGTTATAATTGCATAGAATGACCTTGTGGTATATGAAACAATAGCATCATAAGGTGACATAGAGTCCAAGTGAAAATATATTGATGTAGGCACTTCATTTATGTACTTCCTGAGTGGCATTCGTGGTAAAGAACCTGGCTGCCAGTGCAGGAGACCATAAGAGATGCAGGTTCATTTCCTGGGTTGGGAAGATCTGTTGGAGGAGGACATGGCAACCCACTGTAGAATTCTTGCCTGGAGAATCCCATGGACAGAGGAACCTGGTAGGCTATGGTCCATAGGGTTGCAAAGAGTTGGGCACGACTAAAGTGACTTAGCTTGCGTGCATGCACTTACTTTATACTGCGTCTGTTTCCAGAAAACTTTGAAGAGGCCTTGCACCTAAATCAGTTGCAGTTTGTCAAATTTTGGAAAGCATGTTTCACTTTCTTTGCCCAGTGTCTAGGTTCCCCACAGGCAGGGCTAGAGTCCCTGTGTGAAAAGCGGTCTCCCTCATGACTCACCTAGGTTACGTTGTGGCTCAGCCTTCTGCCCCTAGCAGTTTGGTGATGGACCTTTCACTCAGGTATCTCAGGTTGCTTTTATTATACAGTGACTGCCTGCATCTGAAGTTTCCTCTCAATTTAAATTCTTTTCCCTCTCTGTATTTACAAGGTCGGCTTTTACAGCATATGGCTACAATTTAATAATGCAAAGCATTTTCCTCCTCACAGCTGGAAAGTTGAAATTGTTCAGTATCACAGAGAGAGTGGACTTGCTCCAGGCTAGTTAAAATCATGGAACTCTGCAGAAGCTAAGCTCGCTGCATGGATCGTCCTATACAAAGGCACCCAGGGGACCCCAACTTGCATATGAGAGCATCGTGCTTGGAAAAGGAATCAGTTCTGTATATTGCAAGCAGAATAAAATACTAAGTGTGTGTGAGTGTATATGTGTGTAGGTATATATGTATATACGTATATATGTATGTATATACACATAGTCACCCCCCTAGATTTTAATGTTTCTACCTCATAAGATTGAAGAATGTGTTTTCAAGTTATTAGGCAAATCAACTAAAACCTCATTCCGTTTTCTGTGACTATCAAAAAGTATCAAGGTATCAAGTAACTTAGGCAAATACTTCTGTGTGGTAATTTGACTCTTATTGGCTTTTATTGGGTTGTCCAAAAAATTCATTCGGGCTTTTCCGTACAGTGTCACAGAAAAACTTGAGCAAACTTTTTGGCCAACCCAATACATAATATCATTAGTGGTTGACAAATTTAACAAAAAAATTAGGTTTTGTTTTTCAAAGCTGTTATTAATCTTTTGGGGTCTTTTGACTTGTGTGCTGGTCTTCAGGGACCTTGCACTCTTTCATTTCCTTTTATGTAGAATTAGGGACACATTCCTGTTTGCACTGAGATATTTCCAACTCTTGATTCTAATAGATGCAGCCCTTCCTCACCCCTACTTCTTACCTGAGCACATGCATGTCCCCAATGCATTCAGGAGGAAGAACACAGAAAAACGACTTGACTTTCAAATTTGATTTTATCATCATTAAAATCATCACATACACTTGTTAATGACATGAAATAAGCAATGATATGATATATATTTTAAAATATATACATCATAGGTTCCACAGATATGACCTGTCTGGAATAGACAAATCCATAAAGGCAGGGGTTTAGAGGTCACATAACTGATAATGGGTATCGTGTTTCCTTTTAAGGTGATGAAAATGACTTGGAATTAGATAGATATACTCTGAATATACTTGCAAACTACTAAATTGTATACTTTAAAATGGTATGTGAATCATATCTCAGTAAAGCTGCAATTTTTATGTCTTTTTAAAGTATTTGTGAGCCATTAGGAGAAAAAGGTCTGGAACTCAAAGCTGTGATAGAGACTTGGGTAGAGGGGTGTGTTGTAATCTGCGGGTTAGGGATCTCAGGAAATCCAGGAAGAGAGGCCCCAGGGAAGTCTGGCACAAGGAAGTCACATGGCAAATGGTATGAGATATGCATTTCTCTGAGCTTCATTCTGTCTCAGTAGAGCCCTTACTCTGGTGAGGTACAGAGGTCATGGGCACGTGCCAGTGATGAGTGGCATGATGTGCTGGCTCCATTGTTTATTTTGTGGCACTTTTGTAGGTATAGCAGATTTTTAGTTTCAAAGTTTAGTGTTTTGGATTGCAGTCATTTTCTGAATTGAATTCTTTCAAACTGAACAATGTTTGCTAAATAAATAAGCAAGGAATAAATGATCCTTTTTATTAGAACATAATAAAGTATTCTGCTCATTATTGGTCACTCGCCAAGTTGTGTCTAGCTCTTTACGACCCCAAGGACTGCAGCATGCTAGGCTTCCCTGTCCCTCACCGTCTCCTGGAGTTTGCCCAAGTTCATGTCCATTGCATCAGTGATGCCATTGAACCATCTCATCCTCTGTTACTGTCTTTTCCTTCAGCCTTCAATCTCTTCCAGCATCAGGGTCTTTTCCAAAGACTCAGTTGTTTGCATCAGGTGACCAAAGTATTGGAGCTTCAGCTTCTGCATCAGTCCTTCCAATGAGTATTCAGGGTTGATTTCCCTTAAGATTGACTTGTTTGATTTCCTTGCTGTCAAAGGAACTCTCAAGAGTTTTCTCCAGCACCATAATTCGAAAGCATCAATGCTTCGGCGCTCTGCCTTCTTTATGGTCCAGCTCTCACAACTGTATGTGAATACTAAAAAGATCATAGGCTTGACTACACGGACCTTTGTCGGCAAAGTGATGTCTTTGTTTTTTTTAAACACACTAAGTTTGTCATAGCTTTCCTGCCAACGTCTTCTGGTTTCATGGCTGCAGTCACCATCCACAGTGAGTTTAGAGCCCAAGAAGAGGAAATCTGTCACTGCTTCTACCATTTCCCCTTCTATTTGCCATGAAGTGATGGGGCCAGGTGCCATGATGTTAGTTTTTTTAATATTGAGTTTTGAGCCGACTTTTTCACTCCCCTCCTTCACCCTCATCAAGAGGTTCTTTAATTCCTCTTTGCTTTCTGCCATTAGAGCAGTATCATTTGTATATCTGAGGTTGTTGCTGTTTCTCCTGGCAGTCTTGATTTCAGCTTGTAATTCATCCAGCCCAGCAATTCTCATGATATACTCAGCATGGAAGTTAAATAAACAGGGTGATGATAAACAGCCTTGTCACGCTCCTTTCTCAATCCTGAAGCAGTCAATGGTTCCATACAAACTTCTAACTGTTGCTTCTTGACCTGCATACAAGTTTCATAGGAAACAGGTAAGATGGCCTGGTATTTCCATCTCTTTAAGAGTTTTCCACAGTTTGTTATGATCCGCATAGTCAAAGGCTTTAGCATAGTGAAACAACGGTAGATGTTTTTCTGGAATTCCCTTGCTTTCTCTGTGATCCAGCAAATGTTGGTAATTTGATCTCTGGTTCCTCTGCCTTTTCTAAACCCAGCTTGGACATCTGTAAGTTCTCAGTTCATGTAATGCTGAAGCCTAGCATGCAGGATTTTGAGCATATCCTTACCAGCATGGGAGACAAGTGCAGTCGTCTGGTGGTTTGAACATTCTTTAGTATTGCCCTTCTTGGAAATTGAGGTGAGGATTGACCTTTACCAGTCCTGTGGCCACTGCTGAGTTTTCCAAATTTGCTGACATATTAGCAGATAGCATTCTGCTATTTTATATTTAATATGTCCCTAGTCGACATCTGGAAATAACCCATTGCTTTACCTAGTGTTGACTGGTGAACAGTGGACTATCCATCAATTTTTGAGAGAGCATGTAGAAAGAGAAGCAGAGAGACGAGGAAAGATCATTGATGGGGTTACTCTTATAACAGATGAGGAAGGCAAAATATTTTTATAAGTTCTGAATCTTAATGTGTTATTTTAGAAAATATTGACACTCTGTCCTTTTAACTAGAGCACCTAGATTTTAAAAATAATTTTCTTAATCTCTGTGACTGGTATTTTTGCCTTGGGTCTTAGTCCCTGTGATACATTCTGTAATGAGCCCTGGTGTTCTGCAGAATGTGAGCATCTGATTATTTCCTTCTCCTCCCCTGTCTGTGTTAAAGGTTCCCACTCCAGGCTAAACCTAATCTTTCCATGGCATCGAATGCAGCCCATGATGGTGCGTCCTCTGCTCGCCCTTCCATTGCCCACGTCGACCTTGTGCCCAGTCTTTGCATTCACCATGTGCCTCTCCTTTGTCTTTGTAGTGTTTTTCTGCCTGTACTCCCTTGGTGCTTCACAGTGAAACTTCTCCAGACACTCTCAGCGGTACAGTTTATAATAATGACGCCTTCATCACAGTGTACTTGTCTTTTTCACTTAGTAGATTCTGAACACCTTCAAGTGAAGACTGTATTTGTATTTGTCAACCCAGCATCTAAGGCAGTGCCTGGCCAGAGACAGTGTTCAGCAGTGTTCAAGATTTATGCAATAGAGGCTTAGGCCCACGATAGGTTAAATGCATTTTAACCTGTTCTTGAGGTTACATTCCCCAGAATCTGACCTAAGTCAGGAAAAGCAGAGTGTTTCATAGAGACAGTCATGGTGAGCTTCTTCTGCCCTGGAGGTAAGCTACGTGCTAGATATGACTGACTGACTGACAGATGTCCTGAATTCCTAACTTGTGTAGCATGTCTGGTGGTAAATTTCGTAGGGATGTATCAGACAGAGAATTGTAGTGCTCTAATATCATTACTGATTCAGGATACCAGTCTCAGATGGATCCAGTTTTTCTCTTCTCCCAAACTGATGAACTGTAGAGAAGGTCTATTTGCTATTTCATGCTTTTGTTTGGTATAAATATCAAAATGTTCCTAGAGTTAATATGATCATGAATGTGTAAGCAGGTAAGGTAGCTTTCTAGAAATTGTGAAAATTGCAGGACTAATGGGAGTCATTATCTTCAAAAATTTTCCTGACTACATTGACTATTCCTTATTCATTTGTGATTCTTTTGGAAATATTACTTTCTAAAAATTTCAACCCCATTGTTTGTAGATTAAAGAGGTAATTTATTTGCCGGGAGAAATATCAATAACCTCAGATATGCAGATGACACCACCCTTATGGCAGAAAGTGAAGAGGAACTCAAAAGCCTCTTGATGAAAGTGAAAGTGGAGAGTGAAAAAGTTGGCTTAAAGCTCAACATTCAGAAAACAAAGATCATGGCATCCGGTCCCACGACTTCA
>NW_011494948.1:8569730-8570508 GCF_000754665.1 Bison bison bison | reverse complement strand
GTTGGTGATGGACAGGGAGGCCTGGCGTGCTGCAATTCATGGGGTCGCAAAGAGTCAGACACGACTAAGTGACTGACCTGATCTGATCTGAAGGTATAATTCACATATAATAAATTGCATATCTACCTATTATATAAATATGTATCTATGTATATAAAAATGAAGAGAATAAATACTTATCAAATATACAAAGCCATGTATTTATGTGTGTGTTTCTGGTCTATCTCATTGATTTGTCTATCTTTTGCCAATACCAAATGTTTTCTTGATTTCTGTAAATTTATAATAAGATTTTAAAATTATCTTTATGTCCTCCGGAGAAGGCAGTGGCACCACACTCCGGTACTTTTGACTGGAAAACCCCATGGATGGAGGAGCCTGGTAGGCTGCAGTCCATGGGGTCGCTAAGAGTCAGACATAACTGAGCGATTTCCCTTTCACTTTTCACTTTCATGCATTGGAGAAGGGAATGGCAACCCACTCCAGTGTTCTTGCCTGGAGAATCCCAGGGACGGGGAAGCCTGGTGGGCCTCTGCCTATGGGGTTGCACAGAGTTGGACACGACTGAAGCGACTTAGCAGCAGCAGCCTCTAAATTTTCATGTAAACAGAATCAACTTATCAAATTCAAACAACAAAAAAAAAGCCTGCTATAATTTTGACTGAGAGTAGTGGTGGGCTGCAGTCCATGGGGTCGGACGACTGAGCGACTTCACTCTCACTTTTCACTTTCATGCATTGGAGAAGGAAATGGCAACCCACTCCAGTATTCTTGCCTG
>NW_011494948.1:8567873-8569630 GCF_000754665.1 Bison bison bison | reverse complement strand
TCAGACTGGCTTCTTCACACTTGCAAAACCAGGGCTGCAGTCTCTTATGTCCATCTTCCTAGGGAAAAAAAGCATCACTTCTCTTAGCTCAGAGTTCTGAGCTGTGCTCTGACTGGCCCACTCCTGAGTTAATCACTAAAACAAGAGACTTGGGATTACCCTGCCTAAGCAACTAACTCCAGTATTCTTGCCTGGAGAATCCTGGGGATGGGGGAGCCTGGTGGGCTGCCATCTATGGGGTCGCACAGAGTCGGACAAGACTGAAGTGACTTAGCAGCAGCAGCAGTGAAACTTCACGCTAGGTCTTTATAGGCATATAGCAAAATAATGATCATTAGCTATCCAACATAAAGTCTACCTTTCTGGCTTAATTTCTCATTCAGATTATCCCACAATTCAATAAAACTTCCATGAGGATATATAAAGCCTTGAACAGTTTTTTCTAAGCACACAAAAACTGAGGCTGAAGGACAGAAGGTTAGAGGCTTATCCTATAACTACATGACTAGCGTAGTTTGAACCTAAAAAGTGAAGTTTTTCATATCTTTTAATTCATGAAAGATAGAAGTTTGATTCCTTGAGAAATTGCAGACATTTAAGTTTGATTCTATTGCATTACCATCCCATAGGTTCAGAGCATTTTTTCTATATCAACTTAAAAGACTATAAACCCAGAGAACAACAGGGTTAAGAAATGAGGTATAGAAAGGGAGTGAAGAGTATAGGAAAGCATCTCGCAGTCTGATTACTTTTCCTAACAGGAATCCTTCAAAAATTATCCACTCTGTGCTAGAGTCTAACTCCTTAATACAACAGAGAAGGCCCTTTGTAAACTTGTTCCCATCTGTCCTTCCAGAACCATGCATTAGAGAAAGTGAGGGTTTTCATGTACTACTGGGTAGGATCTTCCATATCTAGAGTGGGGTGAGAACGGCCCTCTGCTTTATAGTAAAGGTTCATTAGATGAAGGACCAGCAGTCACTAGAAATTGATTAGATGTGGAAATTCTACGGTTTCTCATACTACTACTGCCATTACAAATAATTGTGTATTAAACCCTGCTGCTGCTGCTGCTAAGTTGCTTCAGTCGTATCCGACTCTGTGCGACCCCTTAGACGGCAGCCCACCAGGCTCCCCGTTCCTGGGATTCTCCAGGAAAGAATACTGGAGTGGGTTGCCATTTCCTTCTCCAATGCGTGAAAGTGAAGTCGCTCAGTCGTGTCGTGTCCGACTCCTAGCGACCCCATGGATTGCAGCCTACTAGGCCCCTCCATCCATGGGATTTTCCAAGCAAGAGTATGGGAGTGGGTTGCTATTGCCTTCTCCGGTATTAAACATTAAACACTTCATATATACTTTCTTATTTAATAGTCACTTCAAATCTCTGAGTTCAGCATTACTATCATTATTCCCATTTCACAAATGAGAACTGGAGGTGGGGGGGTGGGGAGTAGAGAATTTAAGTATTTATTCAGAGTCATTAATTTAAAAAAAAAAAAACCCTAGAAAATTGAACTGAAATAGAGTTTAAAGTGCCAGGGCCTGGCTACTTTTTTTTTTTTTTAATTAATGACTCCGAATAAATACTTAAATTTGAGAGAATGGCATTGAAACATGTATAATATCATGTATGAAACGAGTCGCCAGTCCAGGTTCGATGCAGGATACTGGATGCTTGGGGCTGGGTGCACTGGGACGACCCAGAGGGAGGGTATGGGGGAGGGAGGGAGGGGAGGAGGGGTTCGAGGGAGTGGGGG
>NW_011494948.1:8543391-8567773 GCF_000754665.1 Bison bison bison | reverse complement strand
CAGGATACTGGATGCTTGGGGCTGGCACTGGGACGACCCAGAGGGACGGTATGGGGAGGGAGGAGGGAGGAGGGTTCAGGATGGGGAACACAGGTATACCTGTGGCGGATTCATTTCGATATTTGGCAAAACTAATACAATATTGTAAAGTTTAAAAATAAAATAAAATTAAAAAAAATAAAAATAAAAATAAAGGTCATAAGTACTCAAAAAAATAAATAAGTGAAAAAAAATAAAGTGCCAGGGCCTGGCAAATAACAATAAATGGTAGCCACTGTTGTATTATTATCATCATTATTATCATTATTATTCCTTATTTATATTAAGTAATTTAATCAAATTTATCCAGCTAGTAAATGATAACAAAAGAATCCACATCCAGTTATGTTAATGCTACAGCCCTCCATCTCAATCTAAAAACTGAATGCTTTTTTTGAAGCACAACCCTAAATTTGAGTACCCTGTAAGTAAAAAGTAAACAACCATGTCCTTGGAGCAAATACTGAAGAACAAGGGAAAGGGTCTATCATTAAGATCCAGAAGAACATATCTTTAAAAATGAAGAACTAGAAGAAAATTTCAGAGAAACATCTGATTTTCTTAGAAAAGGGGCTTACATAAAATGTAAGAGGAAAGAAAAACAGATGAAAGAAGAGCTTCAATGAACAGAACATCATGTGAGTTAAGAAAAATTAGCAGGAAAACTAAAACTGGTTTCATACAGTTAAAATCTGGATTGGAAAAATAAAAAAGCTAGCTGATATTGTGTAAATAATCACTGATACAGAGGACAAACTTGAGATGTTTGTTCCAAAAGCAAAGGAAAAGAGCAGAGAGGTTAAAATTGGGAAAAAAGGTTTATAATGAAAGAATAGAAAATCAAACATTAATTTAGGCTTTCTTGTTAAGAAATCAGAAATTTTAGGAAAGAAATAGAATCAAGGACGAATGAAGAGAACTTTTATGAGCTAAAAATGATCTAAATATGCCAATTAAGGGGGCTGATATTCCCAGCCAATAGTAATAATATCTAAATATTATGCTGTTGCAGTTTTTGTATTTCATAAGTGAAAAGGAGAATCTCTACAAGATTCGAGAAAAACAGTTACCTGAATTTCTTTTAATGTTTGAGGAGTTTTATTTCTAGTCAAAGGTGATATAAATATAGTCTTTGTTATTTGTTGTCTCAAAAAATAGTCCCTCATTTTCTTTGTAAAAATTTTGCTTGAAAACTTGTTGCAGTTGACAAAGTGATGCACCAAAAAAGAAAAAAAAATTAGTAAGAGAAAATCCATAGATATATACTGATAGTTATAAATATCCTGTAACTCCTGTAACTAAAGAATCGCAGGTGGATTCTTTACCATCTGAGCCACCAGGGAAGCCCAATAGACTAATAATGAAAATAATAAATAGAAATTTATGTCTAAGTAATGGACAGAGGAGCCTGGCAGGCTACAGTCTATAGGGTTGCAAAGAGTTGGACATGACTAAAGCAACTTAGCATGCAAGCCAAGTATTGTAAATAAGATTATAGACATAATTTCCTATGTAAAATGCAGTTCTTGAATGTCAATAACAATAACAATTATCTGGGTCTCAAATTGCAGATCATGTTTATTTTTTAATTGTTATAAAATACATATAACATAAAAATTACCATTTTAAAGGTAAATTTCAGTAGTGTAAAGTTTATTCATTTTGTTGGACAGCCGGTCCCTAGAACTTCTTCATCTTGCAAAACTGAAGCTCTGTACCCATTAAATAACAACTCTCTCTTCTCTCTTCCCCCATTCTTCTTTGTTTCTAGGAGTTTTTCTGCTCTAGACACCTCACCTAAGTGAAATCATACAATATTTGCCTTTTTGTTACTGGTTTATTACAGACTACATTTTTAAGGACTGAAAAGAGGAAGAAATTTGAAGAGGTTGGATAACTAAGAATGGCAGACTGATTTTGTCCTTTCAGGATAATTTATTTTGGCTTTTGCTGAAGAGTCTCTATTGTTTGCTTTCATCTCTTTTTCTGCTTAGATTTGTTATCAGGGAAGCTTTCTTCTCTTCGTGGAGTCAAATACATTCTCAGCCTCAATTGACATAATCATGTGTTGTTCTTTGTTGTCGTTTGCTTGTTTTTTAATTTTTTTCTCTATTATATGGATAAATTTCCTGACAGTGAACTACCCTCATTTCTGAAATAAACTCTAATGATAATATAGTGTATCATTCTTTTGATAACAGTATTATATTCAATTTAAATATATGAATTGAATGCATTCAGTTTTATCTAGGATTCTCAAAGTTGCATTTAGCTGCAACTTATGTTTGCATAAATGCATAACAGGCATTTATGTTTGCATGATTTTTGGTTGGTTGTTTGCTTGCTTTGTTTTGATAAGGGACATTGAAAGTTTAGTTATTTAAACTTTGCTGTCCTAATGAAGGGTTATGAGAGAGCCTTCTTCATAAGGTAGCTTGTCATTCTCTACAGCCTGCTGCTGCTGCTAAGTCGCTTCAGTCATGTCCGGCTCTGTGCGACCCCATAGACTGCAGCCCACAAGGCTCCTCCGTCCATGGGATTTTCCAGGCAAGAGTACTGGAGTGGGGTGCCATTGCCTTCTCAGTCTCTACAGCCTGGGAGAGGGTAAATAGCATTGAGATTTGAAGGCAAGGTAAAGGATAGCTCAAATCTAGCTGTGCACCCGTCTGTACCTGATGCCATTTTTAAAGGTGGTTTTTAAAATACTTATTTATGTTGTCCTAGGATCTTCACATTTTAGAGTGCACGTGAGCTCATTAAGATTCTAAGCATCTCAGTGGAACCTGAGCTTCTGCATTTCTAATAAGCTCTCAGGTTATGCCAATGCATTTGGTTCTGGAATCACAATTTGAATAACAAGAGACTAGCATGGTGGTCCCTAAATTTTGTTGCACATTGAAATCACCTGGGGAACTTTTAGAACATCTGCATGTCTGGGACACATCCATACCAATTAAATCAGAATAGCTGGGAGTGGAAACCAGCATAAATTGTTTTTCAAGAACCCTATGGGCTTCAAATGATCAGCGAATTTTGGGAACCACTGTACAAATTGTTTTGTTCAGGTTCCACTTTGCTGAATTTTGGTTACTTCTAGTTTCGTAAATAATTGCCCATTTAAGTTTCAAAGTCAATAAGTTACGTTTTAATCTCTCATAATTCTTTTAATGAATTTGGTTTCTATGGTTATGTCTCCCTTCTATTCTTGTACTTGAAGCTTGTAAATAATTTTTTTGTTTTGCTTGACTTTTTAGAGAATCTTATTTCCTTTTTTGCTTTAAATATTCCTCTTTTTTCCATATTATTAATTTCAGCTTTTGTCTTTAATTCCCTTTTTAATTTTTCTTGGATTGTTCTGTTGTTTTTCTATGGTGAATAATTTTCCTTTTTTTTTTGTCTTTCTTTCTTCATTGCTTCCTAGATAGTTGACAGTTTTTCTTTTGATTTTCTGTTTGATTCATTACTTATTTTCTTAATTTTCATGTGGTTAGAAGATATGGTCACTTTTTTTTTTCGCTTTTACTTGTATTTACCAAAGATGAGACATAATGGCCTGATGGCCAGAAAAAATTCTCTGCTTTTAAGAATTTGTTAATGTTTTCTTTTTGGTAAAGGACATGATCAATTTTTATAAAATGTCTGTGGATATACCAAAAAAGTATAAGTTGTATTTGAATGATAGAAAGTGAGTCTTTATCTAACAGTCGTGTTCACATCTAAGAGAGATGTATTCTGAATTCTCACTATATTTTTATCAAGTTTCTTGTATTTTATTGGCTTTCATTTTATTCATTTTCCAGAATATTTTTGGTGAATGTGAGATATGTGATTTATCTTACTCATTAATTATGTACTTCATTAATAATGTTATTTATCCTGTTTATTGTAATTCACCTTAAATTGCATCTTAACCATTGCTAATTGACACTGATTTTTTTTTTTAATTTGCCAAAATTCTCTGCCTACTATTTTATTTTCAACGTTTTGTTCTTATTCTCATTTTAAGTATGTTCCTTAAAAATAGCTAGATTTTGTTTGCTTTAGTTAATCTAATGTTCTCTGTTGGATAATTCAGTTCAATCTTGTTGTAATGATTGATATACCTGATTTTATTCTTCCTATTTTACTTTATACTAATCATTTATTTTCACATCTTATATCCTTATTTTGGCTGTCTTGATTAGCTCCTATTACATTTTGTTTCCTCACTGTACAATTCTACCTTCCCTTTCCCTACTCTTAGAATTAAATACCTCCTTTGTTATTATTTGAAAATAATAATACAGCCTGACTTAAAATAATACATATTGACTTATGTAGTGGTACTTCTGTATTTTAAAGAAGAGAAACAGGGGGCATAGAACAATTGCTTAGCTTTCCTTAAGTTTACATAGTAAGTGACAGAGTTAATTTATTAGTATAGTTTAATGTAATTTAATATAATTATATTAATTATAGTATATTATAACAATATGTAATATTTATTTTACTATAATATCAATACAGTAAAAATAAACATAGTCCACTTAGTTAACCATAAAGTATATGTGCTAAGAAATTTTAAAACCTGCAAAAATTGATTTTCTTTAATAATTTGTAATAATACTGTTTCAAGGCCAGACAATAGGAATAAATTTCTTGAAAGACTAATAGTTGTCTAAGAATCTTCGCTGAAACAGATTCTGGGAAGGTGATTTTTTACCAGTGAGATTTTCTAGACTTTCAACTTTTTGTATTTTATTTTCATAAATGATAGTGACTCATCCAATCCGTTTTATGAAGCACACATATAACCCTGATATAAAAGCTTAGAAAATAAAATACAAAAATTCCCACAGAAGTATCCCACCAAAATACAGGGAATTTGGAAGAAACTGTCAATAAACCAGTTCAACAGTAAATTAAAAGAGGTATGTACCATGAACCAACAAAGATAATATAAGAATTCAGTAATATGTAACAATAAGAAATGCTGTAAGGGATAAAAAGGATAATCTCTACAAGACCAAAAAGGCGTTTAATAATAATAACTATTCTGATCAGAAAAGTTTAAAAAACCCTGAGAAAACTAGAAATAAGTGAATATGTCAAATGCTGAGAAAGGAATCAATCATCAATGAATAGCCAAATTATTATTAACTGTGAAACTCTAAAAGTATTCTTGTTAATATTATGAGTAAATATTCCTGGTAGCACTCTTATTATTTACATGTATTTGAATGTTCTCTTCAAAGAAATGAGTATGTCTCTGAAAAAATCCTACCTTATTATAATAGTGAAAATTATAGCATTAATGAAAATTATAGATTAATTTCTCTATCAACTATCCACAATTAAAAACAAATCCCATTAATATGACTAATATGTAATTCTAGCAACAGGGAGGTGACATGAAACACTCATGATCTGCCCGAGGGAATATAAATTGGCAAAAACCTTTATGGAAAGTAGCTTGACAGTTTTTACCAAGAGCTTTAAAAGAGTTTATGTCCTTTGACCCAGTAATTCCACTTCTGGGAACTCCAGCCTAAGAAAATCACAAGAATTGCTGACAAAGATTTGTGTACAAGGATGTTAATGGCAGTGCTGTTTATAATATTTTTTTAAATGGGAAATAACCTAAAATGCCAAACAATGGGAGAGTGGTCAAATAAAGTATGATACAGCCATGCAGTATAATAGGATACAGGCATTGAAATCATGCTGTTTAATCTAAAGGAAAAGATATAATGTTAATTAGAAAAAGTCAGAATATGCATTTATTTAAATTTGATATCAATTTTATAAAAATACATGTTTATATATTATATATGAAGGAAAATGTTAATGGACTGGAAGGAAAAACTAAACAAACATAAAAAAATATATTAATGTAGTACTATCAGAGTGTGTTAAAGTCAGTAAAGCTCTCTGCCAGATCATGTAAATAACCATCAGGGATTTACATTTCATATTGAAGCACAAACTTCATTCTAAATTAGCACTAAAATGTTATCCTTAGCTGTAGGCTGAGGTTCAGTCTCTGTGCAGAGAATCATTGTCTTTGCAATAATTAGTGTATCTATTTTATAATCATAGTTTCCATCCTTAACCACGGACGGTTCAGACCAGTTAGGAAACCGAAGAGAGCCCTGTCTTAGAAAATGACCAGTCTGTTAGGTTTCGTAGCTGAAGTTTTAGGAAGATCAGCAAAGAGTTAGTAAGAAATAATCTAGTGTTCTTGCCCTTTGCATCCATTAGCAAAAGGATTTAGGCATCTTTACACTCAGTTGAAGGAAGTGAACAATTGGAATCCCACAGCTGGAGCATGCCTGTGAGATATCCAGTGTCCTCTTCTTTTTCCAAATGAACAACGCAAGGAAACTAACAGGAAAACAGCCATGTAAGAAAAAGTGGAATCTAAGTGTTTCAGTGGGTTTGAGACACTCCTATCCAGTTTCCTATCCATAATGAGAATTCTTAAATGCAGTAGCAGGGGCGGGATCTTGATAGCCACTGGGAAACCCCCTATGTTTAGGTACTAGTTTCCTCATCTGTAAAATGGTAATAACTTGAGGATAACTGCGAACTTGGCGTGGACTCACGCTTTCTAAGATTTTTGTAGCTTGGCGTGTCTTGGTTATTATTACCTTTGCAAGGTTTCACATTCCTTTCTAGGACTTTTCTTATTGGGTGACAAATCTGTTTACTGAGCCAAAAAAACAGTTCCTGGACTATGCAGAATAAGTCTAATCCACCATCTACATTAACAGTCCTTCAAATACTCGAAGACAGCTTTCATGAATTTAATAACTGCTTTCTGTGTTTTTTTTTTTTTTAATTTCAAGAATAGAACACAGTAGACCATAAAAATGAGCCATTATCAGTCTTCCTTTGGATTTTCTGTGTGAATGTTGTTTAACATTTAAATGGTGCTGATTATAATTTGAGATATTAGCAGTTAGATATGCCATTGTGTCAGTCTGTTATTGTTTGTAAAGGAGGTTAAACACTATATTAACTTCTGAGTAGTGATTTATTGTTGCTTTTGTTAGAGAAAAATAAAAAGTGTAAAATAATATAATTTGATATTGCCTTTGAGAATTTTCAGTTTGCAAAGGTCTTTATTTCCTACTCAATTTTATTTTTTAAAAAGCATACATGTAGTGTAAATACAGCATCACATAAATGCTAAGTTGTTCTTTGCTTCCTGGCATAAGCTGTTGTGTAATATTGCTCTGTAACCATTAAGCAGCTGCTCTGTCTCAGAGATGCTCATATTTCCTTTGGTAGATAAAGGGAGTTTGCTAAATGAATGTCTCCAAATTGCTTTAAGATCTTTGGCCTTTCTGGCAGCTATTCTAGATTCACAGTGGTCTATGTAACACATGCAAACCATGTTTTTAGAAGGCCCCGACAGCCTGGAGGTTACAGATGGGGTTGTGTTAACAGCAAGAACCTGCGTTTTGCTGAGTCTTACCTTCTATACTGTATAGCAGGGCTCATGACCCGCTGCGTGATCCTCTCCAGTTATTTTGCCAGAGTCCTTAAGTACTATCTCTTATATGCTTGTGAGCAAGCACAATTAGCTGTCCAAGTACCATATCATCCACTGTTTCTTTTCTTTAGGCTGCCTCATCTTGGGTAATGCCTGTCCACTGTCAAGGCTGTGCTGCATGCAGAGATGCATGAAAGGGGCAGCTGTCTGCTTCAGGTGTCTCTCCTAGGCTTCCAGTTGGCTGATTCCCACCAACCCCCCTCCCTGCCCCACATAAGGTCATTGTTATCTTGCTATGCCCCATGCAGGAGTGGAGCCCAGTGGGACCTATGATGTTGCATTTTTGCTTGTGGGTGCCAAAGCAGTTTGGACATACTTCTAATGCCTTTCACTGTTTTAGTAAAATAGCTCTTTCAGTTTTCCTTGTAGATCCAAATTTCTTGGAACTCGGGGAATTGGGGGTAGGGAGTGGAGAAGCATCCTGCAACATTCTGATTTGCCTTCCCTTTTCCATGTGATAGTCATCATGTCTGTCTGTGTATGACTGTCTTACTGTCTTCCTCCTGGTAGGATTACCTTGAGGTGGCTATCTGCTGCCTTAGGATTTGGTTCCTAATGGACCACACATCACTCCATCTTAATGAAAATGACTACAGCGGCTTCACTTTCACTTTTCACTTTCATGCACTGGAGAAGGAAATGGCAACCCACTCCAGTGTTCTTGCCTGGAGAATCCCAGGGATGGCGGAGCCTGGTGGGCTGCCATCTTTGGGGTCGCACAGAGTCAGACACGACTGAAGTGACTTAGCAGCAGCAGCAGAGCATAACTAAGAAGCAAATAGAGTCCTGACTACTCTGGGGTAATAAGGAAATGAACTTCAGATAATATCTATATATTGAAATGTTAGCCTGTATTGTTCAGTCACTAAGTTGTATCTGCCTCTTTGTGACCGCATAGATTGCAGCACCCCGGGCTTCCCTGTCCTTCACTATCTCCCAGAGTTTGCTTAGATTCATGTCCCTTGAGTCAGTGATGCCATCCAACCATCTCGTAATCTGTCACTCTGTTCTTCTCCTGCCCTCAATCTTTCCCAGCATTCGGGTACACATGGAATAATTTATATAAATAAATTGAAATATTTACCATTTATTTACTCTTTCGTCAATTTGCAAATATCCGTGAGCTGTTTGAACACTCCTAGTGCCTTGGTAGTTATTTTATACTAAATGCCTAAAGTTGTACATTAGTTACACAACAAAGTTAGAGATATAATCTGCCTGTAATCATTACACTTTCCCATCCTGCCCAATAACTTAAATAAACTCCTAGGCAAACAAATTTGAGGGAATAACAAGAATCAGTAAAATTATCCTTCAGTCTTAAGCTATCTTTATCTTCATTGTTATAAAATTATTAAGGTATGCAGTTGTGACCATGTTTCAAAAAGTTGAATTTTACAGTTTTTTTCTGCAAGCGTTTACTGGTTAGTGTATGCTGCTGCTGCTAAGTCACTTCAGTCGTGTTCGACTCTGTGCGACCCCACAGACGGCGGCCCACCAGGCTCCCCTGTCCCTGGGATTCTCCAGGCAACAACACTGGAGTGGGTTGCCATTTCCTTCTCCAATGCATGAGAGTGAAAAGTCAAAGTGAAGTCGCTCAGTCGTGTCCAACTCTTAGCGACCCCATGGACTGCAGCCTACCAGGCTTCTCCACCCATGAGATTTTCCAGGCAAGAGTACTGGAGTGGGGTGCCATTGCCTTATATGTGGGCTCTGACTTAGTTGTTAGGGGAGAAGCAGATGGACAAAACCCAGTCACTCCCCCAAATAAGAAAAAACACAAGACTTGAAAACAGTTATTTTGGAAAACTTGAATGTACAAAGTGATGTAAAGTAAGTACAAACCAGGTGCTATGTGAATATAGAAAAAGAGATCAATTTTAGTTGGCATAGGGGTTGGGAGAGGAGGGTGGAGAAGCAGTTTATGGAGCGGGCAGTGGCTGAGCTGGACACGGAAGGCTGAGAGTTGAGTGTGGATAGAGGGCCTTCTGATCAGAGGCAGCTATGTGAGAATGACATGAGGGTGGGCCTTTACAGAGCGAATAACCTTGTCTGATTGGTTAAGCACATGGGCTGTCATCATGATAAGTAAAGTCTCTATATTTAATGTACTTGTCATATGTAAAATGTTTACTATACATAAAGTACAGTGTAAGCTATTATACTTTAGAGCAACAAAAACAATAATAATAACCTGTCAGAAATTAAAACTGTCTTTGTCTCCAACTACAGAGCGGGAGTTGATGTCCTTTTGTGTCTCAGTGGCTTTTAGCACTTTGTACAGTGGTATCTATCTGAAAGTTTCTCAATAATCACTGAAATGAATTCACCCTGACAGAAAATTAATTGCTCAAGAAGTAGGCGTTTCTTAAAATAGAGCTGCATTAAGTGGGGACATTTAGTTCTTATCCTCTTAAAAATGTATATCTTTTTTAAAGTAATGATTTAATATGAGACCTGAGTTTTATCACCAGCTGAGATCTCATAATTTCTTCTCATTCTTTTATTCTTTTTCTAAAGAAGGTGAATGGATGGATATAAAACAGTGTTCAAACAGCCTTCAGACATACACAGCTCCTCTGTTTATTCCCAACAGTGATGTATATGTACTAAGTAAATGATTTTCTGTCTTTTCATGCTATGTATGGTTAAAAAGTAGGGTGGTGACTCTCATTCTGGTAAAGTTTCTAAATGATTATTTATAGTTATCTTGAGACTGGAATTCAGTGTGAATATTTCAGTGTGTGCATGATTGTTGCCTCCATGAGCCAGTCCTAATTTATTGGTGATGTTTAATCTGTGCCTACTCTGCATTTTATAGTTTTATCTCACTTATGCATAACTCTGTAAGGTAGCTAATTTTATTGATATTATCTTTAATATATGAATGGAAACTCTGAGGCACAAAGAGTCTAATGTTCCAGGACAATTATTATTATAAATTTCTATAAGTTCATTATTATCATGATTAATTATTCCAGGATGCCATGGTGGCACAGTGTAGTCAGGAGTCAAAGCCCAGCTCTTCGACGTGAGTGGACCATGTTGCTAAACCACTCATGCCTGTCTTTTCTACACTAAATCAACCTCTCAGTCAGCCCCAAAGTGTTCTGCAGCATTGGATCAAATTGCCATTTCTTGGAATTTCTTGGAGTTTTTTCCTGGAAGCATTTGAATACTGAGGATTTTCACACTTATTCTCTCCCTGGGGCAGCAGGTAGATGGAATGAGTAGCCGTATTCCATCTACCTGAGGTGTTCATCCCCTCCTCACCACCATTAAACTTCCTTCTCATTGGCTAGAACCTGGGGACACGGCAGTCGCTGAGAGTTCCATTTCCAGTCCTGGGCAGAGCTAGGCCAGCCAGGAATCCGTTTGACTCTGGCTCCTGACCAGTGGAGGTCCCTGAAGGGTCAGGAGGCATTCCTGGAGGTCTGGCCTCACCACTGTTTGCCAGAAAAAAGGATCCTGTTTTTGAAATGGAGTACCAGGGAGTGGCAGCAGGGTGAGAAAGCAGTGAAATTGTGTGAGGTATATTAAAGGTGCACGGAAATAGGTCTGTGTGAAGTATTTGCTCTGTGTACCAGTTCTGCTTTTGTGTGATTCAGGACAGGAACAAAGGTGGGAGGGCTGGTAACAGCAACTCACTTTTCTTTACTCAGGGAAGGATTTGTTAAAGAACAGTGGTTTCCAGAGATCTTTGAAGTAATTCCAACAAGGTGCTAATTGTGGTTGTGGTTTTCCTTTTTCTTTCTTTCTTTTTTTTTAAATGATTGGACTTTAGTCTACCAGGTGCTACTGGCCAAGGGCCCCTAAACCTTCATTCCCTATGCATGAGCCATGGCAAATAAAACCATACCAATTGCCTTGTACACTTGGAAAGTTAAAATTTCTTTCTGAGAGATTATTTAGCTTCTAAACTGTAAACTTTTGTTTTAAAAGACTCAGTTTGCATTTCATAAGCATTTTGTTTTTACGTGTCTTTGTTGTAAGCATACTTGGTTTTTAGTCTAACCTTTGTTTTGAAACACTTGAGTGAATTCTAGTGTTAAATCATTTATTTGCTTCCTGCTTATGTTGATCTCTTTCTTCTTGATGTTTATTTTCAGGATACCTTGAGGATAGTTTTGTAAAATCTGGAGTCTTCAATGTATCAGAACTTGTGAGGGTATCTAGAAGTAAGTAAACTCTTTGCTTATTATTTAATTATACAGTATGACTTAAAATATTTTGTATTTTGAAAATGAAATACAGTATGAAAAGAACTGTGTATTAGGGTAATTTGAGCTTTAAAATCTCTAACTTTTTGATTTCACAAATGAAGTTAATTTGTCTGGCTTTCTGAAATATTTGCATTTAAATCCGTACTTTTTGTAGTACAAAAATAATTTGGGGTTTGTTCTGCTTGCTGTGTTGTTGGTATTCATTTAATTCACTGTTCACTCTGTGACCATAGATGGTCATTTATATCAAAGGAAGTGTGATTAATTAAATGTACTCAGTGTTGTTATGATAACCCACATAAGTTTCCTGTAGATAAGTGCTTTTTCATTTTGCTAACATTTTGGTGGGGGCTTGGAGATGTACAGGATATACACGCTAACAGGCAGAGTGTAGAGGGATGCAGAAATTAACTTTGCAGATTGTAGTTGGATATAGATAGAAAGCATTGTTATCCAAAACAATGTCAAATTGTTTTCACTGGCCACCTCACCTGAGACACCATTCTTGGCAGCCTGGAGGAGAATTTTCTCAAGTAAGTGTACCTGGTCAGCTAACTAAGCAAGGAAGAAGTTTTCTTGATCACCTCTTTTAGTTGTTATTACGGTGTCTGCAGATATATGTAAGAGGCTGTTCTTATCTCATTGATTATGCTGAAGGGAGTGACTCATTTCTACTTGCTCTCTTCTTTGATTTAGCTTATTTATGTACCTTTGATGGCTGTATTTTCACCTGACGTTTTGATAGGGAGTGTCACAGTTTGAAATGGTTTATTCAGATGATGTAGGGCCACTCTGGTCCCTGTTTAAGCTGTGTTTTTCACTTGGGTCAAATTCAGAGGTCATGAACAAGAATTATGATGATCCAAAAAGAATAAAAAAAAATGAGTTACTGAGGCTAAGTGTAGGTAGTACTTTACCTGGCATTCAGTGAAGTAGTCTCCAGTGCCATAGGTGACTTTGTCTTTGGAACTGTAGTTTCTCAAATACAGACTTCTGAAGTGACTAGTGCACCTAGCCTGTGTTTCAGAGAGTTCTGTGAATAAACATTTAAGACTTTAGTAGCATCCTTTCTGACATAATTCTGCAGTGGATAAATATTATGCCCCAAATACTTCTGCCTTCATCTGTTGACTAAGGAGTAGTATAAGTGACCAAAACTTCATATCCTGTGTCCCTGTGTCTATTGGATTCATGTTTGCTAGGCAAGAGGATTTTGGTGGTCTACTTCATTGACCAAGGCCATGAGACGTCTGTGTTTTTCCTGATCAATATGTGTTGTGCTAAGACTGCAATATTTGAACTTTTTATGTTTATTTTTAATTTGGAAAGGAACGTGCCTGAGTGACTTACTACCACTTAATGGCATTGTGTAAGGAAGGGAGTATTTGAAGGTGGGTAGTTGTGTTTGTGTGTATGTGTGTTGCTCTTTAGCAGAGAGGCTATGCTGCTACAGTTATGAGACTTTATGAAATTATTTGTTTAAATTTGTAATTTTCTCAGTTTTATACTTCTATCCTTCTTAAAAGGATAATAGCGTTATCTGTCAGAAAATATTATTAGTTCCTCATTAGAGGTAACATTGGAGAAGGCAATGACACCCCATTCCAGTACTCTTGCCTGGCAAATCCCGTGGATGGAGGAGCCTAGTGGGCTGCAGTCCGTGGGGTCCCTAGGAGTCAGACATGATTGAGCGACTTCACTTTCACTTTTCACTTTCATGCATTGGAGAAAGAAATGTCAACCCACTTCAGTGTTCTTGCCTGGAGAATCCCAGGGATGGGGGAACCTGGTGGGCTGCCGTCTATGGGGTCGCACAGAGTCGGACACGACTGAGGCGACTTAGCAGAGGTAGCATCGGAGAAGGAAATGGCAACCCACTCCAGTGTTCTTGCCTGGAGAATCCCAGGGATGGGGGAGCCTGGTGGGCTGCCGTCTATGGGATCGCACAGAGTTGGACACGACTGAGGCGACTTAACAGCAACAGCAGCAGAGGTAACATTATGTTAGACGCTATGGGAGAGCCATATGAGAACTTATAAAAACCCAGATTGATACTGTGAGAAGATTGATACTGTGAGAAATCTGATTTTGAAACTTAAAAAATGTATTTCTATAACAGTTCAGAAGTGAGGTAAATTTAACATACATCATTCATTCTTTCTTAAATCACACTCTCATCTCTTAGAGATTTTTAAGTTATCTGTTATAACAAACATTACTGATTTGTAATTAGTATGTTAATTATCTATATTCATTCATTAGCTAATTAATTCAGCAAACATTTTCTATCCCATATGTAAATAGGTGTCTCTGAAATGCTTGAGAAGTTATTCTCCTAAGTGTTTAATATATCCACATTATAACCTTATTTATACAATTGAACTTCATTGTTTATGAAATAGGTTTTGCTAAGTAAACATCAACTTCAGCACAACCCTTTTGCTGTACATCACGAATTCTGACTTCTTGAGGGTTTACGATATGTTAATGGTTTCTGTCCTCTGGGGTTTTACTCTGGTATGACCCTCTAATGTGAATGTTGACTTTAGCTAATGAAGTTGTTCAATTTTAGGATAGTGATCTTTCTGGTGAACGATATTATCTCCATCTTAAAAGTTGATTTAGGATCAGCTTTTGGAGTGAGGAGAACAATAAGAGAGATTAAGGGTTGCCCTCTAACCCTTAGAATCTGAGGTTCTTCTGAGCTTGGTTTCTAAGAGGGTATTGGCAGCCTCTTAAACATGATTTGCAGCCTTAAGGCCCCTTGCTGCTCTCTGGGAGAGGTGCTAACAATGATCTTTGCATCTGATATAAGTTTTTCCCGAGGCTTTTAAATAGGCATATCTGCTGGGACTTGCAGTTCTTATACACTTTGTCATTAGATAAATTTTGTGCATGTGCTGTTTTAGAATTTGGCCGTGTTCATTATTAATCTACTTTAATTTCTGTAATCTCCCATTTAGTGTCAAAATCTACACTAAATTTTACATTGCTTGTGTGTAAATCTGTAGACAAAATGCTTTTGTTTTGTTTTTCTTAAGCCATGACTAAAGCTTTACTTTCCATCTTGTCCACACACCCCTGCCCCAGTTTTAATGAGACTTAGTTGACATGTAGCACTGTATAATTTTAAGGTATATAGCATAATTGCTTGACTGACATATACTGTGAAATACCATAGTAAGTTTAGTTAATGTCTATCATCTCATGCAGTCATGCAGCTGTTAAAAAAGAGAAAAAGAGAAAATGTTATTTCCTTGTGATGAGAACTCTTAGGATCTACTCTCTTAACTGCTTTATATATATATATATGCTACATTAGCTATAGTCATTGTTTTGTACATTACATCCCCAGTATCTATTTATTTTATAACTAGAAGTTTGTACATTTTGTGCTAACTTCCTCCAATTCTCCCTCCCCACTAATACCCACCTCTAGTAAACTTTTCTATGAGCTTGTTTTTTGTTTGTTTAGATTCCACGTATAAGTGAGATCATACAATATTTGTAAATAAATTATTTGTGTTGCTTCCTTGATATTTTGAAATAATCCTTCTGGTACAAAATTTAGAAAAAAAATAATATTTCCAAAGATCTGTAATTGTCATTTTCCTATAAATTATACCTAGTATGCTTATGGTCAAGCAATCTGTGTTGACTGTCATGCCATATGTTTATTAAATAGGAACTACAAATCTTTGTCTAAATATTGCATGAGCTTAATAAATAGCAGCTAATTGATATAAGATATAACATGTAAGTTTCCTGTTGGTAACTCAGTTCTTTGAATTGTATCCATTATTACCATCGAAAGCCAAACAGATTGTTTTACTTTCACTGAACCCCTCAAATGCCTCCTTCCAGCACTACTCTGCTTTCCAATGTCAGGTAGAACATGATTCTAATAATAAACTTTAAAGCATGTGGTTATTGTGGGATTTCTTACCTTGCATTTTTTTAACCTCTGGTGTACCTCAAGCCACAACAAGCAACTACATTTTAACTGTCCAAAGAACTGAAGCCAATAGGCATAGTTATACATTGAAAACTAGTATTTTTTATATAAAATGAGGCTAAATCATATTATGTAATATGAACAACCTAACAGCAGGCAGAAACTGCAGATCTTTAGAGCTGAGACTAATCTTGTATGTATTAATTTATTTTGACTTAATTTTTAATAGAGCTATCCATTGTATATTCCTTGATTATTTCTCTGCAATAAAGCGTGTACCCTCTAATCACATTTTCTTAAAAAATACGTTGTTAGTCTTGGCCTGCCTGATACTGAAATACAATTCAACTGATAGTGAACACATTTCAGATGTCTATTGAAAATTCTAGGTAAGGAAAATCCCTTGAAAATCAACGGTCCCTTTGGAATTTTATACTCAACATGAGGTTAGTTTGGAGAAAGGGGAAGATTAAGTGGACTCTCTGTTGTAGTGTGAATCTCAGAGGCTCTAGAGTTTTGTTGCCATGGGCTAGGATACACTTTCCCTCATTGATGATCTTGAAGGCCTGGTGCAAACAGGTGAAGAAATAGAATTTATTCTTAATCATTGTCCTTTGACACCAACCTGGCTGGTCTCCACCTTGCATGTCATCTCTGCCCATGACCTTGCTCTTTTAGCAACTGCTATTTAGAGTAACTTCCTTTGAGTACCCGCCTCATCCTCTAGAGCTCTGGGCCAGCTGTGGCTTTCTGCAGATTTCTTGGACCATTCAAGCTTATATCGGATTCTTCTTCCCTTGAAATCCTATAGCGTTTGTTGATCATGTCGTTCTTGTGGAAGTTTCACTATAATCTGCATGATGCTTGTATTTCTGTGCTTTTCATGAGTGTTCTGTTTACCCAGCTTGTTGCCCCATGTGTCTTATTAAGGACAGGAACTATCTTATATCTTAGACTGGTTTGTGTCCCTTTCAGCACCTGTCAGTAATGGATACAATAACTTGTTGATTGCACAGACCTTCAGTGGATAGATTCATTTGTACCATTCATTTGTACCTATTTACTGCTTTTCATAGGTTTTTGGACCGTTTCATCTTTGCTAACCACTGTAGGTTGCCAGGGAAGAGTTTTGGGGGAGAAAGCAAGAAAAGGGAACTCATACTTGTTGAATATCTGTTATCCACTAGGCATCATGATAGACTTTTATCACTCCTTACCTCATTTCATCCTCAAAATAGTCATATGTGATAGCTTATTATAATTCTCATTTTATAGTTCAGGAAACTGAGGTTTATAGCACATAAATGGCAGAAGGAGTTAAAATGTTGTCTGTCTATTTCCCAGTACTCTCCTCATTCTAACACAACATGCTGCCTGAAAGATTTATTCAAGAAGTTTAGAAACCAATTTTAAAAATTTAGAAAGCTGTAATCCATGGTATGACAACCAATACTTACATCAAAAATCTCAGTTCACAATATATCAGCAAACTCAAAAAGACTTTTTGATTTATACCTTAAAGTAGAAAACTCCATGAGTATATTTTAAATGACTTATGAAGTTGAGCATATCAACTTTTTAAAAAACAAGACATAAAGTAAAACTGTACTTCCTATTCATATATGAAACCGAATATGTATTTTGGAAAAAGAAATCTTGACTTTTATTTCATATTTGTCAATTTTACTTATATACTTGTCCTAATACAATAATTATTTTTATATCAAATATTAGAAATATGATCTCTAATGTACTTTAATATTAATGTTAATATTATTATAAAATAATCTTTTTATGGAACTATTTTAATTTAATTTAATTTTTATTTTTATTTAACAATAATTTGATTTTTAAGAGCTGAGTTAGTACAAAGGGCCTTGCTTTGTCCTGAGCAATAATCAGCATGTGTTGTGCCCTGTGGAGCATCCATAGACCAGTGGGATGGCAGATGTAGTGACGGCTAACAGTAAGGACTGAATGAAGAAGCCTGGGCAGTGCGAGCAGAGGAAGGGGTAACCAGTGATGGCCGTCTTAGTGCCTTGAGTTTCCACACGTGAACACTGGCATAGTGAGGATGTTTGCAAGTCTTAACCAATGGACGGTTGATACTAGAGTCTTAAGGTAAAGAGAATTCCTCTCATCCTTGCCCAGAGGCATGGAAAATATGAGATTATTATATCTGAATAGAGATGACAATAGTAAATGCCATTCCCAATGCTCTTTTTGTTGTTTTATTCCTCAGCGCCCATAACCCAGGGAACTGGAGTCAACTTTCCAATTGGAGAAATCCCAAGCCAACCATACTATCATGACATGAACTCGGGGGTCAATCTTCAGAGGTCTTTGTCTTCTCCACCAAGCAGGTAACTCAAAGAGGAACTGCTTTTCTTCTCAGTCTGGTATGCAAATAGGTAGATAGGGAGACATGCACATAGGTTTGTCGGTAAACAGTGTGGAAATAAAACAAAAAGTTCAAGATTCTTTGCTGATTTTTCACAGAGTTTTACTCTTTCTTGGTTGAACTTATTTTGAAATTTGAAAGTTAAGTGTAATTGTTGTTCAGAGCATTTTAAACAATCACTTCGGGGGTGGGGGGACAAGGGAACTATGAAAATGTATTAATATGATTTTTATCTTCTATGAAGTATTGTAATTTCACAAGTCATGTAATTCTTTTGGTGACCTTAAAAATGATGTTGCCCTGGTTTAGGACTGATCCACCCAACTTTTATCCTAATACCATGTCCAAACTGGGGATAATGAAGTGAAAAATAAAATGTGTCATTTATTTAACTTTAAAAGGCCTTATTCTAGGCCACAGGTTTGCCAAGTTCTTCAATTGATGCTCTTTGAATAATTTAGTTAACTTTTAGTTACCAGTGAAAGTATTACCTGCTCTGAGATTTGGCTGAACCAGTTGGGAAAGAGCTACAGTGAGGTGACTTTGTCTTTTGGTTCTCTGCTGACATTCTCATTTTTCTCTCTTGACCTTCTAATTGTAACCTTCAGGAGTTTAAAAGGAAATCTTCTATTTAAATGAGGGAAAATTAGCTTGGAAAGTTATTGTACATTAGAATTTCATGATATGTTCCTTTACTATAGAATGATAGAAGAGGGCTGAGTGAACAAGAAGGCAAGATAAGCAGATATTGTAGCTTTATTGGGTTTTCTGGAGGTTGAATCTTCAATACAGAAAGACCAATCTCACTTTCAGAGCATTAAAAATACCCATGATCAGATAAAAGATCCTACATGAATTTCAGAGCAAAACATGTATTTTATAATATCAATTTTTTTAAAATAAAAAAATCTGGATAACCATTTTCCTATGCTAGTCTCAGTAACAAAAATTAATTGCATTTGGATTGATTATGGGGCTGTGCACATCTGTACATTTATTAGCTAATTTAATTGTATGTCATTTATGGTCAAACTGTTTTCCTATAGTAAGATTTCATAGCAAGTATTTAGGTTTATTATTAAAATTGTCTGTGATATGGTAATTTGTTTAAAATGCTTTGATTTTTCTAAATTTAAAATGTGAATAGTAATATTTTTATTCTATATGATGGATCGGTATCATCCACCTGGCTCTTTCCTCATGATTATTCAGTATTAAATACAATACTATGTCATTTAGAATAAAAAAGTTTTAAAAAACATTTATCTTTTATTTCCTTATGAAAATCTTTTCTCCCTCATTTCAAGTTTTCCTGTATTTACTGTTGATTCACAGATGAAAGAATTAGATTGAAGGAGGGGTTAAAAAATGCATTCTAATTTTAGATACCCTAGAAAGAAACTAAATATCTACTATTTATTCTCACTGTGATTTAGCACTAATAGAAATTGCCATCTTCTACATAATGTTAATAGTTTGGGAGTTGTGAGTCAAATCTTAATCACAAATGTATCTATGAGTATACCCAGACATGCACATGTTTCCAGGATTTTGAAAGAGTACAGTCTAGGAAGTCAGGCTGCTACAATTAACATGCTCAGGACAATTGATTCTCTTCAAATTTGTCTCCCTACTTGTAATAAAATAGAGGATTGGATTATGTATGTGGCTTCTAAAGTCAGGTACAACTCTGAAATGCTATGACATTAGGTTTTTTATCACAACCTCAAGTTTATTCAGAAGATTTCCTTTTTTTAGTTTTTACCTGCATGGGTGTGAATAAGGATTTTTTTTTTTTAATTTAAGGAAACAATATCCATTTTCATATTCATAACTAATTGTTTAATACAATATTGGTGGAGATATATGAAGGCATGTATTAAGCAATATGGCATGTGGCATAGAATAGATTTTTAATCATGGCTCTAAATATTCATTTTTCTTAGTTATTGTGATAAAACCATGTTTTGTTTATTAAAATATATTATTTTGGAAGTATACCATTGGGTTTGAATTTGGCAATGATGATTTTCATGGTTGACCTTAAGAGTAAAGGATCAACAACTGTATTTTTTAAGGAAAAGGTAAATAAGAATATATGAAACAGTTTATAATCAGACAAGTACTATAAATTTTTAATATTATTAATTATAGGGTTACTACTAATAATTACTATTTAATAAGTGCCAGCCACTAAATGTATGAGCTTTATATTTAATAACTCATTTAATCCTCCCTACAATTCCCCTTTGAGCAATGTTTTATTGTTTCCATTTTACAGATAATTAAATTGAGCTTAGAAAGGTTATGGACCTTACTTATCTGTGAATTCATATGAAAGGATTACATTGTTAATGGCAAGTGCCGTACAAATGAATGTTATTAATATTGATAATAATTATGAGTTAGGTGCAATCTTAATAACATTTTCTAAGTTAGTAAACATATCACATTAAGAATTCACTTTTTAACTACCAAAAATAGTATTTTACTACTGGAAATATATTTCAAAAGGTAAATATAAGAAACATCCTATTCATTACACAAATACAGTTCTACTCTGTTATAATAAATGATACATAAAACTGAAAATGTTTGCTACTCCTGTTGATGTCTTGAATACTCCCCATTATTTCTGGGATATTATTACTTGTGTTTGTGGAAATTTCTCCAGTAAGAATATTCTTAGATTATAAACTTGCAGGTGCTACGCATCTTCCTAGAATTCCCATTAACTGTTGTCATATTTTAACAGCAAAAGACCCAAAACCATATCCATAGATGAAAATATGGAACCAAGTCCTACAGGAGACTTTTATCCCTCTCCGAATTCACCAGCTGCTGGAAGTCGAACATGGCACGAAAGAGATCAAGGTGAGTAAAAAGGAGTTGCCTCTAGGGACGGTGGAGGAAAATGTCAGCTCCTTCCATAAGTTTCATTTAGTCAAAATTTCATAATTGAATCAATATGGGTTATATTTCTTCATGAAATGATTGCAGTACAATTATTTTTAAGGTCATGTACTGATCAAATGTTATTGAAGTTACAAAATTCCCATATATTTATTTGTTTCTTGAAATTGAACTTTTTTCTTTTTTTTTTAGAATAATCTTTTAGAAACCTCAGTATGTGTGTGACTGATGATGGTGTGGCCATATTAGTTGGTTGGATTATAGCAGACATAAATTCTAATTCAGTCAGATCAGTTTGTTCCTCTTAATATGGGGTATTTTAAGGTGGAGCCAAACTTTAAGCGGTTCTCAGGTGCCAGTTACTGAAAGTTCTCGTTTAAAGGAAACCATGCTTTCTTTTGGAAGTAGGTACAACGTGAACAATAAATATAAGTGTGATGTTAGACACTTGGTGTCTGAGTCAATCTAGTTATTTCTTCTAGATGAAACTATAACCTAACTCTAGGGCAGCTCTAGGAAAAAATATAAATATCAGAAATAGGTATTCTTTGACTCTCTACATTCATACTTTGCCCTTTTTCTTTCTTAAAGTCTACTGGGTTAAATATATTTCATCAGGTATACTCATGCCTTTTTGCCACGGTTAGAGGGAGATTATTAAACATGGAAACAAAGATTAGGTAACAGTCTTTGTTGGTATGTGTGCAAAAATGACTTATAGAGCAGAACAAAGTGTATTTGAAAATTGTCTTTAAAATTCTCCATTTAATTAAAAATGTAAAAAAAAAAAAAAAGTGGTTTTCAGTCCATAACTTGGGCGAGTGTATCTGAGGATTGAGGAGTTGCATGTCCAGTAATCTCAGGAAACCAAATAGCCCTGAAGCTTAGCAGTTAAAGCCAAAATTCAGGATTCCCTTTCTGCCGCTCCATGTTTTTCTACTGAGTGCCATAGAATTTAAAGAATGGTGAAATAGTCTTCACAGAGGAATTGACATTGAGTCAGGTGGAGCCGGGTGGGTCTCCTTTAGCATGCTGAGATTTTAACTAAAAAAGCAGGGGGCAGAGTGGATGAAGACAAAAGCACAGGCAAGCACTGAGGTGGGGAAGTGAGTTTCCGAATGGCCGTGTGTGTGCCCTGTGGCTGGAGGCTGTTTGTGTGAATGGAAATAATGGGCCGTCATTTTAAGGAAGGATTTGAAAATCAGCTGAAGAGTTTGGGCTCAGAGATCCTACCCCACCTCCCCAGTCTATTCTGTAGACAGAACCATCTTTTAAAACATAACGTCATATCACTCCCCTGCTGCAGTTACGTCCTGCTTCTCTTAGGAGAGAAGCAGGATTCCCTCACACGATTCACAGATCTTCTTGGTCCTCTGGCCTCTGACCACTGCTCCAGTCTCAGCGGGGGCTGTCTGCTTCCTTCTCGCACTCGAGCCTGCTGCTTTGTTTAGATTTGGAAGTGTAACACCCAAGACCTTCATATAAGCCATGCCCTCTGGAACGCTCCTCTTCTGACTCTTCATCTGGCAAATTCTTGGTCATTTTTCATGTCCCAGCCTAAATTGAGGAATTTCAGTTTGAAACCTAGTATTGTTCCCTCACTGTACTCGTAGTATGTTGTTCCGTATTTGCTTATGGGATTAATTGTCTGAATCTGTCTGCATTGTGAGGACAGAGACTTTATCTGTTTTGGCTACTGTGTATTCAGAGCCTAGGAACCCTGTGCAACACTTGGGGCTCAGCAGAGGCAAATAGATGTTTGTTGGCTACGTGGACCACCGATAGGCGAAACACCAGTCTCATTAGCAAAGGCCAGAAATAACAGGGCCTTCATCAGACTTGCAGAAGTAAGAATAAAAGCAAAACCCTCAACCCTTTATATTTTATTACTTGTTTTGCTGACATTGTCAGCTTTTTCTAAACAAAGCCATATTTTCCTCATCAGAAAATTGTTCTGGAAAAGATTCTAATGGTAATAACAATAACATTGTGAATGTGTGGCAGTGAATGTGTTGTGCAGAAGTGTAGGTGTTCTTTATTACAGACAGTGTCACTCTGTAAGAGTTGCTTCCTCTTTCAGCCTGTTGAATAAAGCCAATTTCAAATCATATTGTAAAACATTTTTGAAAAGTAGAAGGGAAACTGTCATTCTTTCTCTTTGTAAAATCATTGTATTGTCTTGGTGATTTTCTTTTGTCAAGATGACTAGAAATATTGGAGAAGTCTGTAAAGGCATATTATATTAAGAGTAAGGAAGAATGATTCATTTTCACACGTGCTTCAAAAAAATGTGTGTCACTTTAATTCTGAGACCCTGAAGATTTTGTAATGTGCACAATAAGCCACTGTGGGAAGAAGACATCAACTGTAATGAAAACATGAGGGCAGGATAGTACTATCTTTATAAATTTCCTAAACCAAATGCAGTCCTTTTGTTCGGTGAAAATTGCTTTCTTCAGATTTGCAAAATAAAATGCCTCATGGTTGTTCTTGTCCATCTTCACATGTTCTTTAGTCACACTTGCCTGTCGTCTTGCAGGGAGTATTCTAAAGGGCATATTGAGTACCACTTGAAATTGTAATGGCTTTAGTACATGTCTAAAAACCCTATACTAATTAGTATTCAGTGACTACTTACTGGTCGCTTAAAATATACTTGTGTTTATAATTGGCAGAAATGTTTAAAATTTACTGTTAATTATTTCCTGCATCTGCCTCATTCTGTTCAATTTTGCACTAAAATCTACACTTGCCATAGTCCTTAACAAAAGTGAGTGAACTGTGTGAATCAAAGATAGTAAAATTATGGACAGTATGTGTCATTCTACCTTTCCTTATAATCTGAACCACGAACCTAAACCTTTGAGATTTATTCCAGGTAGATAAAAATAAAGGATATAGTGTAACTAAATGATTATCCTCATTTCATTTTAAAGAGTTAGGCAGAACGTTATAAGATCTAAATTCATGCAATGAGAAATGGTCCTGTAATTTTAACAAGTTAATGAAAAGTGTTTTTATTTTAGCATATTACAAAGTTATATTTTTTGTCTTCCAGAATGCAAAAAAGTTACATTTCATAAAATCATTGTAATTTTTAGTTTTGTAGAATATAGAACATTTTAAAACTGAACAGTGCTTAATAGTCTTAAACATTTTGTAGGAAACTTTATAATTTGCTTAATTTTCTTCTGATAAATAGTGCAGAAATTAAATTTGCTAGCATCTATATTCAGAGAAGGCAATGGCAACCCACTCCAGTACTCTTGCCTGGAAAATCCCATGAACGGAGGAGCCTGGTAGGCTGCAGTCCA
>NW_011494948.1:8520552-8543291 GCF_000754665.1 Bison bison bison | reverse complement strand
CTCTTGCTGGTAGGCTGCAGTCCATGGGGTCGCTAAGAGTCGGACACAACTGAGTGACTTCACTTTCACTTTTCCCTTTCATGCATTGGAGAAGGAAATGGCAACCCACTCCAGTGTTCTTGCCTGGAGAATCCCAGGGACGGGGGAGCCTGATGGGCTGCCGTCTGTGGGGTCACAAAGAGTCAGACACGACTGAAGCGACTTAGCAGCAGCAGCAGCATCTATATTAGAGAATATTTATGTTTTAGCTTTGTATTCTTTTATATATAAAGGAAGAAAAAAGAAAACTGGGGCAGTAACAAAGGGATGTACAGCTGCTCTTACACTGTTTTCCTATATTCTAGAATATTTTTTTCTTGCTTGGTTTCTGTTTTGAATTTCCTAGTCTTAAACTGTGTGACTGCTTTTACCGCTATTGACAAGTTAGTTTCTTGAATACTGCTTTTCATCATTTTAGATTTTAATAGTTAAATTAATTGAACTGGGTCAGTGTATCAATTTGCTTGTTGAAAGTTTCTTTTATTATTCTTAATAGTTAACCTCACAAAATATTCCATCCGAGAACTTGTGTACCTGAAATTTCTTCCACCTGAGCCAACTCATAGACTAAATTCCTTGTTGATATAATTCCCTTGAAATCATTAAACTAGTCCTTTGTAACTTATGATGTAATAGGAAAAATAGAGACAGGTCTGAGTTTTTCCTCTAATTTAAGTTGCTTTCTTGGGACTCAAGCTTGTAGTATTTTCAAGGCCAGAAATTTAACAGACTAAAAATTTTACCTAAGATTACTAGTTGTTCAAATACTTATCAGACTGAGAAGCTGTTAAATTTTCCATTTATAAAGCCCAGCTATATATTACAAATACTTTTACTATATCACTAAATGTCTATTAAATAGTGTTTTAGGAGTTTTATATTCAGGCTTAGATGAATCAGCGGTTTATTAGAATCGCAGAAGCAGATAAATAATTTTTTATTATTTATAATTATTTATTTTTATTTTTATGAAAAATATGCTTCACAGAGAATAATGTAAGTCAGATTATGAAGAAGCGGTCTGCATGACCATCTTACTTTTGAGCATTATGAGAAATAAATCTTACACAAAAATCAATAAATTGGTATATTGGCAAAAACTAGCACTACTTAGAGGTATATTGGTATGTAATCACAATTTTAAGAGCAGTTTAAAAATTTAAACTGGACTCTCAAACAGTCAGTCTTTAGGCGTAGTGGTCTACTTGTTGTAGGTACTAGAAAAAAACACTGCTTAAAAAAGTTACAGTTCTGTCATACAAATAAGTCTCTTCAGCTAGGTTTTTTGAAGTTGTAATATATTTCCAAACCCTAGAGATTTATTTGTGATAAATTTGCAAAGGTTCTGTTTAGTAATAGAGTCTTATATGTTGTGCTCAATTTCAATTTGCATTTTATAGAGTTCTATAAGGATATGGTATTAAATATCCAATGAATTAAGCCAACGGCCTCAAGGGAACACTCAGGGCTAAAGAGTAATAATGCCAGCTTAGTATCATGCATTTAATCAAGTACAGGAAATAAATAACAGTCAGTAGAATGTGGTGACACCGATAGAACCAGAATCAGAGACTAGCCTTTCTTAATTCAAGTTTAAAGAATGTTAATATATCTCCTAGATATAAGAACATTCAACTAAGATTGGAAAATTTTATTTATACAAAACTTTAAACTTTCTTATTCATAAATCATTTTGTAGAATATTTAATATGCTACTGTCTGCTGTGAATATGAATATCTCTGAGTGGATATTGACAGAATATGTTTATTAAGTTTGTGACCTTAGAACCCTTTTTCCCACCATCTAAGAATCTATAGGGAGAATCCATCATACATTCAAAACTTTAAAAAACAGTGCTCTAGCCCAAACTACAGTCTGACAAATGATAAACTCTCAAGTTTCTAACTGTAGAAGTAGGTGAATGAGCAGCTTTCACAAATAGTTGAATAACTACTAACATTTAGTGATGTCCTAGAAAAATGCAAGGAAACAGCTTAATAATCTCCTGAATGTTTAAGTTTGCTTTGGGGGCCAGATAGAACAGCAACAATTCCTTACATCCCTAGAGTTTGTATCACAGGGATTAAATATGAAATGTTCAAATATCAGATTTTGAATTAAAATCAAAGATACAAGTGATCTTGAGGGATACATGTTGTTTAAGCACAATTTTAAAGCGTTTTTTTCATTGTTGTTGTTCAGCTTATTAAAAAAAAATACTGAAAATCAAGAACTTATAGTTCTTATAGAACTTGCAGTGAATCTCCATATATCATCATGTTATTAGAGGGCAAACCCTGGCGATGCCTTCATCACAGTCTTTTTCATCTTCTTCAACCACAAAACCAGTACAATATTGTAAAGTTTAAAAATAAAATTTAAAAAAAAATAAAAAAAGAAATCTAATTATAAATTAAGTCATATAATTACACAATTGATTAATATACTGATAATAAAGATCCTCTTTAGAGAACTAAAGTAAAAAAAAAAAAGAAAAATCGCATTATGAATATCTTTCAAACAGAAAGGAAAACAGTACGTTGTTGGTGAGGCTTTCATCAGAATCCTTATACTGACTACTACTTGACAGATGTGTGTGCTCTTTTGACGTGTTTTGGATGGAGCACAACCTGTGTACATGTTAGAAGAGACAATACTACTTATAAGTGGGAAGTGATACTCAACTTCTGTTCTCTGGAGCCTTAATAATTTGAAAATACAGCATTTTGCAGAAAAGCCACCATGGATAATTGGTTTGAAAAAAATAACTTGCTGTGTGTGATGCTGTGCCTCTAGATTGGGGGAACACAGCCTAAATTAGGGGTGTGGAAAACCCATGGGATACAGTGTGCTTCATTATCATAGAGTGCCCTAAAAAGTTTCTTGAAATGGAAAAAGGTTTTATTTCAAATCCATTATGCACTGATTTCCTATTTAAGTTTATTTTGAAGTAGCTTGGAAACCCCGTTTCTTTTGTTATTATGATACCAATATCATATACAATAGGAAGTTGATTTTTCAGACATAAGAACACGGATTATTAGAAGCCTTAGTGAAAGTCACTCAGTCCTGTCCAACTCTTTGTGACTCCATAGACTGTATCAGTTCAGTTCAGTTCAGTCACTCAGTTGTGTCCACCTATTTGCGACCCCATGGACTGCAGCACTCCAGGCCTCTCTGTCCATCACCAACTCCCGGAGCTTACTCAAACTCATATCCATTGAGTCAGTGATGCCATCCAACCATCTCATCTTCTGTCGTCCCCTTCTCCTCCTGCCTTCAATCCCGGCATCAGGGTCTTTTCAAATGAGTCAGTACTTTGCATCAGATGGCCAAAGTATCGGAGTTCCAGCTTCAGCATCAGTCCTTCCAATGAGTATTCAGGACTCATTTCCTTTAGGATTGACTGGTTTGATCTCCTTTAGTCCAAGAGACTCTCAAGAGTCTTCTACAGCACCACAGTTCAAAAGCATCAATTCTTTGCCGCTCAGCTTTCTTTATAGTCCAACTCTCACATCCATACGTAACTACTGGAAAAACCATAGCTTTGACTAGATGGACCTTTGTTGGCAAAGTAATGTCTCTGCTTTTTAATATGCTGTCTAGGTTGGTCATAATTTTCTTCCCAGGAGCAAGCATCTTTTAATTTCATGGCTTCAGTCACCATCTGCAGTGATTTTGGAGCAAAAATAGAGTCTGACACTGTTTCTATTGTTTGCCTACCTATTTGCCATGAAGTGATGGGACCAGATGCCATGATCTTCGTTTTCTGAATGTTGAGCTTTAATCCAACATTTTCACTCTCCTCTTTCACTTTCATCAAGAAGCTTTTTAGTTCTTCTTCACTTTCTGCCATAAGGGTGGTGTCATCTGCATATCTGAGGTTATTGATATTTCTCCTGGCAATCTTGATTCCAGCTTGTGCTTCAGCAAGCCCGGCATTTCTCATGATGTACTCTGCACATAAGTTAAATAAGCAGGGTGACAATATACAGCCTTGACGTACTCCTTTCCCGATTTGGAACCAGTCTGTTGTTCCATGTCCAGTTCTAACTGTTGCTTCCTGACCTGCATACAGATTTCTCAGGAGGCAAGTCAGGTGGTCCTGTATTCCCATCTCTTTCAGAATTTTCCACAGTTTGTTGTGATGCACACAGTCAGAGGCTTTGGCATAGTCAATAAAGCAGAAGTAGATATTTTTCTGGAACTCTCTTGCTTTTTCAATGATTCAATGAATGTTGGCAATTTGGTCTCTGATTCCTCTGCCTTTTGTAAATCCTGCTTGAACATCTGGAAGTTCATGGTTCATGTATTGTTGAAGCCTGGCTTGGAGAATTTTGAGCATTTCTTTGCTAGCGTGTGAGATGAGTGCAAGTGGGCAGTTGTTGGCTCATTCTTTGGCATTGCCTTTCTTTGGGATTGGAATGAAAACTGACCTTTTCCAGTCCTCTGGCCACTGCTGAGTTTTCCAAATTTGCTGGCATATTGAGTGTAGCAGTTTCATAGCATCATCTTTTAGGATTTGAAATAGCTCAACTGGAATTCCGTGACTTCCACTAGCTTTGTTCATAGTGATGCTTCCTAAGGCCCACTTGACTTTGCATTCCAAGATGTCTGACTCTAGGTGAGTGATCACACCATTGTGGTTATCTGGGTCAGTAAGATCTTTTTTGTACAGTTCTTCTGTGTATTCTTGCCACCTCTTCTTAATATTTTCTACTTCCATTAGGTCCATATCATTTCTGTCCTTTATTGAGCCCATCTTTGTGTGAAATGTTCCCTTGGTATCTCTAATTTTCTTGAAGAGATCGCTAGTCTTTCAATTCTATTGTTTTTCTCTATTTCTTTGCACTGATCACTGAGGAAGGCTTTCTTGTCTCTCCTTGCTGTTCTTAGAAACTCTGCATTCAGATGGGTATATCTTTCCTTTCCTCCTAAATAGTCTATGGAATTCTCCAGACCAGAATACTGGAGTGGGTAGGCTTTCCCTTCTCCAGGGGATCTTCCAAACCCATGGATCGAACCCAGATCTCCCACATTGCAGGATGCTTCTTTACCTTGAAACTCCTTATTTACAGGTAAGCAACCCAGGCTTCCTGGGTGGCTCAGTGGTAAACAATCCGCCTGCCAATGCAGGAGACACGGGTTTGATCCCTGGATCAGGAAGATTCCCTAGAGAAGGAAATGGTAACCCACACCAGTATTCTTGCCTGGGAAATCCCATGGACAGAGGAGCCTGGTGGGCTACTGGGGTCACAAAGAATCAGAGATAGCTCATGCATTGGAGAAGAAAATGGCAACCCACTCCAGTGTTCTTGCCTGGAGAGTCCCAGGGTGCGCTGCCGTCTCTGGGGTCACACAGTGACGCAGCAGCAGCAGTAGTTACTGAGCACACACACCCCATTTAAGTATGAGAGGCTGTCTCTTCTAGAGTGTCTAGATATTAAGACCAGATCCTTAGTCTTCTTTTTCAAAGGCTATTTTTTTTTTAATTTTTCTGTTATCCTGCCACCCACCAAGGAATCGATATAGCTTAACCTGTGTAGGGAGAAAGGGACTAGGAGAATCTGAACACTGCTTAACATGTGTTGGCAGTTGGACAGTTCTCGTAGGGAGCTTCATGGAAGGTTCTGTTAAACCTTATAGAACTAGAATAAAAGTAGAGGTGAATTTATGAGTTTTTAGATTCTAGAAGAATTGTCAAAACAATTTTGAGGTGGTAAAATTTATATCTTCTTTTTTAAAAAACCTCTTACCCTTACACTTTGTGCCATGATAAAGTTTCTGAACTAGGGAAAAAAAAGGAGATTGGAGTGCTTTCAATGGATAAATGTGGAGGAGAGCTGGCTTGAATATTTAAGCATGCTATTTAAAGTTAAAAAAAAAAACGTTTTGTTATAGAGAATGTCAAAAGCAGAAAGAATCTTAAAGTGAGCTTCCATGTACCGTTTTCAGCTTTAACTGTCATCAATATTTTGCCCATCTTGTTTCATTTAGTATCTCCCAGGTTTTTTTTTAGTATCTTAAAGTCAATCCCAGACTTTGTGTCATTTTACTTGTGAATACTTAAGTTTCTAATAGACATTTAATTCTGTTTTTAATACAACCCCCATATCATTATTAACTTAACAAATACAACAATAATTCCTTAATATGTACTATATTACTCATGTGTGAATTCCCCAGAATATCTTATAGGCTGTTTGTTTAAATGACGATCCAAAACAGTCCATGTACCATACTTGTAGTTTCAAACAGTCTTTAACCTATAATTGTTCTATTAACTATTTTTGTATTTATTCCCTTTTATATATCATTTATTTATTGAAGAAACCACATAAATTTAATTTTTCTGTTCAAAAATCACATATAAATGAGGAAAACCAGACCCTTCTGCCATTTGTGACTACCATTTATTGAGCATTTACTCCCTTTCAGGATTGAGCTAAGGCTTTAGATATATTTTTCTTTTCAATCCTCTTTAGAAACAAACATTTTTTTTCCACAGCTTGTTAAGCCGACTAGTACAGTGGTTAAGAAATCTGACATAGAAACACAGATCATAAATAGCAGAGGTAGAACGGAGCCCTTGTCTCTTCAGTTACTGAATCCATACTCATTATTACTATATATACTGCCTTCCAAAGAAGTCAGTCAGGAATGTTCATGGTTTTGCAGATTGGTTACCAAACCTATGTGACAGTTTTTCTTTTCCTTACACAAATGAGATTTCATTACAAAACAGACATAACGACAGAAGAATGTACAAACTTCAGGGATTCATGAATACAGTCCTTGGGCTGAACTCAGCTTAAGCATCTCTTTTCCTTCTGATAATAAGATGTTGTTAATAAATAATCCTAAAGTCTAGAATGTCTTTAGTAGAGGTGTGTGATATGCATTCAGTTTGAAATGAGCTAGGTGTATCAAAATTTAAGAATTACATTTAATTGACCAGGAAATTGTAAACAGTGGTATGGCCTTAGACAAATCACTGAATGTCAGTAAACTGAGTTTTTTCATCTATGAGATGCCAAAGTTGGATACTAAGGTAACAATGTGTTCTAATGTTCTGGATTTTAAATTAATTGAAGTCAGAGATTTTATAGATATTTAATATTTGAGTCTTTAAGCTTTCCTTATCCTGAATCTTTTTGAAAACTCTGAAGGTTTTCAATGTCCTAAATTATTTTTTAGATGTTTGTTTTAAATATTCTTATTGAATAACATGATAATTGGCTCTGTAGGTGCTTGGAGGCATCATATGTTTTGCCTTATACCTGAGGAATGTGCAGTTCTTACAAATACATGCCTTGTCCTGCACCATTCTGGTACAACAAATGATTGAGAGAGACTGAGCTATTATAACAGAACCTTGTTATGGGATCAGTGTCTCCTACTTTGAAAATAAATGACTCAGCCAGACGGCAACATTTATTTTCTCTAAATGACTAGGGATGTAGCAATAGGAGACCATTATCCTGTGACAATATTCTGTTTCATTGACATTATCTCACAAATGTAATTGGTCCATTACTAAATAGAGGTTTTGTTACTGATCAATTTCTCGTGCTTTCTAAAACCATTAGGATAATAAATTTGCCATCATAGTAATTTCATTGACAGGATGTTCTTTTTTTCTTCATTTACATTTGTTAAAGGAAAAATATAGATTTAGATTGAACTTAAACACTACAATTTATAACAGTTTTGACTACTTTTCCATTAAGAGAAATGGAATATTTTGCAGAGTAATCATATTTACATTGAACTGCCAAAGTGACGACTTTATAATTTTCATGATATTTTTTTGTCTGCTATACTAAACCACATCAAATCACAGTTGTTCCTAAGCAATTAGTTTACTACCTCAGGTTAATGATTTTATTTGAAATAAGTTCCAAATCATTTCTAGGACTTTCCTGTAAATCCACTAAAGTAACACATCAGTAAAATCAACCCTAACTATTACCAGCGTGTATAATAACACCATCAGTAACAACCTCAACCTTGAGATGTCTTACAGCATAAATGTTTCTAAATGCATGGCTTTTCCCCAAATGTTCTCTAAAAAGTCATCTGTA
Organism: Bison bison bison; assembly: GCF_000754665.1. Taxonomy (NCBI): domain Eukaryota; kingdom Metazoa; phylum Chordata; class Mammalia; order Artiodactyla; family Bovidae; genus Bison; species Bison bison. The sequence continues at coordinate 8,535,167 of NW_011494948.1, read as the reverse complement.
ATCTTGTTAAATTAGAACTCTTCCAGTATCTCTCTGACTTTTACAGTTAAGGTTACGGTATTGATTTTATTTTATAGTCCATGGCTCTCAGATGCTTAACACTAATAAGCCTCTATAGCCAAGCAGTTCTCCCCAGAGGCATGGCGAATAACAGCTATTTACCTATGCCAATATTTAATAAGCATCTAAAATATACTCAAAATCTTGCATAATTGTTTGGTGTTTTTCCTCCTTGAAAATTAGATTTTCTGGCATTACTCAAGATACTTTATCCTTGTCTGTCTGTTAAAATGAAATTGCTTAATGGACAAAAGTATTTTTAAGTACTTTTAAAAATGAAGTTTTCACTTATTCAGTATGCACTCTTGTAGCATTGTTCCTCATTATTCAACACTTTTTTTTCTTTATGTATCAGGAAGGTGTTTGTGAGCTTCAAAGGGGTTTGAGCTTTAACTTGGCATTGGGTGTTGGTGAAGCTTGGAGACTTTTTTTTTTAATAGAGTTGTGATAAACAGAGACTTGTAGAAACATGCTGCTTACAGGCTTGGGTTGGAATATACTATATAGAGAGACTTAAATTATCACAAAAGTTTTCAGACTGCTCAAGGATACAGTATTATACACAAGTGTAGTTAAGATTATATAACTCAAATATTATAAAGTAAGAATTTTCATATATTTAACATGAAGATTACCATATTTTCTGTTTTCTCCTTTGAAAAAGAACTTATTTCTTAAAAAAAAAAAAGGATTGACAAATCTAATTGAAGATGATATCTTATCTCCTCTTACTGTAGCTTGCTGATTTTCCAAAGTTATTTTAGAGTGTGGCAAATATATACATATATATATATATATATGAGATAATTAACATGGCAGCTAATTGTTTTTTGAATCATCTGGCATCATCATCAAACTACTGCAGGGAGATTAAGTCCCTAGGTTTTGTCATAACATTCAGAGCTTTTGTTAACTTGGATTGTGTGGGAAGGACTTATTCATATTTGCCACCAAATCACAAAATTTTACATTTAGAAGAGTCCTTAGAAACAGATATTCAGATATTTCTTTTCACTTGCATTCTCAAAATTCATTATTTCACCTTTAGTCAAGTAGATTACAAATGTTATATTGAAGCATTTCATTTTGCATTTTTGCAACATCTAATACCTAAGACCAATGAGGCATTTCCTTCTTACAGTGTAGTGTTTGGCACACTATCAATATCCGATATTGTCCACCCATCCTTGAGAACTATTTAAAATATTCTATGGAGCTACAGGCAGTATTTTTCTCCAAATATGTATTTTACCATTTTTGTTATAAAAGTAAAAATTATTTGTGGAAGATTTGAAAAACAAACTGTCAATTATAAAAAAGAAAATAAAAATCACCTATAATTCTATCATGTATAGATAACTCATGTTAATATTTGGACATATGCTAGTCTGTTTTCTATATATATATTTTTTATGGATATCCTATATATTCTATTTCAAGTAAATTTTTTGCACTAAATTAGGCTTGTATATGCTGTTTTATAAATTGTTTTCTTTTTTTTTTTTTTTTGGTCTTTTATTTATAATATAATAGCTTGTTACCATGTCATTCAGGCTTCCCCAGGGGCTCAGCACTAAAGAATCCAGTTGCAATGCAGGAGACTCAGGAGACCTTGGTTCAGTCCGGGTTGGGAAGATCCCCTGGAGAAGGGCATGGCAACCCACTCCAGTATTCTTGCCTGGAGAATCCCATGGACTGAGGAGCCTGGAGGGCTACAGTCCATAGGGTCACAAAAAGTCAAACATGACTGAAGCGACTGAGCATGCACTCACGCCATGTCATTCAGTTTCCACTGCATAATGACCACAGCGTATGTTACCCTTTGGCTATACTATTCAGTTTTAAAGGTCTATTTTGCTCATGAATATTTAGAGAGTTTCCAACTTTCTATATAATTAATAAAGATACAGTAAAAATCATTGCATACAAATCTTTGTACTTAAGTCTCATCATTTTGTTCCTGTCTGGCTCTCTTCAGTGACCCTATACCTAGTACACTCCCTGGCATTAAGTCACCAAATATAATATATAGATGCTCAATGAAATGTACTCTTACTGTAGAATTCCTGAGTTAAATATTATGTCCATTTCTAAGGCTTTTGATAAATACTGGCACAGAGTCTGGAAAGATCTTATCAATTTACATTCTCACTAGCAGTGCCTGAGTAGTTTGTTTAACTCCACTGTCATATCCATACTATTTAGACAGAGCACAGGGCTCTATGAGCAATTTTGGAGCATGTCCTCTGACATGTATTTAAAGAACAGTGAATCAATGCCTTACGAGTCTACTCATGCACCTCTTTTTTTTTTTCTCATTTATCTTCCTTTTAAGCCATTGGGCATCCAATTATATCTTTGCTTCCTGGGACCCCGGAGAGCCCCCACCCCATTTCTTTGTGGAGGAAACAGGGAAATGTAGAGGGTACCTAGTGGAATGTGCAAAACCTTCGAGTACAGACACCTACGTATTCTCTCTCCTTGTCCTCCAGACACGCTCCCTCTGGGTACTTCCCCACATCTTTACATGATCTACAGGTGAAACAGGAAAGTAAGGGTCAGTATGCTTCCCCCAGGGAAATAATAGAAATAAATACATCAGAGCTCTGGGCTTGGTAATTTCAGTGTTTTACATAACGCTTTTTCAGTTATAAGTAACTTCTCCTCTAAGCTTTCCTCTCTTCCCCATGATTTACCCCCAGGCAGAAACGGAGAAAGAGAAACCCTGGTCTCTTTAGAGCTTAGTTGGCAGAGGCATCTTTCCTACCTTCTCCCCGTCCTCTGGGCACAGGGCCCAGGCTGTTTCCTTGTCTTGGGACTGACTCTAGATTTATGGCCTGAAGTAAAAGCATCAGATTTCCAGCTCCTGAACCCGTCCCACACACCAGATTTAGTGGCCTCGCATTTATTATCTCATGTATTATAAATAGCGTTATTATTTTATACAGATGGGTCATTTCTTTTTCATGTTGTCACCCAGCTTTCACCCCACCATTTTAATGGGAAGCAGGAATTCCCCAGTTTAGCTCACATTCATATTTCACTCCATTTTGTGTTGTTAGACAGACCCTCAGTGTTGAACGTGTTGACCACCTCTGCCTTCTTCCAACAAGGAGTTTGGTTTCTGAAGAGATTTTCTATATCTAGAGTTTGTGTAAATTTTTAAAGCTTCTTAAAACTCTAGAAAGTCTAAAACCTGTAAAAAAAAATAAAGGAACCTGGGAAACTATGAGAGGTATTAAGTTAGGAAGACTTGTCAAGATAATACAATTTTATCAAATCCCAGTCACTGGACTCCCTAAGCTAAGTTTTCCCACAAATGCACTTTTCTTCTTTGATCTGTGTCATGCTTATTCCAAAGGGGCAAAGTTTCATTGCACCTTGAGCTTTCCTCTGCAAAAGAAAAAAAAAAAAAAAAGAATCCTGTAACATCTGCTCAGAAGCTTGATAATGTGTAAAATAGAGACATTTTAAACAATGATTATAGCTATTTAAGCACCTAGTAATAAAATATACCTTAATATTAAATACTGGAAAATAACAGATGTTAGCAAAAGGTGATTTGTATCTAGAGGATTCTTTTAGACTTGTTTACAAGTGTAGCAGATAAATGAGAAAGACAACTTACTAAGATATAAAAGGATTGGAATTTTAATAGATTTTGAGGCAATTTACTTCTTTGTTAACTAAATAAAATATGTTTTTCTAAATCACAGCAATGGCACAGTTAATATATTTTAATTTAGTGTTATGCTATGCTTGAAAAGAACAGCCTCATAGGCACTCAAGAATTCGTGTGTGATCTTACATAATTGACTTCAAATAGTTGTAAACCTGTAAACCGTGTCATACAGAGAAGAAGAATAGGATTTTTTTAAAAAAAGAAAATGACACGGTTTCTTGTAGGTGATAGAAATTAGATTTGTAACATTCACCTACTGAAGCATATGGGAAAAGATAACATATTGCTCTCCTGTATGTGAAGAAGGAGCAGGTGTCCCAGACAGGCGTGTGTTAAGGTGGCTGTTTGAGCTTGCCCTAGATCACTAGTTGACTTCAGTGAAGTTCTGCTAACAGGTGGCTAACTGATTGGAGTGTCATGTGACATTTATCCTGGGAGCGACTTGGATGACAGGCTGCTACAGACTGAGGAAGGGGTCTTTGCTTTGATGAAGAAATTGCCAAAACTCATGTCTCATTAGTGTTTCCTAAGGTTCTTTGGAAGTGAACAACAGTTTAATTAAGGGCTGACGTAAACACGTTTCTGCACACTTTCCCTGCAGCATTTTATCACATTAGAATTGATCAAAATTGTTGCCTTGGGCTGACTTGAACAGATATACATCTGGGGCGCCATTTGTGCAAGCTGCCGACGAGTCAAGTACATACGCTGTGTTTCACAGCAACGCTCCTCCTTTGTAGATGAAATTACCTTGTGAGATGAGTTGATCTAGCCACTTTATTTGCTTATACCTTTATCTCTTTGAAGTGATACTGTGAAATGAATGACACATCAGGGTTTAGGATGTATGTATGTCAGAGTGCCAGCAATATTATAGTATGGCTAGTAAAATTTATGTGATAACATGCTTTTGCAAAATATTTATTTAAAGGTATGCTTAAGTCTAAATGAACCAACTTACAGAAGTATTCGCCGTGAACCTTTTCTTACATGGTAACCTTTTATTCATTTAACTACACAATTGGTTTCTAAAGCCATAGCTAATTGTCCAATTATAAATGTAAACGTGGGTGTGGACACTGAAGATGAACACCGTCAATGTGAACCTCCTTTAAAAAGCAACAGACTCCTAGCTTTTTGCCATTTAGAAGAATTCTTTCTATAGCCCAATATTATCACACTTGGAATTATTTAATAGATTTCTATAGTTGATGTCTGTCTTCTGTGCTGAACTGTGTCACCAGCACAAGGAACAAGTGGTCTTAACATCTTGAACTTTATGCCTTGCACTTTTCTTACACTTCTTAGAAGCTCAGTGACTGATTTGGTTCTTTCTGTTCACTTTACATTCAGTTCTTTCTCATCTGGTGGTGTCTATCCCCTCATGATACATTTTAAGACTGACTGTGGTTATTTCACTCATCCTACACTACTGGTTATCATTTGACCAGATAGCTTCTTTCACATGCAAGAGATTGTAAAATAAACTGCCTAGACACAATGTCTGCTCTATTTCTTCTTCCTTCTTTTGAGTAGCATGATCTATCCTCCACGTTTTTTGTGCCCTTGATAAATCATCTTCTATAGGTAGTAAGACATTAGTCAACTTTTTACAAAATGAACGTGTGTGTGTGTTTGTGTGTGTATATATATACACACACAGAGATGCATACAGATGCATGCTATGGATGTAACAAGTACAAAATAATAATATAATAACAATAACAAAATAATAATGAAATAATGATCAAGTAATATAAGAAACAATCAAAAGATCATTAGGAAATCTAGACCTCCAAAGTTCTTTAGGAGGGATTACTTAAAAAGAAAATAAGTCAAGTTGGTTCAGTGGATAAAATATTGTTCTGTAAATGGCATAAGAAGACAGAACGACCTAATTTCCTAGCCTGAGGGACTATCATATGCTAGGAAAGGCGCTGAGTTAGAAATACATCCCCCGTGGCCTTTTTCACTTCCAAGACACCATAAACAAAGTAGCCTAGCTAAAGTTTAATAGAATGATAAGGAAATATTTATGTAAAAATGTGGTACCATGCTAGATCTTAAAATGAAGAAGATACCATTTGAAGAAGATGATTCCAACTACTCTTTTTATAAAGAACCACAATGAGGAATATTTAAGAATGAGTATAGAAAGGAAATTCTTGTTTAACCCAATACCAATCAAATGGGCCAATTTGTGGAAGAGAAAAAAATAAGAGTTTTGGAAAGATTTCCCTTCTGAAATCAATTCATTTCTATAGTGCTGCTTTCCAGATCACATTTAAATTTCTTTGTCTGGTTTCAAGCCTTCATAGTCCTTTGCTTCCCTTGCATCTGCTACCAGCAGCTCCAGCCTCCTTCTCACCAGAAGAAAAACTGATAAACTTTTTTTATCATCTTGCTCTCTCTTCAACTTCTTTATTTCATGTATTATTCAACATATGCATTAATATGTATGTATTGTTATTCAACTTATTACATATTTACATATTATTCAGTTTTATTATTATTCAGTTTATTTTCAACATAATCTTTTTATGTATGATTCTTCCTGCTTGAGGGACATTAGATTGTGAAAAGCTTGACATTTGTTTTTCTCCACAGAAAGGTCACTTAAGAACATCTTTCCTATGTATCTATTCCTCAAACATTTTTTTTTCTGTAGAATATGAGAGCACTAAACATGGAAATGATATCATTTTTCAGTTTGGCATGAGGTCTGTCGGACTGCAGACATTAAAATAAAATTAAAATAATCTGAGTTTGATTCATGCTTAAAATGTAATAGCTAGTGACTCTACTTCTCCCAGATAATTGACCTTTATTTTTATTCTCTCTTCAGGCCAGAGAGGTTTTTTTCTCCTTTGTAAGATAGGGGGGGCTCATTTTATGTCACCTTAAATATAGTGCATTCTACATGCTGTACACCAATATATTTTTATTGACTCAGTTCAGTTCAGTTAAGTCGCTCAGTTGTGTCCGACTCTTTGCGACCCCATAAATTGTGGCACACCAGGCCTTGCTGTCCATCACCAACTCCCGGAGTTCACTCAAACTCATGTCCATCAAGTTGGTGATGCCATCCAGCCATCTCATCCTCTGTCGTCCCCTTCTCCTCCTGCCCCCCATCCTTCCCAGCATCAGAGTCTTTTCCAATGAGTCAACTCTTCGCATGAGGTGGCCAAAGTACTGGAGTTTCATCAGTCCTTCCAATGAATACCCAGGACTGGTCTCCTTTAGGATGGACTGGTTGGATCTCCTTGCAGCCCAAGGGACCCTCAAGAGCCTTCTCCAACACCAGAGTTCAAAACCATCAATTCTTCGGTGCTCAGCTTTCTTCACAGTCCAACTCTCACATCCATACATGACCCCTGGAAAAACCATAGCCTTGACTAGATGGACCTTTGTTGGCAAAGTAATGTCTCTGCTTTTGAATATGCTGTCTAGGTTGGTCATAACTTTTCTTCTAAGGAGTAAGCATCTTTTAATTTCATGGCTGCAGTCACCATCTGTAGTGATTTTGGAGCCCAGAAAAATAAAGTGTGATACTGTTTCCACTGTTTCCCCATCTATTTCCCATGAAGTGATGATGCCATGACCAGATGCCATGATCTTAGTTTTCTGAATGTTGAGCTTTAAGCCAACTTTTTCACTCTCCACTTTCACTTTCATCAAGAGGCTTTTGAGTTCCTCTTCACTTTCTGCTATAAGGGTGGTGTCATCTGCATCTGAGGTTATTGATATTCCTCCTGGCAATCTTGATTCCATCTTGTGCTTCTTCTAGCCCAGCGTTTCTCATGATGTACTCTACATATAAGTTAAACAAGCAGGGCGACAATATACAGCCTTGGCGTACTCCTTTTCCTATTTGGAACCAGTCTATTGTTCCATGTCCAGTTCTAACTGTTGTTTCCTGATCTGCATATAGGTTTCTCAAGAGGCAGGTCAGGTGGTCTGGTATTCCCATCTCTTTCAGAATTTTCCACAGTTTACTGTGATCCACACAGTCAGAGGCTTTGGCATAGTCAATAAAGCAGAAATAGATGTTTTTCTGAAACTCTTTTGCTTTTTCAGTGACCCAGCGGATGTTGGCAGTTTCATCTCTGGTTCCTCTGCCTTTTCTAAAACCAGCTTGAACATCTGGAAGTTCACGGTTCACGTATTGCTGAAGCCTGGCTTAGAGAATTTTGAGCATTACTTTACTAGCGTGTGAGATGATTAATGAGCCCAATTGATCTCATAGTGGCAAAACAAAGGCAGTTAAGGCTATTTTCTAATACTACCAGTCTTTATCTGTTTCTAAAAAAAAATTGTTTCAGTAGAGACAGTGGACCTTCACATTCTTATTTTTCCTTAAGGTAATTTTGTTGTTTAAAAAAGATGGCAGTTTGTGGTCCCTTTTACAATTTGAAGAGCGAATTTTATTATTTCTGTAGTGCTGGCCTCTATAATTCCTCTGTGTGTTTTGAACATGAAGGTATCATTATTCAGTATATGCCTAAAGAAAACTAGTAAAATAAATGGATCTATAATAATTACCCAGTAAAGCAAGTGTATCATTTTGACTAAGAAATTGCAAAGGCTTCATTTCTCAAAAATTACATAATCACCTATATTGTTGAACTTCTCTGTACAAACACCTCTGATTTATGGGCCCTTTATGAAAAGAGGCTCACATAAATTCACATGGGTTTAATGAAAATCCCAAAATAGTTATAGTAGTTGCAATAGCCTTGGTTGATCTTCTCCGGAAATGACATAACCAGAATGACACTCTATTCTGCTTCCCAAACTATGGTCATATTTAACTGCTTTTAAATGATGTACAGTACATGGTTTATTGCTTGTAGTATGGAGTCTTTAGAAACTCATTTACTCAGGTTAATTTTATTCAAAATTTATATTGAAGCACAATGTAAAGTGTCAACAGAAACTTACGTTTCTTTTTCTAAGAGTTAATTTTAAATTAAAAATTTGGAATGGAAACTTATTACATCACCTATCAAGTGAGGGATGGAAAAAGCAGTTCTTTCTACCTATAATAATCTGTATGTTTGTGATTAACTTACAGCAGGCCAAAATGTATATTTGTGGTGTTGCCTTTCAAAATCACATAACTCTTAAGTGAAATCAACTATTATTTTTGGCATTTTTCAAGGTAACTTAGCTGAAATGAACTTCCTTTGTCTATTTTTTAAATAGTTTTAAAATTTATCTCTTTTTGGTAATAGTATTAATTTTGTGGTTTCATTAGTAAAATGTGTCTTTCCTTTTTGAGAGAGATAGTGTAAGGAAATGGTACACTGACTCATCAAAGTTCTCATAGATTAGTGACAACCAGTTAGTCACAAATTGTAGCTTAAGGCTACAAATACTCCTGTCATTTTTTCATAGACTGTGATATCTGCTGTGGTTACAGTAGCATATCTATTCTTTACATGCCAGTGAACTGAAAGCATATATTTAATTTTATCAGATGCCTTTCCCAGAATTTAGGTAATTTTTTAAATGGTGAAACAATGATAACTAGTTTCTTGTATCAGTAGCACCATGAATTTTTTTCTCATGTCAAAAAGTTACTAATTAAAAATGCAACATGTAAATATATTTTATGTGTGATAAAGTCTTGGGTTTTTTTAAAACAAAATTTTCTCATTTTTTAGAGATACAAACTGAAATATTTATAGGTGGAATTATATGATGCCTTAGATTTGCTTCAAAGTAAGACAGGGGGAGCGAGTATAGATGGGATAAAAATGAAATAATTGAATAGTCAAAGAAGTTGGGTGATGAGTACCAGAGAATTACTATTCTGTCTACCTCATATATATTTAAAGTTTTTGATAATGGAAATCTAAACTTACTAGCTCATATGATGTTTGAAATATTTCACTCTACATTTATAAACCTCTATAAAAATCAACATTACTTAAGATGTTGAGAAAAGGGGTACATATCCTTGCCAACTGGGGTTTCCTCCTGAATCCCCCATTCAAACTAGCTGCATGGTACAACCTCACAGTCACCCAAGACAATGACCTTCTAAACTAGTTATTCATTAAATTGGGTCAGTTCTGTTGAAGTATCTATTATTACATTAGCTCTGTCTGTACTCTTCTTCCAAGTCTCAATATTTTGGCAGTATACAATGTTTGTGGGATGAATGAATGAATAAAGCCCTGACTTCTGTCACAGCGCTTTTTACATTGTTTTATGATTCCTTCTTAACTTGTCTATATTCCCTCTCTAGGTATCAAGTTTTACAGAGGCTGAAGCCAAGTCTAGGTCACATCATGTCCCCAGCAACTAGCACAGTGTTGGCCTGTATTAGACCTTCAGTAAATATCTATGGAATGACTATATTAATTAACCCTCTCAAGTAATATCCAGGATGGCTGCCTTTTATTTCGACTAATTCACCTTCCCTGGAGTTCCTAGGGGGATTGCTTTACACAGCAAATGCGGTCCTATTTTGCTCATCAGCAGTGTTTTCTTATCAGAGTAAATGTTTAGACATTTACACGTGAAGTCCGTGACCACTCACTGTGCAGGTCCTGCCAGCTGTCCGCTTTCTCCCTCATCTTTGTACTTGTTGAAGTACAGACTACATGTACTACTTACATATGTTATGCCTCCCATCTTCAGAACATTTCCTCTTCTGGAAATGTCGCCCGCATCCATGTTTTAAACACGGCACCACTTCCTTAACCTGAGGAAGCTGAGGTGATCAATGCCTCTGTATAGTGAGGCTGGAAAAGTAGCATCCGACACCACAGTACCTCTGCTGTCAGCGTACTTCCTCCTTCTTGATGTTGGCAAGCATTTTCTTCTTATCATTTTTCTCTTCACTAAGAGTAAATATCCCTACAGCAGCCATTGCTTTTTAATTTTTTGTAACATCTTCCCTTCAGCTAGCACATAGAAGAACTCTGTAAATATCTCCAGAATGAGAAAATTAGGGAATGCCTTTTTTGCTAGACAAATAAAATGTTATTGTTCTTTAGTTGCTAAGTCGTGTTCAACTCTTTGCAACCTCCTGAACTTCGGCACGCCAGGCTCCCTGTCCTTCACTACTTACCTGAATTTGCTCAAACTCATGTTCATTGTGATGACATCTAACCATCTCATCTTCTGTCGCCCCCTTCTCCTCTTACCCCAGCATCAGTCCTTCCAGTGAATATTCAGGGTTGATTTAGTTTTTCATAAAAATTTTTAAATTACTGATACACTTAACAGCATACACAAAGGTTATTTTTCACTTTTGCACCAGGTTTTCTTCTATTTTCTTCCCTACACAGTCAGTCAATCAAAAGACAAACCCCTGAATTGAATACACTTATAAATGAAATGCTGAGGTTAGAAAAGACCTAGATATGAACCAAAGGACCAGGGGATGCTAAGTTCAAGATTCACTTAGTAGTTGGAATAATTCTGATGATACTTTTAATGAAGCTTTGTGTTAGCTTCAGTGGAGATTGTTTCTGACGGATATTTTAAAACTCCAACGTAGCTGGGTCTTTGACTCAGAATGTATTTTGTAAAAGAGCCAGACATACAAAAATCACAAGACATTGGCAAATGAGATCTCTTACTAGGTTGGCATGAAACTTGTAGCTTGAGAATGTCATAAAGCTTGGACTTTCCTCTCTTTCTCTGCAGATATGTCTTCTCCGACTACTATGAAGAAGCCCGAAAAGCCATTGTTCAGCTCTACATCTCCACAAGATTCCTCCCCAAGACTGAGCACTTTCCCCCAGCACCACCATCCCGGAATACCTGGAGTTGCACACAGTGGTGAGGAGTTTCAAGCATAGACGAGAAACCTCCCTCCTGTTTGCAGAGTCCAAAGTCTTGGGGATGGATCAAGACTATAATCATAAGAAATAAGCAAATATATAGTTATCTTAACAGTAGCTTCCACATTGGTCCTAATTCTATATATTTTACTAAGAGAAAGATGGAATTTCAAGGATACAGCTGAGTCTAAAATATTTCTAGCAGCATTGATGTATAGATTCTATTTCCATAGATTTTCTCTATAGAAATCAATATTTTAACTACTTGTTTGGGAGCAAAATTAATCAGAAAATAAGAGACATTTTGACGATTACTTTATATATATAAATCCTTCCTGTGGGCTAGTACACTTGATATTATGTTTAATATCATAATTTAAATAGGAAGAAGAATCCAGTATTTCACATTTATACTTTGAAGAATGATTCACATCAAATGCTCTTTCAAAATTAAAAATGAGATCTAATTCGTAAGCGATATTGCATACTTTCTTCCTATTGCTCTTAAACCCAAGAGAGGAGTAGGCTGACTTTAAGATGAAGAAAATTTTTTTATATACAAAATAATATGTTTATAGTGATACTCTTATTTCTTTAAATATATAGTGAAGTGAAGTCTCTCAGGCGTGTCCGACTCTTTGTGACCCCATGGACTGTAGTCTGCCAGGCTCCTCTGTCCATGGGATTTTCCAGGCAATAGTCCTGGTGTGGATTGCCATTTCCTTCTCCAGGGGATCTTCCCAACCCAGGGCTTGAACCCGGGTCTCCCGTACTGTAGATAGACTGTAGACAGACGCTTTACCGTCTTAGCCACCAGGGTGGCAACTCCTTATTCTTCAAAGAAATGAATCTAGGTTTTAAACCTTTATTCAAGGGATATAACAACTGTTTATAATAAAATTCTTAAGTTTGGTCTATAAATATATATTGATAGGTATTGTCACTGTACTTAAAAAATGCATAGCCTTCAATGCTATCATTAAGACAATTATAAAATTAAGAGAAGACTATACAAGTCAAATTGGTATATAATTTTTTTTACATTTATTGGACTGCTAAGATAAGTGAAAAAAATCAGTAACTATTTCATACATTTGTAATGTTGAGTGGGGCAAAATGAACTTCGAAGTCAGATCACCCCTTATGATGTCTGATTAAAGTATTTATATTTCTAACATTTGGAAAAAGTTCAACAGTACATTTTTACATAATAAACCCTGGAAGATCCAGACAAGCCCTCCACCTTTGTCTTTTACCCTATGTATGGTATGTTCAGTATGTAATGTATTAGGACATGTAGCACCCTTGTCCGGAGCAACATTTCCTCTCCTTAACGAGTAATGGCATAGTGGGGAGAGAGAGAGACCACAACATCAGCTAGGCATTGAACACAAACAGGATTGAATACATGGAGGATAGATGCCTGGAAGAGGTAGGTTCACAACAAAAGGGAACAAGCTAGGGAGACGGACATTTCAGGCAGAGCAGACAGCGAGTATCAACAAATTGGAGGTCATTGCAGCAAGGAACTGCTGTATATTGAGGAATACACAATACCAAAATGTGCTCTGCACAGGGAGAGATGAGGCCAAGGAAGTGGGACCAAACTAGGTCTTAAAGCACTTGCTGCTGCCGCTAAGTCGCTCCAGTCATGTCTGGCTCTGCACGACCCCATAGATGGCAGCCCACCAGGCTCCTCTGTCCCTGAGATTCTCCAGGCAAGAATACTGGAGTGGGTTGCCATTTCCATCTCCAGTGCATGCATGCATGCCGAGTTGCTTCAGTCGTGTCCAACTCTGTGCATATACTGATTGATACTCTTCAAATGTACTTATATATAAAGTACAAATTCAACATTGAGGAGATAATGATTATGCAGTTACATTCTTTACCCATTTTTAAACTTAACAATTATATTTCGAAAACTGAATAATAAATTATGATCTAATGTTGAAAAATTATAGTAATATTAAACATTATCCACATTACATATGTTTTGTACATAATTTCTCTTTATAAAATATGTGATTTATGGGTAAGTTAATATGCCTATATGAAAGTTTGCATTTCTGAGAGTAAGAAACTAGAACTCTTTTGGTTTTAAAAGGAACTTTTTCATAAAAAAAAAAAAAAAAGAGTTTCCAGGTTTCCATTCAAATATTCATAAGCATTTATACAATGATCGGGTAACTGTTTGGGACATTATTATTTACTAATTATTGGCTTCCTTTCTAAATAGTGGAAAATATTTATTTAAAATTGAAGCACACTTCTGTTTTAAATTTTGGTAGAAAATGTGTGGGTCTCATGACCTCTAATTACTGCTATGACTTAATCTCGACTTAGGACGCAAAGACTTTTTAATCAAAAAATGTGTTCTGGTGGGAGATAACTTTGCTTAGAGAAATGTTTTATGAAGTATTAGTTTAACCTATAAAAGAGAATCTTGCCTGGAGAATTCCATGGACAGAGGAGCCTGGCAGGCTACAGTCAATGGGGTCTGAAAGAGTCAGACGTGACTGAGAGACTAACACTTTCACTTTCATAAAAGAGAAACTTCTTTTTTTAAAACCATTCATGGATCTAGAAAGTGAGATTGTTCATTTCCTAGACTGGACGTTATGTCTGTGTGTACTTAGCAGTCCAGGCATGGAGAATACAAATAAAAGACTAGCTTATTTTAAGAGAGTTTGGTCAAATCAGAAAAAAAAATGAGGAGCAGTTGGTTGTTTAGTTTCCTGGGGTTCTGCAGGTCGAGTTGGAGCTGTAAGGACAATAGCTGACGAGTTACTCTCACCTTTTCTGTCTCTTACAGTCATCTCAACTCGGACTCCACCTCCGCCCTCACCGCTGCCATTTCCAACACAAGCTATTCTTCCGCCAGCCCCATCGAGCTACTTCTCTCATCCAACAATCAGATATCCTCCCCACCTGAATCCTCAGGATACTCTGAAGAACTATGTACCTTCTTATGATCCATCCAGTCCGCAAACCAGCCAGGTAAAAATGAGAGAGAACGTATTAGTAGAGCCTAAGGGCGATGGCACAGGTCTAACCCTAGGCCACGAAGCTTA
>NW_011494948.1:8463158-8520452 GCF_000754665.1 Bison bison bison | reverse complement strand
TCAGACAGTGTGTCTGGCAGAACAGCAAGCTTTTGAAATCCATCTTCAGAAAGTTTCTTGGTGACTCACTAGGTTTTTATTGAAAGGTGGCTGAATGACAGGTAGGAAGTTTGTTGCCCCAAAGGGGAACATTTGTGAAGATGTTCTTGGTCTGATGTTTTAGGATTTCCATTGGATAAAGAGAAAATTAAGGCCGAAAGTCCATTGACAAAAATGTCCTGAGCTGGAGTTCACACCTCTGAAATACCTGGTTTGACACAGAGTGCTCATTTCAGGCAGGAGCGAAGTATGAGCTAAAATAAACACAGGCAAAAGACCTTACAGTTGTATTTATAGACCAACTATTAGGTATTAAAATAAGCTTTGGTAATGTAAACATTTTCAGTGTTTGATGACTACCTGAATATTCTTTGCACAGACATGACTGTGTTTCATAATGAGTGACATTACCAGAAGTGTCTTTTATTTTTTTTTTAATGGTAAACAGTGTGCAGTGGCTTTAAGGATTCTTTGTATAAATGGCATAGCTCTGTGCCTTCTTCACTTCCTCAATATATGATTTCTCCTATGGAGAGGTCGCATCATGGGGATTTGGTACAAGAGGATTTTTCGTTATCAAGTAGACAGTGTACCAAACCTGGCCTATCAATCATCATCATATCCAAAGTCTGTAATGTAATTTCAATCTTAGGGTTTGGTATTTGGCTTTGCTATTTTACCTCCAAGACTCCTATCTACTTCCAACCACCATTTTTAATGCTCTGAGGGATTTTCGTAAGTGTTCTGTCATTAATGCTTTTCATTTACTAAAATGCCAGCAAATAGCGTGTGCATATTAATTGGGACTTAAAAAAGAAAGATCTGAAAAAAAAAATCCCTTTGGTGTTAATTGTTAAAGTGGAGCAAAATGGTCCCTTCTGAATTTTTTTTTAATAGCATATTCAGCACTGTTTTGGTTAGTTAAAATTAAATTACTTGTACTTGTTCCTCCATTGACTAGTAATACTAAGTATAGCATTCTTGAATTTTGAATTTAAAGTTAAATGATTTGTGTTTCAGAAGAAAATGTTCAAATGGTATAGCACTTTTAATGGCTATAATAATTATTATTAAGTAAAACAGGATCTTGGTATATCAATTTAGAAATAAAATTTGCTGTCAGAGCATAGATGCAGAAGTCTCAGTTCCATAGAGCATTTTGCTAGATTCAGCTGGGAACAGTGCACACAAGGTCTGATTTTAATTTGTGTAGAATTTCCATGAATAACAAAGTCTAATTAAGACATCCATTAAAAGTCCTTAACGTTAATTCAGTGTGGAAAATCTTAGAGTTCCATTGGATTTTTTTTTAACTGATGTCTTAATTAGGCACTGTTAGGGGAAAAATTATGCAAATTAAAATCAGGCCTTTAGTGTTCTGCATTTCTTTAATTATTCATTGCTTGTTTTACGTATATTTCACTTTCTTTATAAGTTAAGGGGGCATATTAGGTGATAATCGGCCTATATTGTTCTCAGTTTTTCTTCATATTTTCAAGGTAAAGACCCAGCTTCTGAGAAGCATCTTACTCTCATCTCAATTGAAAAAAAAAATCCCTCTCAGAATTTTGTATAATAGGAGCAATGTACTAAGTAGGATAATCCTTTCCTAATGCTGTTCATCTGCAGATAAGTTGTCTCTCTTTTCATATCTACAATATAAAAGTTCATCTATTAACAACCTTAAAAGAGAAGCTTGATAATGTGGCTTCATCTGTTTGAACCAGTAGAAAACTGAAAAAGAAATAACCCTTCCATTCTTCTGACCCTGAGTTTCAGAAAAGTTGTCTGCTTTGGCTTGGAAATTCTTCCTTTGTCACTTTTACTTTTTTTCAAATGAAAGAAACATCTGTTTGTTGGTTTATGTCAGTTCAATTCCAGTAGACGAAGCATGCAGGGTGGGAAAAGTAATATCATATTTGGTGGCAGCATTTTCTTAGCAATTTTTGTCATTTTTCTGTTCTGTGCTCTCAGGTAGGTACTGTCAAACTGTTTTGGTGAAGATAATATAGAGAAAGGCTTTTTACCATCGAATGTACCACCAATGATACAGCAAGATCACTCTTCTTTCTTGGGGGAGATATACAAAGCAGTTTTTGGCAATGATCACATAACCAGAAGTTGATGACCTGCTCTAGAAACAAATTACTTGTTCACTTTGAAAGGAAAAAAAGTAGGCCTTTTATTATAAATGGTGGAGTTGTTTTTGCAGCAACATTATACCTGCTTTTATGTTTAACTCCAACTCAAAACCAGTTCATTTGCACTTCCAAATAGGACTCTTGATATTCACCCTTTTGGCTCTAAAAATGGGGGGCAGAGGAACGGGACGGGCCCAAGATGGCGGCGGCCGATGGCGACGACTCGCTCTACCCCATCGCGGTGCTCATAGACGAGCTCCGCAACGAGGTTGTTCAGCTTCGCCTCAACAGCATCAAGAAGCTCTCCACCATTGCCTTGGCCCTCGAGAAAAAAAAAAAAAAAAAAAAAATAAAAATGGGGGCAGGCAGGAAATGAGTACTTGCTGACCTGTAGTCAACAAGTTGCCAGTTGACTGTTCCTTCCCAGTATCCTCCAAGGCTGCCCTGATTTTGCTTGTTAAGTCGAGCAACTCAGAAGCCTTGTCCTCCCCGCGGCAATTTGGAGATTAATTGCATTGCTGCTGCACTGGGTAGAGTGAGACAGCCATGCTATTTAATGGAATATTTTAAATAAAATTAGTCTAAATATATAATTCTTTCCTAGGTTTTCACAGAGGGGAAAATCGGGTCAGTTTTCCTGACTTCAGTTAAATACTTAATTTATTCATGAGGAATAGTCAGGATATTCAAAAGTTCATTCTTTATAGAGTAAGTCCTGTGGCCTCTGAGGCACCCAACCAAGATTTAGTTCATATCTCTAAGTTCTGATAGTTAAGTGTTCTCAGCTGTTCATCTTTTTCTTTAAAGAATCATTGACTTGTAATTTATATGCAGGCGTTTAGATAAATATTCTGCTTTATTGCTTTCTTTGCCTTTAAAAGTGGTACAGATTATGAAAACTAAATATTTGTGGAGAATACCCTCATAGCAAGTTGTTATGTACATTATGTAGAGGAGAATTCCAACATGAATGCAATTAAGAATAGCATTCTGTCTAGAAAAATACATTCCAGTATTTCTTTCAAACAGTGTGCCCTTAGAATGGACACTATTTTTGTACTGGGGCTAAAACGCAGATAATAATATCTTTTCTATCATTGCCCAGGGATTTTCTCAGTTAACTCGCACAAATGTCAACAATCAATGTTTTATGCAACTCTCTAGGTCTGGCAATGGAAGAGTAAGAATTCAAAGATCAGAGTATATTTGACTGCCCTCTGCTTCACTTCAGCACATTTTAATTTACATTGGAAATCTTTTATTTATACGTGTATGGTCAGACCTAGTTCAGCTCTTTATATCATTATATAGACCCTGAAATTTTAAAGGTTTTAAATATCTTTCTACCTGTTTATATAAGTAAACCATCCCAAGTTGAGTGGAGACCCTAGAATCAGAGTTGCTTGATGTGTGTGTATGAGTGCACCTGTGTGTGAGCAAGGGCTAAAATTTTTGTGTGCTGAAGAATGGGCCTTGACTATAAATGATGATAATCGTTAAGTTCAGTGTGTTTGGTCTCCTAGAAATTCTTGTCTTTGTTGTCTCAGTGATATCATTATGGTGGTAAACACTGTGTTCTGAGAGCCAAAATTGACTCATTGTAGCACATGAAGAGCAGGAAAGAAGGAGAAACGCTGCTTCTAATTCTTACTAGCTCAGTGATGAGCCCAAGCTAGCATATAGCTTGGTGGTGTAGCCACCAAGTCATGTCTGACTCTTGAGACCCCATGGACTGCATCCTGGCAGATTGCTCTGTCAGTGGAATTTTCCAGCCAAGAATACTGAAGTGGGTTGCCATTTCCTTCTCCAGGAAATCACTAAGGACTTCTGTTTTAGCCTCAGGCTCAGCATCAAAGTCTCCACTTGAGTTTTCTGTCCTACTCTATGGAAGGCTCAGTTCTGCCTGGTTCTCAGGGTGTTGTAGAAATGACTAAACCTATATAAAGTGCCTTGTAGCTGAAGACTTTCTTTTAAATGCTGCTGCTGCTTCTTAGGACTAACCATTGATGAGCCTCTCAACTCAGATCTGAGAGGGCTTGTGTGGTGGTTTCACATAGCGCGCAGGGTCCACTCAGTCGAGTGTGCTGGGTGGAGTTGTTGGACGAGATAACTGCCTTTTGGATTGCTTCACCCGGCATTCTGTTTTTGTTTTGTAGCCTAACAGCAGTGGTCAAGTGGTAGGGAAAGTGCCTGGCCATTTCACTCCTGTCTTGGCACCCTCTCCCCATCCCAGTGCAGTGCGACCTGTGACCCTGACCATGACAGATACTAAACCCATCACTACATCCACTGAAGGTGAGGCAGCTTCACCTACAGCGACCAGTAAGTATTTCTGTAGGAAATGAGAAATGTCCATCGAAGGCACCACTGGATATCTGATCCAAGGTGGAAAACACGGCAACTTTTCCAGCTACTCAACCAGATGGAGATTTCTCATTTATGTGGAACTAGCAGGCATGATGTAGCCTGGCTCTCATATGCTCTCTCTTATCAAATTTCACTCCGTATTTGAAAAGGGAGAAGCTTATTTGTTTGAGTAAATAGCTATAACAAAAATAGTAAGTCACGCCTGCTTGTTCAAGATATACATTGAAAATGCACTAAATGACATAACAGTGTACAAGGTTTTTATATCACCCAAAGAGAGATTTGATAAATGTTAGTTATTGGAGCGTTCCTATAGAAATCAAGCCCCTTCACAAGGCAGACTGAATCAGTGCCTCTGTAAGGTAATTGCATGTTTACATCACTGTAGGTTATGTCATTGTGAGAAACAGTCACACGATATTCAGTGTAGAAAGCATTTCAAAGCTTAGTTTTAGGTACATGTCAACTACCTGCAGTTTCATTGTCTGCAACTGTTTTTTTTTTTTTTTTTTTGATTATTTACTCTATCATGGTGCATCGGGCGTTATGCTTTTTAGCATGGCCAGAACATCTGAAATGTCAGAGATTTAGCCGTAGCTAAATTGGCAGTAGCTCATACCAGTAACCCAAGCAATTCCTTTGCTTCTTTGTACAGAGTGCTCAGAAGTACACAAGAAATTATTGCAAAGCTTTTTAATTGGCTTCATCATCCAAGCTGCCAGCTTTCTAAAACTGGAGTTGATGTGCACAGGCTGGTAATAAAGTGGAATGGATAAAGTTCTAGTCAGGAGGAATTAGCTTGCTTCTCTTTGATTATTCTTATTTCTTAAATCCAGAGCTTCTATTTGCATTGTTAGAGCAGGAAAATCCCGATGTTCTGAAAATTCTGTGTGAAATTATAGAGATTCAGAGCCACTGGCTCTTTCTTTATTGGCCATTGGAAAGATGCTCTTTTTTTGTGTGTGTGGCCCCTGAAAGACTTGGCAAGAACCTTACAAGAAAAGTGGACAATACTTGGTGTGTACAGTGAATTCAGCATTTCTTTCTCAAAATTCATGAGGCCCCATAGACTAATAAAAACCAGATAAGCTTGTAATCCCCATTAATAATCATTAATGCTTAGTAACTGGTTTGTTGATAGAGGGACCTACACTAGTAAATACTTCCCTGAATGCACAGAAATGGATGAGAGTCAAGGAAGATTAGGATCCTTTAGTGCTACAGGTTAGCCATGTACATTACAGTCGCTAAAATACTACATCCAAATTTCAAAAGTGGATGCCTTGGCATCTTTAAGCAAACGAAGTCAGAAGTTTAAATAAAAGCAAGTAGAAAACAAAGATTTTTTATTTAAGTAGCTAAAATTTCCAGAAACTTCTGGTACCTACTTTTATATTGCCATTCATAGATAAGATTCAAGGAAAAATCAAACTGAAATGATCACAGCTCACTTATGGGAATACTGTCAGCCTGTTTGTTAATGAACTCTTTCTTATACTCACATACAGGTTGATCAAAAAGGGATCGGATTTGATTTACAAAATCATAAAATAGTCAAAAGGAGTATCTTGGTTATATAAAGATAGCTTCCTCAGTCCATTTTCCATCCTTCATAAAAGTGATATAGTGAGCTGTTTTTCTTTCCTATAAACAAAATTGTAGCTGCAACTCCGCAGGCACCACTGATAATGAAAAATTAGCCATTGAATTCATAAGTCAATAAAATTAAAGAAAATACAGAGGCCAAGGAAACCTCTTTTTCATGGTTGAAAAGAAAGAATAACACACACTTGGTGCCCACTCTGTGAAGGTGAGGCTCTTTAGTGCTGTGCATTGAATTCCAGAGATCTGGAGATTGAATGGGGGCCACTGGCTGTTTATGGCTGCCATTGTGTGAGTACTTCATTCAGGAATAAATAAAAGGTGAATTGTGAGCATCTTCACTGTTTTAAAAAGCTGACTTAAAAAAGCTTCACTGGATCAAATGAACATGGCAGAATTAACATATTGGTTTTTAAAAAGTCTTTTAAAAATTATTGTCTGGATTCCTCATCAATCTGGAGGTTTTGAACCAAATATTTTAGCTTTCTTCAGACCTAGAAATGTAACATAAATGATGACAATTTAGTTTTCCTGTTTATTCTGACGTGGAACAATGGGGTTGCTTAGTGCTTGGAAGATGCATCAGTCCTTTCCTTGTGAAAAGAAGCCAAAGTCTTTAGGACTAGGGAGACATTTTCTTTGCAAAATTCACTCTGCATCAAAAAGTACCTCAATGAAAAGTACGTGCAAGGTGAGACCATAATAATTTAAGGAGTATTCACCTTACCCACTTACTACCTGGTGGCCAAGTGTTTAAAAGGGGCTGTCAACTCCCTCCCTGGATCAATCACAAAAGATTGACTTTTTGTACTTCTGGAAAAGAAATCTTTTTTTTTTTTTCCAGAAACATGTACTATCAAATATAATAAAAGTTCTCCTTCATGTTAATAATATTAACTTTTCTTTTTAGTAAGACATTTTTCATCCTGCATCATCAAGTACATCTGCTTAAATGCCATCATTTAAAGCTTTCACTTTTTCCTAACAGACTTTCAGTCTGATTTTACATTTAGAACCACAGACCATCATTGATTATTCTGTTGCTAGACACCCAATATCTAGTAAAAAGTTACATCTAGAAAAGACTCTACTGCTTAGCCAGTCTTTGGTACTCCTGCAAGACTGTAACTAGAGTTTGTATGAGATGCCCACAGCAAAGGATAGGATATGGTTCCTGGATAGATTTGGTGGAGAAGGATAAACCAGACTTGAGGTCAACTATCATCTGTCACTTGGTATTCACTCACACAAAAGAGAAGAGAAATAGAGATACACTTTTTTTTTTTTTTTTTGGTTACAAGTCCCACTTCTCTGGGTTTCTTTTACGTGGACAAGGTGTTCATTTGATAGTTCACAATTTTTATCTTTGTTTTTGTTCTTCCTTAATCAGCCTACACAGCCTCAGGCACATCTCAAGCCAATCGATATGTGGGACTAAGCCCAAGAGACCCATCCTTCCTACATCAGCAACAGGTGGGCAAGTTTCACCAGGTGTGATGGTGTAGCCACGCTTTCGCATTGGTGCTTTCTCCATGCTGTCTCTCAGATCTGGACTTAGAATGGGGCTCACGGGACTTCTGAGAAAGAAACTGATCATTTCATTTTCCAAACTATTTTCTCATTTATCTTTTGTTTCCTGTCTCTCTAAGCAGGGTTTCTCAAATTGGCTCAAGACCTTTTCCCTCTCTGTAGCATATATCCATAACATCCATGAAAACAGTTGTTTCAGCTAGAATATTTTTCTCAATCTTATTGGCTATTGAGAACTTACCAACAGCCTATAGCTTTCCAAGATGAAAATTGCCAACTATTTAAAAGGCCATTAGAGTAGAAGAAATACAACACAATTCACAGTTTGTGTTTTATTTTCCTGTTTTTGAACACTTACATGTTTCTAGTTGTTCTACTCCTCGTTTTGTTTTTTTTTGGTTCAAGAAGATGAATTATGAAACTGAAATCTCAGGCAACGCATCATTCCTATTTTAATAGGTTTAAATTAGTTTACTGATTTCAGATGTGATAAAACACTTTTTTTGGTTCTGCTTTCGTACATCATTTATGTTTCAAGTAGCATTTTAAATTTCACATCTCATTAATGCTGTAAATTTAATGCAAATGAAGTGTTTATCCAAACTGTGAAAATATACAGCCAGGATTAATGGTAGCTTATAAACAAATTAGCCATAGTCAAAAGCATGGACCATACAAATAAAAACATCCCATGATTCCAGTTATAGGATGACAGAAATAATTCTAAACACTTCCAAATTTAAATGTATTTTATGATGCATATGTTTGCTGCTCTCAAGTTTTGATAGCAGAGCAGTTTGAAATTAACAGTGTGCAAAATATTACATATGGAAAAATAGTCTATAATGAATCAGAAAGAGTTTACTCTTAATTTATAATATACATTGTATGTGCATCTGAATTTTTACAGATGTAACAAGCCTGTACAGGTACTCATGTCAGCTTCTTTTGTTCTAGACCTGTCCACCTAGTTTAATCATGCATATCTGTGCCTCGCGTGGAATTTTCAAATCCTGCCCAGTTGCAGGCGAAGGTGGCAGACTGCTTATATTAAAGGTCACCACATGCAGAGTTCAGAGAAAATCATAAAGATGATAGCTTATTCAAGATACTTTACATTTTGCCAGGTTTAAAAAAAGCAAAACAAAACAAAAGAGTGAGAACTAACTAAAAACATCTGTACACAGTTATGAAAATACCAAATAATAATTAGTGGTTTTGCCAGCTATTGGCTTTTCAACATAATTTTCTGAAATGTTGCTTTTTTTCACCTCTAAAATTGCTATAATATGAAATGTGCTATAATTACTAGAATATGGTTCTGTTTGAAAAATGTATATGTTCCTTGTGTTTTTTAAAAAACTATGCAGGATTTATAGGTTTAGAAACTTATTCTTTTACAAATCATTCCACATATTTTCAGAGATATTCTTATCATGGGATTTGTATTCTTTATGACACATCTCTAGTTTTCAGTTAACTTTTAATTCATAGAATCATGCCTCTATTATTTAAACCTTTAGCCCCAAACACATTTAGAATATGATAACCACTTTCATGTATTTAGAAGAAATCGTCCCATCCTCCTGTCCTAGCCTAAGGCAGCTTTAATTTTTTAATTTATCACTTGTGACTATCATTAGAGCCTCTTGTAATTATGATCACAACAATTGATTATATAAAAGTTACTTCTCCTTTCACATGTCCAAGGATAAATCAAGAAAATTTTATAAGCATCAGGAGAATATTAGTGAATGTAGATAGAGTTCTGAGCACATAGATTGAAATATATATATGAGTTCCAGAACTACAAACTTTTTTCATCAAAGGCCACCACTTGTTATTTAAGTAGACAATGTCAAGTGAAGACCTCTTACAATATAAATATGATTTGATTGGTCAAATGCAATATATATTTATAGAATATATAATGTGTGTTGATCTTTAGAAGAAAAATTATTTGTTTCATAATGAAAAACACAGTGTTCAACTTAAATACCATACAAACAGATAATTTGTCCTTTGTATAATGAAAGAATTGGTGCTACTTTTTTGAATTGAAAGAGCATGATATGCTAATTCATAATAAGCTACAATTTAAGACAAGCAGAAAATGAATATATATGCATATCTTACTGTACATGTATATTACTAAACTAAGGCTCTAGTTAAAGGATTTCATTTAGTTTAATCCTTTCAAATTTTAAAAGAATCCTAGAGATGAAATTTCATGTTTACTGTATAGGAACAGAGGGACAGAAATGGTTTGAATGACTTCAGCAGAGTAAAGGTTACTCTTTCCTACAGCAGAAATGAGATTGATTTACTGTGTCCTTTCATTACTCTCCAAAGATTTAAAAGAGACCACTCTTCTAGCAGCAGGTTTTAAATGCATTCGGTTTAAAGTACTCAGTGATGAATGAAAAGAAAAATCAAGGGGTACATGAAATAAAGGTAATCAATCATTTTATATTAGCTAGGAGAAATTCAAAATTAGAAAGGCAATGGTTTTAGTCTGAGAGAGTTCTTTTAAACATACCCCTTAGCTTTTAATATACATGACCCCTTAAGAATAAATATTGTCACCAGGTACATTCTTCAGTTTATTGGCGACTGTTTTATAAAGATTTATCCTTTTAGGTTATGAAAAGTATTGATGTGCATTGTTGAGTGCTATTTTTTTCTTAGAAAAGAACTTTAATATAGCCTATATAAATTAGAGTTAACAATAAATTTAAAATTGTTGAATAATTTTGACTATCTTTTAAATAATCTTTCCACACAGGACACTAAAGCAGAGCTTTCAGTGTAGTTATTTCTAACGTACAAGGACACTGGCTTCTTAAATTGAATGAAAATATTAAAATTAACCCTGTACTCCACTGGTAAGAGTAATATGTTCATTTTGGCAGATCTGAATACTAAAAGCATATGCTTTTATAACCATTAACTTGGTAAACATGCAGTTGTTATTAGTATTTATACATCTCTGTGCTCCTTTTTATAATGATTATTACTGATCAATACTGGTTGCTAACTGCCTTGAAATAGTAGTTTCTTCTGACATAGGAATTTCACTGCTGTTATAAATGTGTTATCTCATTTGAATCTGAAAAATAAAATCACACAGTCATAAAGAATATTTCAAAAATATTTTTTTAAACCAATTGAGTATTTTCAATTAAAAACAGCCCTCTAGTTAGTTATAATCATTAGCTCATGCAGGCTGATCAGAACTTTGAAATTTTCCTCTATCTCTTAACTCAATCTTGAGTGTTGTTCAAGGTCTGGAACCAGATTCTCTTTGGAATAATTGATTTATTTAATGCATTCACTATTGGCATGGGGGAAATCTTAAAATCAGAACTTCAATTGGAACTTCATTTTTCTTTAACTTTTCTGTTGGAAGATGGTGTCATGGCTTGAAGAACTCATGGGTCTCTGGCAAATTGAACTCTTTAGTCTTTGCTGAAAAATATCTTTTTACCTTTTCAGAAGTGTCAGGGACCTCTTCTCTGGCTTAACTTCATAGAAGTTTAGTAAAATGTGGTGTTTCCTTTCTGCCTTATACTTCCTAAATACACTGTGCACATTCATTATGATAGGCAATGAAGAAACTACATTTCCCAAGTTTCATCTCCCTAGGAAAATGGTAATTATATAGCAGAGTGTTGGGTATTGCTTAGAAAATACAGAAATTATTGTATTTTTGTATAAATCTAGACTAACAATTTTAGTATAAACAGTGAGTATGAGACTGCTTCCTTGAATTAGCACCGCTTTCTAATCTGATCAGCCTCATAATGAGCTTGCTATATTGCAGGTCTTTTTTCTTTGTTATCCTGGAAAGTTTGGTAATGTAAAAGAATCAGTTAATTTGGTGGTCACTATTATACTTGAGTGTGAGGTAATTATAAAAGTTTAAATCCTTACTATCATACATCAATACAACATATTTAAAAAACCCTTATTGCAGGTTAGAAATAAAAGTTTGTAGCTAAGAAGCTTCTTGTTTGGAAACAAAGGTTTACTATTGGAACCAGCTACTAAGAGTTTTGATATAGATTTGAGATGGAGCAAATGGAAGGTCACTTTTACCTTCCCTGAAACAATGAACTCAAGTGATCTCTAGTTTATAGGATACAAGGCTTATTTTCATATCTCAAAATTATAATATCATTATATATGCTTATTATTAGAGCTTATTAATAATGCTACTTATTAATGAGTCAGTGGCCTAATCAGCTCAAGTCCTTCCATTACTTCTCAGTTGCATGGATTTTTTTGGTGCCCTGGCTTCCGCACGTTACATCTCTTGCATGGCTGTATGATGCTCTTATTTCAGTTTCAATCACTGGGCTAGTTTCTATGAAAATATTTTCAACACTTTTCTTGATCTAATTGTGAAACTAGAATTTGAAAGGACTTCTTGTTACGCTGAAAATTTCTGTTCTATCTTATGGCCTTTTTAAGACAATGCCTCTATAGGATTTTTTTTTTTATTTATCTAAGATATTCATTGAAATCTCTTTATAATATTTGTCCTGACAAATGGCATAGCCAAAGCTAGGTATATGAAAACTTCTGGCAAGGTAGTCTTTTATTAAAGGCAAGCAATTGAAAGGCCATGAGTGGACTATCAACAAACTTTTCAATAAAGTCAGGAAGCAGGCTATCAACACTTGGGCTGTTCTTATTGTGTCTGTTATCATAATTGACAGCTTGACGTAAAACCCTATCACATGACTTCTGGGTAGGTATGTAAATGGATAAGAGGTCACTTTTCACATATGCTAGCTGGAAAGGAAACACATTTAGAGGAAGTTTCACTCAAAATAATGACTATGCAAATGTTTAGCTTTTTGGCTAGTTCTTAAAAAAAAAAAAAAAAAAAAAGAAACCTTCCAAAGTCTGCTTTTATCATTCATTGATTCATTCACTTACTGGTTATGAAATGTTAATATCCAGATAAATTATTCTAGATAGCATAAAAATAAAATTATGTTTACTGTAATCTTAAATTTCAGTCAACACAATCACAAAGGGAAAATTGTCTTTTCTGAAAATTTTAACTTTAGAACCTTTAAGTAGAATCAGGGGGAAATAGAAAATTATAAAAATTTATAATTATGGACATTTTAGCCTTAAAAATTTTTGAGCTGTACATGAAAAATAGGGTAGGAAAAGAACAATGACGAGCAAACTGGTATGGTGGGTGGGAAAGGGATTAGGAGTCAGGAGGTGTGGTTTTAGTGTTGACATGGCAGGACATGTCTAGGCTTGGACAAGCCTTGAAACCTTCTGTCCTGCGTTCTTATCTTGGAAAGAGAAAATGAAGAGGTTGAACTATAGGATCTCCAAGTTCCCTTGAAACCTTAAATTTTGCAGGTGAAAGTAGCCTCCACTTAAACATAAAAAAAACTTTCATTTTCTAGTTCTTACAATTTATCAGTAGTGTTTATTTAGCTCATGAACTAGGCATACCCATTTAACTTAACTCTACCATGTTTATTAAATATTCAAGAAGCACAAGCTTCAGGAAGTAATATTAGATGTGACTTTAAGGTACCAGGATGACCTGGAATATCTTTTTCATTTTTATATGTTTATAAGTTCCACCTATATCATAATTTTATCTTGACCATTTTGCTTGTTCACTGAGACTATACCCTTTTCCTTCAGAGTCATTTTATCTACTCTCTGGGAGATAATTAATAAAATAAAAATCAATCTAAGAGTTTAGAAAGTATGAAAAGTGGAAAGTATGAATTTTCAAGGATTAATATTTTTAAGCACCCCACCCCAAAAGCACCTCCACACACCAAAAATCTATTTCTTTTTCTTTTTCCGGGGCTATCCGGAAAAATGAAGAAACCTAAAAAAACATAAAATACACCTTTCAAGATTCTGTCTTGAGGGTCCCTGTAAGGTTGGAAAATAAGAAGTGAAAAGATAAATTTGCCTGTGTTGATTATTCTGTTTACAGTTTAATGGTTTACTGGTTCAACTGAGAGCCGTTGTCATCATAAGAGACTGTTAGTACATGGGCCTATTTGCTGAGTCCAGCAAAGTAGAACGTTTTCTTACCTTCTTTCTTTTGTTCCCAAAGCTAATTGCCAGGCATTTACAAAAGCTCCTGTTAATAACAATGGAGCGCCTTCATGTGAATAAACAGACTCTTATTCTGAAATCACAGGCAATGCTGATTCTACCTACGTGAATATCTGAGTGCTCTGTAGGCTAGGACAAGATCCAGATCTTAGGTGTTTCCCCTTAGGCAGATTTTTCTGAAGGAAGCTAGATGGTCTCCATCCTTATTTTTCTGGAACTCATTTGAGTTAGACTTAGAATGAGGTTCTCATTCCAGAGCCTTTAGGGAACGTCATCCTAAGAACATCTGCAGTGAAAACTTGACCTTGCCTTCTTTTTAAGTTGTTTGGACTTCTTCAGCCCCATCTCTTCAGTCATAGCTTTTTTAAAGGAGAATATTAACTTCTTTACCTTACCTTCTGTTTTCTTTTGGAAATCTGGGCATAATTATTTTAATATAAAATTTTCCTTAATTTTCTAAACAATTTAATTTGTTTGTGGGTACATATAAATTGAAGAATTTAAATTTTGTCTGTGTATTTATGTAAGAATATGCATACAATCAAATCTGTCAAAGGGTCTATATTGTTACAAATGTAAGAGTTGCTACAAACATACAACTTCAACTAAATTTCTAAACTACTTTGCTCCTGCTGTTTTAAATTTGGTTACTATCAGGGGCAGGGGGTGGGGGGAAGTATCCTCCTATTTTTTGAGGAAAAATTATTGGAAAAATCACTAGGGTATTATTGAAACCTTGCAGAAAAAATTTATGTTAATGAAAGGCATATATTTAAGTACCACTTAAAAATTTTAATTAAAAGGTAATTGATAGCTAAATTACATAACACCAACTCTCTCACAGGACAGAAATTGAGGATTCAGAACCCTAAATTCAAATAAGATTATTACCTATCATTTTAAACATTTAAAGCCTAATATAAAATCCATTTTGGTTAGGAATTCTGAATCATACTAACACCAACAATATTTAACTTTTCCAAAAAGAAGCTTAAATACACTTAATATTAACTTTTCATCAGCTGAGAATCTGTTCAAAATTTGCTGAGTCAGAACTATCATATTCAAACAAGATTCTTAGAAACTGATTTTGTTAGGAATTAGCATCATGGAAATTTTCAGTGAATATGCAGTTTCTATTTTAATTATTTTGTTCAATCATGAAGTTTATTAAGTATTAATTGAAGGATGCTTTATGCAAAAGGAA
This sequence comes from Bison bison bison, assembly GCF_000754665.1. Taxonomy (NCBI): domain Eukaryota; kingdom Metazoa; phylum Chordata; class Mammalia; order Artiodactyla; family Bovidae; genus Bison; species Bison bison. The sequence goes on along the minus strand of NW_011494948.1, from coordinate 8,505,455 downwards.
GTTAATAAAAGAAAAAAATGAAGAGAAAGGCTCTTCATTAAGTTACCTGGCTTAAGTAGGTTATAACATATAAACAGGTATAAATATTTCTCCTCAGAAATTTTTGGAAATGTTGATAATGCCAGCCCACAATCTAAATAGCTAAATAAGTTTAAGTTGTATTTTATATTTTTGGTAACTGAAGGGAAGTCAACACTAATTAATATCCTACCCATTTCTTTGTCATTTAGGTTATTATTAAATATGTTCAGTGGTTGTTTTTTGTTTATTTAAGCATAATTGTCTGTTTGGAAGAAGATATTTTGTTCTCATGTACCTTAAATCTGGTTGAAAGTGAAGAGCTGTAGCGAGGTTTAATCCTTTTGAGGCTACTGCTGGGAAAGAAACACCTAAGACTATGTTGATTTTTTTTTTGTTGTTCAAGTTTTATATTTTCATATTTATTTTTATTTTTTTTTAAAATAATTTTTAACATTTTTAAATTTCAGGTATACACTATGTTGATTTTAAGTGTTCAACAGGTGGTCAAAGATAGCCTAGTGGACATTTTGTAGGAATAATAAACAGAAACAAGCAAAAAACTAGCAACATGAACATCAAAAAAACTGATTTACATGTGCATTCTTCCAAGGAGACAGTAGTGTTCCCAGTTAGCTGAGAACAAGCCAACCAGTGAGTGATGCTTAGGTTCACTTGGCTTGGTGAAGCTAGCTTCTCTTTCTGAAAATTTTTCCAGTGTAATCTGAGAGACTCATAGAAACTAACCTGAAATTAATTATTAGCAGGATTATGTAATTCTAAATATACCCCTCCGTTCTTCAGAATATCTAACCGACTCAAAATTAGGACTAGAGCAGAATCTATGAGTGGAGAAGGCACCCCACTCCAGTACTCTTGCCTGGAAAATCCCATGGACGGAGGAGCCTGGTAGGCTGCAGTCCATGGGGTCGTGAAGAGTCGGACACGACTGAGCAACTTCGCTTTCACTTTTCTTGGAGGAGGAAATGGCAACCCACTCCAGTATTCTTGCCTGGAGAATCCCAGGGACAGGGGAGCCTGGTGGGCTGCCGTCTGTGGGGTCACACAGAGTCGGACATGACTGAAGTGACCTAGCAGCAGCAGAATAATCTATGAGTGGTCCTTAAGATAATTGTTATGCAAAGCCAAACACCTTCAACTGTTTTTAGATTGTTTTCCTAGTATTGCTTGAAAAGAATGCACTTTGAAGGAGGCAAGTGACTCTTACTGAAAAAAAATTTTTTTCAAATTGCCTAATTACATTGCATTTCTGATTAAATGCTCCATGTTGAGAACTTTTAAAACATCATAAAATTTTGTTCTGTTTGATTTAAAATGAATCAAGTAAACATTTTCTCCTTTATGCAGGCATTAAGATCCATTTTAAGAATATTTTTCATTATAATTTAATTTCTTTCCTGATGTATGGCTTATTATGAAATATATCCTAAGCAAATTTTACATATCTTTTAACTGTCTACATTAAGTGAACTGTTTCAGCTTTTTAACTAGTTATTTATGTGATTAATTAAAGTTCTTTAATGTATATAATTACTTTTACCTGAAATCTCGATATAATTAAAATGCATGTTTGGGGAATTTTAGATGGTATTTTTGAGCCTCAGAGAGCTGTAGAAAAATAAGCAAAACCAAATATTCTCAAACTGTAGAATCACTATTATAGTATGTAGAAACTAGTCTTAAAGGGAAAGGTTCTTAATAGCCATTTTTTTTTTTTTTTTTTTTTGCCATACTGTTATCAGAAAGGATTAAAGTAACTTATCATAAGTTTAAAGGGACTTTGGCTCCAATCATCATCTTCTAGAAATTCTTACTGAAAAGCAGCACGCCAGGTTTAGTGGATTGCTGTGAATAAGTCCTCTTTTCAGTGCGAGATTCAGTTAATTTACAGCATAGCTATCTACAGATTAAAAACCATGATTTTCCAGTGTTTTTGTTCCCCCCAAAGCCAGATAAGTTTACTTTCTTAAGCATAAAAATAAGCAATATATCTTTTCAATAAATCTGCTAGCACTGTAGGGCAGCTGTTAACCAAACAGAGCTGGATAGGGTTACTGGAACAACCTCTGAAGGGCAGAGCTGATGATTTGGAGAGCTGGGAAGAATTTGTTTCAGCTAGTATTCAGTGCATTCCTCACTCTATTCAAATGTGGTAAAGGATTTCCAATGCCATTACTCTGAGTTTAAAATAAAGTAGAAACTAAATAAAGTATCAACTCTTTATGGAAAAAAAAATTTGCCAGTTTGAGTAAAATTAGTAAATATCTAAAACTGAATCCCTTGATGCTTCTAAACATAACTTAGGGGAAATGTTTATAAAGTGGGGCCTTTCTCCTCTAAACTGCATGTCTTCTGTGTTTTGCAAACTGCATGCTTAAAGTTATTGATTATTTTACTCAGTGCAGATGATTTGGTATGTTATATATTTTTAAAAGCTTAAAAATTTTTTTCTAAGATATATCTCTCTCTATTGAACATTAACGTTTGCTTTTATTTCAGCTCATTTTGTAATCTAATTAATGTCTAATTGTTATGTTCTAAGCACTTATTTCTCTTGTATGCTTTAATTAATAGAGAAGCATATTGCAATAGCTTTTTCTGAAATATATTCTAGGAATTTTGCTTTTCAGAGTAAGGTTTTCTTTGCCTTTTTTTTTTTTTTTTAAGTTGCCTCTTGGGAAAATAAGGTTAATGCCATGTACAGTACTAGTTTGCATGTGTTCATTTAAATACTAAAAACTGTAGTACTGCTCGATCCATATCTGACTGCTAGGTTTCAATTGACAGCTGAGGATTTGTGACTGGACCATGAATCAAAACGGCAGGCATTTATACCCCAGTACCAGTGAGGATACATTGGGAATTACTTGGCAAAGGTAACATTTTAATTATTTCCAACCCTACACTTACACCTAAAAATTACATGAGCTACAGTGTTTGTTTCTAACTAGCTTTATGGAAAGTATATATTAAAATTTTAGTTGTTTTAGCTATACCATTCCTCTTTCCCTACCCTCTTCCTCCTTATTTCTTATTGAGATATAACTTCAAATTAATAGGAGACTAGAGCAAATAGTAATTAATGATTAGAATTTCTGAGCACTGTCAGATGTTGTCAACAGTTTATAATATTGGTGAGGGTGGGGTGGGGAGGGGGAGGAGGTTATTTGACACTTAGATTTAGGACCTGAAAATTGAAATCATAGTTTTAGGGAAGACTTTTCAGCTATCTGAGGGTAAAATATTGGCTTTTCCCATTATAGATTTTTCTTTTTTCAGCTCTTTTTCTTTACTGTTAACTTTAAATCATTTTAGACTCATTTACTCCCTTCTCAAAGGAGGAAAGATAAAATAATGTTCAGATTAGTCAATTTAACTTTATTAGCAACACTCATGAATTTCGGTGTGGGTGTGGGGGGAGGTGGGGATTGTTGGAATCAACAGCTAGAGAAGGAATTTGGTTTAAAAAAAATTTAACTTCTGTTTGTACCTTGATGTGAATCACTGAGAATTGATGTGGTTGGCTGAGAAGATCACTCTAAAATTTCATTTTTGAAAGTAGTTTTGATAGTGTCTCATTCATTGGTTTTAGAAAGTAGGTCATGCTAGTTCAACTTCTTATGAATTATTTCAGTAAAGAACAAATTGTGTTAAATTGACAAATTAAATGATTAAAATTCATGATATAATCATATGTAATGAGATAAAAATTTATAGAAGACTGAGGTAATCCCATAAGGAGTTCAACAAAAGTAGAGCCAACATAATTTTCCATCTCCTCTCTGATTGTCATCTTCTCTTTACTGAGCATCCCTATGTTAAAAGTACATTCTCTAGTATTGGTTGTAAAAGCATCTTCATATGCTTGATAGGAAAAAAAGAGTAGAGTTTCAAAGAATGAAATTAATAAAATTTCTACTTTTTACTCAGGTAAAAATTAAGAAAATTAGTTAGATTCTGTTTTAAAAGCTTGTTGACTTTTTTTAATTCACTGTCTGAAATGAATGCCATATGACTTTTCCTCTTTTTAGAAACTAGCTTAACATCCACTTTAAAATGTATACATTTTTACCTTTTTGATATTTTTTCCATGAAGCTTATATTATTCATCCATTTGGGGAAAAAATACAATGTATACTTAGAAAGAAAAGATACACTCAGTGAAAGAAGATAAACTATTTATTTATTTAAATAGTCTTTGTTAGTATTTTAGAAGTTGATTTGACTTGGTAACACAGTGTTTGGATATAATTTTATTTATCCTTACATTCCATGTTCTGTTGGTTGGCTAAATGGCCCATTTCTACATATAAACCTTACTGTATTTAGAAAAAGTTGCAAGTTAGATGGCAAGTGCCTGTGTTTTTTTAATGTGGATGTAGCTGTGTGAGTTTCCAAATCTGTGGGTTACTGACTGACATTTACTTATCTAAAACTGGGTAGTATTGCTAAAGTACATTAAAGTGAAATGAGGGTATAAATTGCTGGAGACTTAAAATGTAACTGCACCTGGGTCCTAGTAATGTTTCAACTCAAAAACTGATGTTCCCAAAAAGAAAAGGTGAGTGGACAATGAATCATCGCAGAACACAGGGACTGGAGTGAATTAGTATGATGACCAAACTCATTTCTTAAGAGAGCTTTATTCATCTTACACATCACCTTCTTGGTGAAAAGTTGGTGTGGTCATCAGCTTCAGGTCATAATCACTCAGGAAAAAAACCAAGTCATTTAAGATTTTATTTTTTCTCTCCAAAATAATTTTTGGGGATTAGTAGATAATGATATGTAGAATGGCCTTAATGCTTCAAAAAGCTTGACAAGTGTAGTTGGTTTGTTTCTTCCCTTTTTATCATGATTCAGGGGATGCATAATTGATTATAGCAGGCGAAACGTTCATACATTCAACAGGTATTTATTGAAATGCTGTGGTGGGCAGTCCCAGACACTACATGACTGATACATACCCTCACCATTCTTAAAATAAGTACCCTACAGTTCAGAATAAATGAACTCAAAGGAGACAGCAGCTTGCTTTGCTTTATTATACTTATCCAAAATAGGCACAAGTAGAGTCTGTATTTGATCATACACATAGGCCATGTCTGTGGCACAACATATGCATAATTTATGCATGGTTTATAATATGCGTCTTGCAGTTATTTATGAAGCATAATAGTTTTTTTTTTTCTGAAAAAAGATATCAAAAAAAATCAGAAATGTCTGTAATGCTGTTACTTTTAAAGTAGATAACAGACATCTAAAATCTTCAGGCCATTCCTACAACTTTCGAAGGATCTGAATAAATTAAATCATTTGCCTCTGTCCTAATGGAAGAAAGAAAATATCAGGTTATTTTTGTTGTGGATCCCTGGAGACTTTGCAGTAGCAGAGGACGAGGCAAAGAAAGTGTTTGGTTTTATTTTGATTGCTGTTTGCTGCCATTATCTTCTTGGTATAATCACTGTCCATGGTCACCTCCTTGTGCCCGTCCATGTGCCCGGGGTGTTTCCATGTCAAAGGCAATTTCTTCCTCGAGACTGAAAATGTAAGTGCCCAGGGAGCTATGCGAGCATAAATCAAAGCTGGAAGATTTCCTCCATCCTCTTCTCTCTCCATGCATCCCCCAATCCCAGTGTATAAACATTCCCTTCAGAACTGAAGCTGACTCCTTTGGAAAGTTTTCACAGACTTATTAAGTTGCAACCCTGAAGGTGTTTTGTTGTTTTGACATTAGAATTTTGAGAGCTGTGTGTGTGTGTGTGTGTGTTGCTTGCATCTTGAAAATGTGATTTTTTCCCCCCTAACTCAAAGGTCAGGTACTGCAGTTAACCCAGAGTGAAATCCCTTGGCAGAGTGCTCACTTCTGCATGAGTCCGGAGGGGCTCAGCTCTTAGCAGGGTAATAGGTGATGAGTTGCTTATGCTGTTCATGAGAGTACTGTTGTGTCTATGCTTTGTCCTCTGATATGGACAAATTACACTGTTACATCTGTGAGTTATGTGGGTATAAACAAATACAGCAGTTAACTCCCTAACTGGCTTGCTTTCTTGAAGCTATAGCCAGAACATAGCTTGTACTATCAAATATGAAAGAGCAATATATTTGAATGAACAAGAAAGCCACAGGACAATCCAAGAATAATATAAACAAAAGTTATTTTAAAACATTGGAGGGAGTACTTTATGCAAAAGAGAAACTGGATTTATTGTTTCAGTCCCTCTTTTCCCCCTTCACCTCTTTCAAGAAAAGGCAAAGCCACAAGTGAGTGGCTGTATGTGTCTGATGGCTTCTATAAACATAGCAGCAGCCTTCAGATGGCTAAAATAAACATGTGCGTGTTACTGAAGGATATGTTTACACAAACCATTTGCTCAGCCTCTGAAATAATGAATAAATGAAGATTTTACTGAAATAATTGGTGGGATTTTTGTGTTTCTGCTGATGCCATAATTGAATGGCACCGAAGAGACTTTTATCAGCTATTTTCCATGTTACACGTGTTAGCAGTTCCTTTCTATGAGTTGAATACTTCATTCTGTAGTGACTTTACACATGTTTTTGTAAGAAATTGTCGTTTATTACTGCAATTCTAGAGAGTTGCTTGATTTCCCAGGAGAAATTTAGCAGCCAGTAAAGATTATTTGGATCTGATTGGTCAGGAGAAGGAGGGCAAAAAGGAAGGAATAATAGCATTCATTTCATACATTTAAGTCTATTTGCAAAACCCTCTCCTCAAACGTGTACCATTTTCATTGCTTCATCCTTTAAACATTTCTTTGTAAAATATGTCCTCAATGACCTAAGAATGAATATTTAAACAAAATAATTTTCACTATTGTGTTGCAAATTATGTTTGTATGTAAAATATACATATGCATATAACATGTATGCATGAATGGTGTGCATGTACATGCACATGTATGCATGGGTGTGTGTGTATACATGTGTCATGTACAAACATATGACATGTGTGTAATGCTGGTGGTGTTTGTACTGGCTTTAACACCAAAAACATTTTAGTGTATTGGGATATAGCTGATTAACAATCTTGTGAACAGTTTCAGATAAACAGTGAGGGGACTTAAGGATACATATACATGTATCCATTCTCCCCCAAACCCCTGTCCTGGCTTTAGGTAATGTTAAGAGTTAACTTGTATTTCCACATTAGCTGTAGACCATCCCTACAAATTCACCAGCTTAGCATTTCCTGCTTTCAGTTTGTTATCTTGACACATAACTACAGTACAACAGCTGGGTTGTTCCTGGAGTTCCTGGGGGGGAGCTTTATTCTCAGAGTGCTGAATTTCCTTTTCAGCTGTCAGCTCTAACGTGTATTCAAAATGTTCAACTTTTTACACACCATTCTGGGTCCCTAGCACCACTCTGGGACTATGATAGAAATGCTGATAAGGAGGTGGCTGAATGGGAGAATCCGGTTCAAGGAGGGGAATTTGCAAAAGCCAAAATCGCACATGACCATTGTTTGGGAGCTAGAGCTGCTAACTACTGTTGCTCTTTGTATTTGGATATTCTATTTAAAAGAATTACTACTACGTTTTCATGAAAATTATTTGCACCTATTAGGAACCCAAAAATTAAAGTGTGAGCATTCTTAAAAATAATCTTGATCTGGTGTTTATACACACACAGTTATCTGTAATCTGGCTGTTGAAAAATACATTGGGGATTTGTTGCAGTTTTGCCTAACTTTCTCCATTTGTAAAGAAAGATTTGCACAACACAACATTTCCTTTTTATCTAGGAAACTCTTCAGAAGACTTCCTAAGAAATTAATTGTATTCCAGCCAGACTTGCATGCTGCCATCCCACAGGAAATGGGTCAGCAATCCATTAAGATGCCATTAGATAATCTAATTTGGAACTTAATCTCTAAATTAACCATGCTCCATACTTGAAGCATACTTGAGAGAAAGAAAAAAAGTTTACGTTTGAATCGATAGGGGAGCCGAAGCGTGAAGAAGGCTGTTTGTTTTTTCTGTAGCTGTGGTCACGTCTCAAGCCGTCTGGTAACCAGGAGAAACCAGACATGATGTAATTCCAGATTGAACTTGAACTTCAGGGACTTAGGATAGGGGAACAATGGACCGTAGGAATCAATAATGTCCATTTTCCACATGATTATGTTTGGAGCTTTACGTTAACCTTCATGGGAGAAGCAGCAGGATCTGCAGTATGACTGAAATGGGATGACCAGAGACAAGATGTCAGAGGAAAGAAAACAACTTTTTCCACGATATTTTCTGAGCAGCACTGCAGATTCCAGCAGGATTAGAAAAGTTCCCGCTCTGCAGTAAACGAGTGGCCTGTTCAGAGCACTCTTTGTTCGCTTAGGTAGGACAAACTTAATCTTACGTTTCCTGTCAGATGATTTTTGGCTGCACTAGGGGAGAGGGAGGAGCATGATGCAGAAAATTCCCAAATGTCAACCTTGCTGATTAACCCTTTGCGATGAAAGAAGTACATTAAACACCTACTTTATTTGAAGATGTTTAATGGAAAGTGCCGTATTTACATATATATTAATTCCCCAAGAAATTAAGCTCTGTCACTGGCCAATGCACCATTTAATAACTTCCCTTTTTCATTCTCATGTTTGCTAGTGTTATTAGGAGGTATACAGTGTGTTTTTAGTCATATTTACTTAGATGACAAAGTGTATGAATTGAGTAAACAGGGTAATAAATGTAATAAGAAACTACAAAAGGAGAAAAAGGCAAAAATTCAAGACATTGAAGAAGACAAATTTTGAATATTCAGAAATTGTAGAAATTTACAGTTATTCTCTCCTTTGTTAATTTTTGTTTTATGACAGAAGATTTTTTTGTACATGTGAACAGAGCAGCAGGCATAACATAAAAACATGTTAGATTCCTTAATCGTTTGTGATTTTATGCTTCAGAATTCTGATATCAAAAAAAAAAAAAGATTCTCTTTTAGAGGTGAAATGGTGCAAATAACACTGATTTTTGCTTTTAAAGGAAAAGCATCTGGAAAAGGATCACATTTTGCTTTTGTGTAAAACTTACATTTCTATTTAATTTAGTATGCCTAGGGTGATTTTCTCTAGTGAAAGACACTGTTTGGAGGCACTATTTTTGTAGAGAATTTTGTCTGCTGTTGAAGACTCACATATGCTAATAAGGGGGCTGTAGCACTTGTAACAATAGCCCTGAAAAGGAGCCGGGGACAGAGAGGAATACAGACTAGAGAAAGAGGAGGGAAATCCACACACAGGATTCTCTATGGGAGGAGATCAAATAACTACTTTGAGCCTGATAATTCTATATTTTTAATTGGCTGAAACCTCCCACAGCTACATAAATTGTTATATACATGTGCATCTGTATACTGTAATTTATTTACAATAATGATTCTCTACCATTTTCAGTTCTAAAACACGAAAAGTATCTAACATAGTTTTGTTTTTTAAATTTGGCCGGTTTAGGGGAAGAGTGTTTTTCTTACTTATGGCTAAACATTTTAATGAAATAAGTTTTTATTACTCTCAAGTATATTGATTACCTTGTTGAAAGGTCTAGGATTTTGTAAGAGCTGTTTACTAACGGTACAGACATTAGAATGAGCACATTAGACCTTTAGCTGCAGTGGCTGCATACATAAGGACTCTTCGTGCCCAGTGCTGTTCATTAAATAACATATTTCACTAGCATATACCATTATTTCACTTAGAAAATGCTAGTACTCACACATGGTAAATTTAACATGTCATCCAGCATGCCGTGATAACAAAACACATCTGAAACAACTGAATATAAATTAATGAGCTTTGATGGCCTACCGATTTGATATGTTATGTTCCAAAATCGTTGGTCCCCAAAGAGTAGCAATAAAGCAAGCTATTTACCTACTTAGTTAAGAAACAAATACATTTCTCTTTCATTACTATGAAGTGCTATTGCTTGCAGTTAGAATAATTCCATGAGCCACCTGCAGTTTATGATATTTGGTGTTTCCCAGAGAGCCCACAAGAGTACTTTGCAGTTCAGGTAAGAGCCAGCCAGGGAGCTTTCCAATACAGATTATTACAAATAGTAACAATCATTAGAAATCATCTTGCATGCAAATAGGATCATTCCAATGGTAATAATGATCCTTAAAAAATGGGGAAATAAATCGAAGAAACCCAAGACCTGTGTAAAGCACTTTGTATGTTTCACTTCTGGTTTTATGTATCAGAAGTGGAATGCAAGCAAGCAGTTTACAGACATGCAGCACAATCTGTATATACATCAACAAATGCAAGTGTTGTCCTCAGATGAAAAGCATCTTGAATTAGATAAATAAAATTCACTTTTTTGTGTGTTGAAAAGTTATACTTTTTAGGGAATTCCATTGTGCCTAAATGATATGGACCTTAATTAATAGAAATCTCTTGTGTAATTCAGGGAAATTATGAATTCTTGCTTAGTAATATAAATAATATGTTTCACAAAAGAGGGAGATGAGGTGAAGTGTAATGGGGAGGAATGTTGGACCGCACTGCTAGCTTTCAAATTCTGGCTTCTACAACCTAACAGCAGGAGTTGGGCAAGACACAATTTTCCAGCTTCAGTTTCCTCATCTGTAAAGTTAGAATAATAATCATACTTTTCTTATAAATGTATAATGAGATTTGAAAACTTTAAATTAGCTCTAGCACGTAGATCAATGCCTGGCAAATAGGACACACTCTGTAAATGCTAGTAACTGGTATATTTAATAAATACTGCTTTCTTTGCTCTAATACATGAATGAATTCTTAGATATATTATTTTTATGTAATAATTTAATAATCTGTAAGTATATGGGTACTTAAATACCACTCCTATATTCCTTCCCCTGGCCTAAGTGGGTTTTTTTCACAAGACATAGTCTGTAGCATTTCTATTATATCGAAATAAACTGCCAGTCCAAATGCACACATCCAGGACAGCATGGTTTCTGACTTGATACTTAATTATACTGCTCTTGATTGGTTTTTCCAGCAGATTTTAGCTGTTAATAGGAAAAGTGTTTATTGTGCATTTGGGGAGAGATACTAATACTTATGTGTTGATGTTATGGAAACAAAATTAGGAACGTTTAGCCAAGGAAATAATAAACTTTCCTTCTTGGGGGTATTTAAAACAGGAACAGTGGAACTAAGGGCAAATCTTGCTTTTAAATGAAAGTATTTATTTTACTTATTATCTCCTGCTTTCTGGGCCATTGCTTATTTTTATTGCTATCTATAAGTAATGTGGCTACTGGTACAGTTTAGGTCTGTGTGAGTATATACGGTTCTCGGTGCTTCATTCCTGTAATATATTTTTTAAGCTTCTTGAAAGAGTACAATCTCTAAAGCAGATGTGGTAGTCTTAGGATTAAATCAGTATGCAAAATCTGAATGGGCGGTATGATTAGTCCCCTCAAAAGTATTAGAACACTGGATACTTTGGTATTTTATAACATGTTTGACACGTGGGTTGCCTAGCCCATTATCAGATGCGTATTGAAATTTGCCGTTCTTCAATTTGAATAATTGAAGGAAGCCTATGTCTTTGGTTCTTTACTCAACTTAGATTCCATATATGTTTTTTTTTTTTTGTACCCATGGTTCTTGGGTTGTTACCAAGTTAAAAGCTAAGAACCTAATCCTTTTTGGCCTAGAATACACAGTCACAGAATGCATAACTTTTAAAAAGCACAACCATCAACTTTTGACTTGCCCAAAGGAGTTTTCTCACTTTAATTCTTTGTTTACTCCTTTTGGATGCAAAGACTAACAATTTTATCCAGTTTGTCCTGGATTTTAAATATATAAAAAGTGTATCATTTTTAAAAAGAAGTGGGTATCTTCTTCCTCCTTAATCCTCACCATAAGTTCACTCTAATAGAACTTCAACTAGATTTGTTTTCAAAGGAGATAGATATATCAAATTTCAGAGCTGTTTGATCACCTAGACCAACCACATGTTCTGTGCACAAGTCTGCTACAATACTAGCCAGGTTATAATCCAGCAGTGTCTTGAAGCGAATATGTTTTGCCTTTAGAAAACTGTGTTCAAAAGTTCTTTTGAATGTTTGGTTAATGTCTAACTTCCCAGGGAAGCAATGTAATAGTTAAACGGCCATGGGAATCAGATAGAACTAATTCACATCTGAGATGTTGGTGGGTAACTTTGGGTGAGTTTAAGCCTCAACTTTCTCATCTGTGAAAAGGGGATAATGATGGCAATGTCGATAATTCACTAAGAAGATTAAGTGACATAGGATGTGTGAAACACCCAAGATGATGATATCTTATTTATAGAAGGCCATCAGCATGATTATCTTCTGGAAGTTTCTCCCTCTATGCTACTTCTGTCTACTGGAACCATGTGGAAGATATCTATATTTCTTTTCAACTCCACTATCATGTCTTGCCTGTCTCCCTTTACCTGTTTTCAAATGATATAATTTGGTGTATTTTTTCACCGAAGTAATGCCATACAGTTTGTTTCTCCTGAAGAGTGATACCGGGAAGAAACACAATGCTTCCGAGATAGTCTGATCAGAATAAAATGAAGCCATACCATCACTTACCATTAATGTAATTTGTTTGTTTGCCTCTTCCCTCTGGGGACCAACCACATCGTATATTTAACCAGAAGCATATGAAAATATTACCCGTGAGGTCAGATGTATTGAATTGTTTTTAAGAATTTTTATTTAACTTTTAATTCATTTTTAACGAAATATCTCAATACATACTGAGAGCATATATAGAGTAGGAGTCATTAGCATGAATTCTGCTGTGTGTTATGGTATTGTCAAAATCTTTGGGGCCTTTTTTTTTTGGTGCCTGATTTTTGCATGAAGTGCTTGTATTATTTTTTTTTTCTTTTACTAATATGGCAGGTATATATATATTTTAAAGATGTGCTTTCAGTCATGCTCATCTTCTGTTTGCCTTTAAAAAAAAAAGGTGATTTGGCAATGGAAAATTTAATGAAGTCCAAGTATGTGCGTGCTTGAAGATATACTGCTGAAAGGCTTAATTTGACTTTGAATATTTTGAAATCTTTCAATTATATTCTTATCTCTTAATAGAGACACAGATTATTGGATTGAAAATTAAATTCCATATAATTTTCATTCTATTAGGAATTAAAATCAGTAAGCATTTTACATATAACTAGTTGGTATATGTACATAAATATGAAAGTGTGTTTATTTTATACATTCTGGTGATTATCGGCATTGACTTATGTAGAGAGAGTTGATATTTAAAAAGCACTGTTACCTTTGTACCCAAAATACTGTACAATTTGAGGCATTGTTTTTTGAAATTAAATGATCTAGGTTATTTTGTTTGATTAAACATTTTCCTTTATTATAATCTTTGAATTAGTTTTACCAGATTTTTTTCAATGCTACTACCAAAAAGTTCTAAAAATATCTGTGCTTATAATTTTGAGTTTAACCTCCAAATTGGCAATAAGAGACTTATAAACTCATATATGGGGTCTGCACAGTGTTAATGTCTGAGATTTATTTCTCCCCAAAGACTCATAAACAGTATTGACAAATATATCACACACCGCAATTTTGACATGGTCATAATGTAGGATGGGCGGTTTGAAAGGTTTAAATAAACATCTAAATTGAATTTGTTAGATATTCTGCAGCAAGAGTCCTTTTAGTCACTAGCATCTATTTATTTTTATTGAGGATTTTCCAAAGGTAACAATACATGTCTTTTCTAAAGAACTGAGTAAGAAAGCTATTGCAAATTAAACCCTGAATTTTTATCTTTTCGGCCATTAATTGGTAAACTTCTCCATTTAAGAGCCACATCTATTTTCAAGCATTAAAATACACTTTATTTTCCTAAAGTATGTAGTTTCTAAATGACTTCCTAGAGCCCATTTAATTTGGGACTCATTAATTTTGCAAAGTGATTCACTTGTTGTTGACATTGTCTTTTACTGTCAAGGATTATCCATTTGAGCTAGTCTTTTTGTTTTTCATACATGCTTCATGCTTTAGGTTAAAAAATAAGGAGATCCGTTTTTGTCATTTATTTGTTAAGAAATGATTAGCATCAGCTATGGCCAGTAATGAGGATTGATAAGGTCATTTTCTTTACAGATCTTACCTTTCAGTCAGTAAGATAATCATAGGTACAGATAATTATGATACGAGGTAGAGCTATTGTAGTACTATATAACTAAGTACAGTAGAAGGACAGTAGAGGAAAAATATTTAATAATGTGTCATGTAACACTCTTCCCAATCAGTGATGCAAAGTGCAGAAATACTTGTTGAAGATGTGTGTGGGAAGAAAGAAATATGTGAAAACAATTAAGTCTCTTAGAAAAAGTTTCAATAACAACTTTTTATTCTGTAGAATTATGATTTTTCATCTGATGATGACATATCTTTTTAGTGTCAGTTTTTGGTTTCAAGTATTATTTGGTTACTCCTGCATAGTTAATTTTTGTTAATATGCAACATCTCTCATTCTAAGTCCAGAGATGCCAGTTTTCTTATCATAGGGGGCCAAATTGCAATGTATTCATGAAACTATGTGATTATGAGCAACACTTTTAGAAAATAAATAGTTGGGTGTGATTTGGAATATTTAATTGATTTGCTTGTTTATCCAAAAAGTATTGAGCACCTATAATGTACTAAGTACTGTGTTAGACGGAGAACAAAAAGAGAAATGAACTTTGTTTTTATGGAGCTCATAGTCTAATCACAAAATCCTTTGAGCATAAAATGTTACTGTGAAGTTTTTCCTATTAAAATATTAACTCAGAAGTATGTACCTAGACATGTAATAATAAGCCTAATTATTTCTTTAAAAGTATCATGAGATTAAAAAAAGTTACATACCAAGTTCTTTTGTTTTAATCCAAGCTTTTTCTTTGTGGGGGTGGGTGGGTAGGGAAATTGTTTCTTCAAGTTAATATTCCATAAAGGTTTTTGCACCTTTGGAATTCAAACCTGAAAAAAATGAGGATGTCTAGCTTGATAGCTACAGTAGTAGAATCCATCTCACTTCTTGCTTCCAAAAATAAAGAAAAGAATGTAAATTAAATTTAGAGGATCAATTAAATTTAAAACACTGAAGTTGTGTTTCCATGCCAAACCATGATAAAACTGGGTATGGAATTGTCAGTTGGGTGTTTTCTTGGTTCATGATTATTTGTGCAGCTGTTACTTAACTGACATTCACTCCAAGTTGAATATTGAAACTAACAATGCGTCTGGTTAGGTATACTCGAAATGTATGGTATGGGTTTATCTATGATATGTAGGTCTTGTGTTATTTTCCTCTATGTGATATTTGTTTAATGAGGGATTATGCCAGTAGCAAACTCCGGGAACTGGTGATGGACAGGGAAGCCTGGTGTGTTGCAGTCATGGGGTCGCAAAGAGTCAGACACGATTGAGCAACTGAACTGAATTGAACTAATGCCAGTAGCAATTAGACAACTGTTTTTCAAAATTTTTTGTTTTAAATAACCCCAAATACAGCATAGGTGAAATTAGAGTCAGTTGGAGACGGGCAGGACTCTCCTCTGCTTACTCCCTGTGGAGCTCTACCCACACCCCTCTCCCAACTCCCAAACTCAGAGCAGCTGGGGTGTGGAAACATGACTGACAGGGAGGAAAAGGTTTCTGGTGTCAGCTTCAAACTCAGTATTATGCACCGGCCTTCCTGGAAAATATACTTTCTCTTATTTTGAGGGAAAAGGAATCATTTTCAATATGGCTGGGAAATATAGGCAGGTAAAAAGACTGAAATACATCACAACTGTTGTGAATTAAAACAAGATCAGAATATAACTTGCAAAGTATATCGATACTGTTGTAGATTTGCTCTTCTTGACAGAAAATCATACTATATTTACATCAAAACGGACCAAATATTTTAGGAAGAATATGCTCTCTCAGTCAATTAGAGTTTACCTGTGGATGAGTCTTACTTGAGATATTTTCTGCCTCACAATAGTCTTAGCATCTGTAAGAGAAATAGACCATGTAGTTTATATATGCATAATATGTATAATTTATAAGCACATGTATCTCATATTAGACTCTAATTTGGAAAAGTTATAGTAGTAATTTGATGCCTATGGAATTTATGTCTCTAATATTGTTATAGATTTTAACGTATTTTTTTCTTTTTCTCTTCCCTCCCTCCTGCCCCTCTTCTGCCCCCTTCCTGCCGACAGTCCTGGTACCTGGGCTAGCTTGGTTCCTTTCCAAGTATCAAATAGGACACCCATCCTACCGGCAAATGTCCAAAATTACGGTTTGAACATAATCGGAGAACCTTTCCTTCAAGCAGAAACAAGCAACTGAGGGGAAAAAATGAAATACAACACTAGTTTAAGAATTTTTTTTTAAAAAAAGGAAAAGAGGAAGACTGGACAAAACAAACAAAACAAAAAGGGAGAAAGGAAGGAAACTGAAGAAAGAAGATAATAGACCAGCAATCGCAGCACTTACAATCACTAATTCCCTTAAGGTTGAAACTGTAATGACGTAAAAAGGGTCGATGGTATTTCACTGATGGTAGTTCGCAGCCCCTGCAAAGTAGCCTTTGTTACATGAAGTCCGCTGGGAAATAGATGTTCTGTCTCTATGACAATATATTTTAACTGACTTTCTAGATGCCTTAATATTTGCATGATAAGCTAGTTTTATTGGTTTAGTATCTTGTTGTTTACGCATGGAATCACTATTCCTGGTTATCTCACCAACGAAGGCTAGGAGGCGGCATCAGAGGTGCTGGGCGTGACAGAGCCATGAGCCAGCCATTTTATAAGCACTCTGATTTCTAAAAGTTAAAAGAAATATATATAAAATCTCTGTAGCCTTTAGTTATCAGTACAGATTTATTAAATTTTGGCCCTTAACCCAGCCTTTTCCAGTGTGTAACCCAGTTTGAAATCTTAAAAAAAAAAAAAAGAAAAAAAGAGGAAAAAAAGAAAAAAAAAAGGAAAAAAAGAAAAAAGAAAAAAAAAAAACAGTTTGAACACAAAAGGCTCTATGGAAGAAATGCCTCTTTGTAGGTGAAGTGTTATCTCTGCATGCAACAGTAAAAATTAATATAATATTTTCCCCACAAAAGAAACACTTAACAGAGGCAAGTGCAATTTATAAATTTATATCTAAAGGGGAATCATGATTATAAGTCCTTCAGCCCTTGGACTCTAAATTGAGGGGATTAAAAAGAATTTAAGAGAAT
Source organism: Bison bison bison (assembly GCF_000754665.1). NCBI lineage: Eukaryota > Metazoa > Chordata > Mammalia > Artiodactyla > Bovidae > Bison > Bison bison. Next base: position 8,488,162 of record NW_011494948.1, on the reverse strand, counting down.
TTTGAACGAATTTATTTTCCCCTCAGTTTTTGAGGGCAGTAAAAAGGCATTAAATCAAGACAAATCATGTGCTTGAGGGAAAAAAAAAAAATTTAATGAAAACACAGCACTTATGTTGGTTTAGCTGCAGCCTCCTTGGAGGTAGAATTTATTTATTTAAAATTACTGGTTGCATCAAGAACCCATAGGGTGTACAAAAGGTTCTGTAAAATCTGCATTCTAGAGACAAAGAGGCAGGCAAATCCATGTCACAAGGGTAAAGCTTACGGTTTACAAACTGGGAATGCCAGGGTGTAGGATGTAAAAACGCACTCTTGAGAAAACAGATGTAATCAGGGTGCTGAATACTTGCATGGTGCTTTCAGACATTAGCCTTGTTCAACAAACTTCTTGTATTGACAGATCTGTAGTGTGCATGGGCAGACACATTTTTGCCTCTATGTCTCTTAAAATTTTAATTAAAAATACTCTTTCCAGTAATCCTAATTTGCACGAAGATATAATGTCCACATTACGTGCCTTGCCTTGAAATCTAAAAAACAAAAAACAAAAAAAAAAAAACTACAAAAAAAAAACAAAAAAGTGACATCACTACACTTGTTTTGCTGCATTTATTATCATTTTAAATCTTTACCATTTTTATGACAAAATATTTTGTACTCCAGACGAAGAAAAATGTGTGACATCATGGATTTTTTAGACAGTTATACCTTTATCTCACATTTATAAAGCATATCATGGCTGTGTATAGTTGCCGCTTAAAAATTGTAATCGACCAGCAATATTTTCAGTATTTTGGTGTTTTTTCTATTAACCTTTCATGTTTTTCATCTTCCAATTAATATTTGGGGGGGAGGGGTTTCAAATTTATACGAATTATGCAATACCAAGTTTTGCCTATGTAGGTAGTGCTTTTAGCTGTATTGGTTATATAGGTAAGTACACAGATTTAAAAAAAAAAATAATGTATGCTTTTTTTGTTTGTTTGTTTTAATTGACCAAAGTGGGTACTGCTATTTTTGCAGTGTGATGAGGTCCTTTTGTGTACTGAGAGATGGACAGGGGATTTTTTTTAATATACATATATATATATTCTGGGGTGGGTGGGAGGATTTTTAACACTTTACAGTGTAGCTGTGAAGCAGTGCACCCTGAGATGGGCCTGGGCTGCAAAGCGACTGTTCTGCCTACTGTGACAAACTTCAACTTAAACACAGGTTTCCCCCTCTCGAACTCCCCACCTGGGGTGCAAGCTGAACTCATTTCTGGTTTTCATAACAACAAACGAGTAAGAACAAGTGAACACAACCAGTTCTCCTGGAGGCAGACTTGGCTTAAAACAAATGGTCTTATCTTTCTGTTGTTGTTGTTGGGGGTGGTCGTTTTTCTTGAAAGTTTCGGATCCACAGTGGAGAATGAGCCTGTCTCATATTTGGCAAAGATAGTTGTTGAGAAGTACATTTAGCAGATGTTTCGACTTTAGGGGTGTAACACCTGAGTCTACTTTCTCCTCTAAAATCTGCCATCCTGCTGGAGGGGGTGCTCCCATATCCTTTCCCCACCACTTCTCTTCCCCATTTCATTTTGTGAACAGTAGTCTGTGATTTACCTGTGTCTCACTACTTCAAGTGGATGGTAGTATGCTTGGAAAAAAAGATATATTATTTAAATATCCAGAAGATTGAACAGAGGGTTGCTATTATTAAATGTATTCGGACTTCTAACTTTGATTAAAATCAAAGTTCAATTTTTAAAGAACAACAAAAATAAATAAATAAATCTTGTTATGTTTTCATTTTACCTGCCCTTTTAAACTGAGAACCCGAGCAGAAGGGAAATAGTGAATTTTAAGAAATGAATTTTCCTGTGGATGAGTTAAGCCCATTAGAGGCTGATGGGATTTTTTTTTTTTTTTAAGGGATGGTACCTCAAATATATATTGGATTTGATTTCCCGGGAGGGCTAGAGGGTGAATGGAGGCTGGTTCTACTTTACTTCTCCCAACTGCCCCCCAGTTCCATTGAGGGAATTCATTACTAGAAGGAAACTCTTTTAGAATTAGTGACACATGGTGGGCTGCCATGAGGAGCCCCCTGACCCCCTTCCCCCAGGCCATGGCCTAATAAAATAAACTGTCTATTGTTCTCACAGCATATCATTTAATGATGAAGACTTTAGAACAATGCTTACGGGCCTGAGAATTGTATTTGATTAGCCCATTCAGTTTGATAGCCCCAATGCTGAAAAGCACAGCAGGATCATGGCAGTGCAAGTTCAAAAGTAAGTTCAGTCATTTTTGTGATGACTTGCCCTGGTAGAAAACAGATCATCTCAGCCAAGCTCTTCAGGTCTCCAACCTAATAGGTGAACAAATTCACCTCACAGGACACACAGTATTTTTTTAAGAGCAGACTTGCTCTCTTTTTAAAAATTTTTGCCAGTGAATGAGCAGCTCTAGCTGCATAAGTTACACACTGTGGGTATTCCTGCCTGCCTCTTGAATACAAAAGCCTAGTTCAAGTGTTGCTTTTTTTAAAATCATTTTTTTTCTCCCTTCCCTTTGAGATAAAACTCTTTAAAAAGATCCTACTCTCTATATAATCTCAAATCCATTTTGGCCTCCTTCTCTTTTTACCAGGAAGTATCTTGTGACTAAGGGCCCCCCTCTTGCAGGTCTTGCACGCCCCTCCCCTCCCCAGAATTGCAGAGCTACAGGATGGTGAAGGTCACCCAAGGGCATCAGTAGGGGGTGGCGTCTCCAGCCCCTGGCTCCATGGCACTGTTCAACTTTCCTTGCGTTGCTTTGCAGCCCACCCCTCACAGTGCCTCTGAAGTGTTTCCTCTGGAGTAACATGAGCGTTTGAGGGCTTGTCTAAGGAGAAGAAAAGAATAAGGCAGTGAAGGAGACTGTACATAAAGACATGGCAAAAATCGTAATTATAGCAATATAGTTATGGGGTAATGTTCGGGTGGGCAGCTCCATTTAAAAAAAAATATGTGAATGAATCTGTGAAGCTGCGAGTAGCAAGAAGAGCGAAAGGTCTTCTTCACAAACCGCCTACCTTGTAGACAGTAATTTGTACACTGTATAGTTTTGTTAAGAATTTTTTTTTAAATTAAAATTCCCATGTTTGTAAAGCTAACTTTTTAACAATTATAATGGAACTATATGTTGTTTCCATTTTTAAAGTAAACAAGAATATTCCTTGTTTGGAGACTGGACTTGAGTTAAAACTCTCCAGGCTCTTAAGTTATGTATTAAAAAAGAAAAAAAATCTGTCCATGTTAGGAGTTATTTCACAGATTCCTGTGCTTGAAAAGCATAGGATACTAATCCTTTAAAAAGTGTAAATGGAGAAAAGTTATATTTTATGAAGGTTATTTTGTTGTATTTAGTATTGGAAAAGTTGGTTTTCAGAGCATTTCAGAATGTCGGAAGCACCACTGTCTTTTTATTAGTATAAACGGCCTTTAGCAAAAGTTTTTGTGATTGTTACGTGATGGTATTTAAGGTTGTTTCACAGAGCATTCAGGATAGGCAGAAAATGACAAAACAGTGCTATGTCTCACATAACGTGTCCTCAGGGAGCAGAATCTTGGATTTGTGACTTGTAGCTTCATAAGGACTCAACAAAAGAGATTGCACAGGGACATTTCAGCAGAGTGACACCAGGACATATGTTCTTTACCTAGATTCAAACTCTATGTATCGTGTGAAACGATGAAGGCTGCAGAAAGTTATCCCATATTCAGTGTACAGTATTCATTTTTAACGAAACAACTACAATATTGCTGGCAGATAGGCCCCAAGCATGACATTCAATATAGTTTACATGTTCCTGTCAAGGTCTTTGGTTAACATTAACCAGCTGCATGCTTCCTGGACTTTAAAAAATTGGGTTTCTATAGAAAACTTTTTTTTTTTTTAATGTGCAGGCTATTCAAGTTCAATAGTAAAAGCTTAAAATTGAATGTTCTACTCCATGCTGAAGGAGCTGAAAGCTGCCTTCTTCATTTTTTGCACTTTCTGGTAGTTCCCCTGTTTTTTTCTAATTCCTTATGAAATTGTGTGGGTGGGGTGGAGCACTGCAGTTGGGGGGTAACATGGACCACTGATTTTTGCCCTTTGACCCTGCACAATGACCTTTGCATCAGCCAAACTCATTGCCATGACAACTCTTTGTACTGTGTCCGTGCCACAGATCTGTTGGTGACATTGTTCATATAGTCAAAGGGGACAAGTTGGAGACGGTCAATTTTTACTTTTTGTTGTTGTTGTTGTTGCAATTCTTTCTTCAATGGTTGTAAGTAGTTTGTTTTTTTTTTTTTAAATAATAAAAGGGTTCACTAGTTAAGACTCTTTAGAAATATCTGTGTGTTGCAATTCAAATGTATGTTGAGATTGTGAAAAGGCTTCAGTGGCACTAGCCTACCAGCACGCCAGCCCCAGCCTCTGATAACTTTTATTGCATGATCAGTACCGGTAATAAATGGTGGCCTATGTACACAGAAGACAGTGTGAGCTGGTGACACTAAAGCCGGTCTTGTATTACTGTATTTTTGACAGAATGGTTTTGAAAACTGTGCTACAGGGACTGATGTGGCAAATATATCTTTTTATGCAGAAGGAGGTCTTTTTTTTTTTTTTTCAAGAAGTATGGCTTATTATGCATTCTTCATCGAGGGCATTGAAGTTGCATGGACTGAAAAAAGTTGATGCAAAACGAGAAAGAAACAAACAAAACAAAACAAAAAAAAAACCAGCAAAATGTTTACCAAAAAACTCAAACAAATGAGCAGTGCCTGTTCAATTTCACAGTCTCTGTTGAGTTCAGTTGTAAATATGTTTCAAATGACATTTTCTTGGAAAAAAAAAATCTCTCTACAACATTGTAGAATGTGAGGGGTAACTCCATCCCAGGAATAGGCTTCTCAAAGCTGCAGTAGATTATGTCTTCATCAAGCTGTTAATTTGTGCTTATATCATATAGAACTTTTAGCATCCTGGGAAGAGGTGCCCCCACCTCAATGATATTTCTCTGAGAACAACTTTTGTAGGACTGTGTGTTTCTTTAGATACATTTAGTACAACTGTAGGTGACGAGTAGTCAGTTATTGCTTGCTAGCTACACACCAGGGTTGATCCATTTTAAAACTTTTGGCATTTTGTCCTCATGGGCCATAATTACAGAACCTTGTGTTTTAATTAAATTTTTCAAAAAAGAGACACATGCACAATCTCCGTGTAACAAACCTTTAGCAGTAGGATGTATTATATGACAGTTACTTAATTTCTGGCATTCAGACCGCTGGGATCAGCCTCAGAAGGGGCCAGAATGTTAGCGAAGGTTTTATTGTGCCCGGTTGGAGGATAACGTTCTTTGGGTACTTTTTGTGGGTTGCAAATGAACTCAATTGCCACAAGTTTTAAACTGGTGTAAATCAAGCTTGACTTAATGTGATTGTTACTGTTATATCCAGCCTATACTGCTAGCAGCTGCTCATACTGCAGTCAATTACTGGAAGCAGATATATTTCCTATGCAAAAACTGTTTAAACAATAAAATGAGCTATGCTACAGACTCTGGCCTCATGTTTTATTTTCCTCCTCCGTCTCGTCCCCCCACTATTCCTGCACCAGTCTTGGGGTCAGTAGTATTTTAGAAGTGCATCTTGGTCCTTCCATTTGGGAATTTTGTAGCATGGGTTTAATTTCTTAGCGTCTGGGATGGTGACTCTTCCAGTTCGGTACTTGCAGTTTTGCACTGGGCATGGGTGTATCTGTGTAAACCCTTCTTGCAATTCCTAGTACGTATACTCTTCACAAGCTCTCTAAACAATGGAAGTAAAAATGCAAGTGCAGTTCTAGAATTTCAGCCCCTACTCACCAGGAAAGGCCTTTCAGCAGTGAGGTGAAGATGTAATGTGTGCTCAGGATGACTGGACTGTGGTCTGCTCCACTGAAAAACCACAGGGCCGCAAACACACACATTCAACAGGAGGAGGTAAGTCCTGGGGCCACCCTGTGGCTGTGGGTTTGGTGGTTTTGTGACTACTGGAGAAGAAGAATTCCTTTCTCCCCGTGCCTGAAAAGGAGCAGCATCTAAGATTTCCAAGGAGCAGAGCTACTTTTCATTGTAAGGGGGGGTTAATGTTCCTTATGCACAGGGAGGTGGGACACGAGCTGAAATTGAGGACGGTATCCCAGATCCAAGCTCCTTGAATACAGCATTTCTGAATGGAGTCAGCTGCAGTTCAGTAACAGCTAATTGAAAAGGAACCAGCTTAAATGGTTTTGGGATCCATCTGAGTAATGTGCACGAATGAATCAAAACTAATGCAAGCTTGATTGAAAAGAAATAAAAATGCCTGGAATTTGACCCTCCCAATTGAAGACTTGTTGAGACAAATCCAGTGGCCTGATCCCACCACCTCTAATTTATGGCTCAGGTCTCTTTAATCTCCCCAAATCACCCTGATATAGTGGTTTATACTGCTGTGGGTGGAGTTGCAGGGAAATCAGTTGACCACAATCTATTGAAAAAACAAAAGGAGAATTCTGGAAGGCTCCATCATGAGATGGTGATTACATATTTTAGAAGATTAAGAAATGTCTTAGGAAATAGTTTAAGAATATTATACTTGAAGTAAAATTTTTACCTGTTGAGAGACTTTTTACTCTTATGAACATGTTTGACTTTGTTGGCATCAATCAAGATTTGGGGATAGAAGAGAGATGGTAGTGAGGAAGTTGTTCAGTTGCTCAGTCATGACTGACTTTGCGACCCTCTGAACTGCAGAATGCCAGGCTTCCCTGTCCTTCACTGTCTCCCAGAGTTTGCTCAAACTCATGTCCATTGAGTCAATGGTGTTATCCAACCATCTCATCCTCTGTTGCCTGCTTCTCCCCCTGCCATCAGTCTTTCACAACATCAGAGTCTTTTCCAATGAGTTGACCATTTGCACTCAGGTGACCAAAGTATTGGAGCTTCAGCTTTGGCATTGTTCCTTCCAGTGAATATTCAGGTTTGATTTCCTTTAGGACTGACTGGTTTGATCTCGCTGCTGTCCAAGGGACTCTCAATAATCTTCTCCAGCACCACAATTAGAAAGCATCAATTCTTCAGTGAACTGTGAGGAAGAATACACAATTATTTCAAGACCCTGCTCTAGAGTTATACTGCCTGTTTCAAATGCTAGAAATGGTCAGCTGTATAGCAAGTTATATAAACTTTCTTCACCTCAGTTCCATTATCTGTAAAATTAGATACTAGTAAGAGTACCTGTCTCATTAAGCTATTGAGAGGATAAATGAGATTGTGCATATACAGTTCTTACAGTACGTAAGTTCTTACTACTATTATTATTATTATTGTTATCACCATAAGGCTTTATGACCCATTAGTCAGAAGTAAATGGATTAGTTTGTTTCTTTTAGAGTTGAAGATGTAAGGCCATTAATTATTTTCACTGGCTTTTGGTGTGTGTGTGTGTTGTGATTTGAAAATAATTGAATCGCTACTGGTTGGAGAGCATCACTTCCTTTCCCTTTTAGTTTTAATTCTGTGGCAGCCAGTAAGTCTGTACTGAGATTATTCAACAGAGTCCTTCCAAGAGACCATTGCTTGAATGGAAACTGCATACCTGTACATGACCCAATCTTAGTTTCTAGAAGTTCCCTTCAGGTGATGCCAATTTGCTTTCTTTGTGAACGAAGAAAAGCATTGATTTCTTAAGTCTGTTAATTTTCTAAATAGCTTTATTTTATAGGACACACAAGAATTTGCAAGGAATAGAAGTTTTCTCAAATAGAGAAAAGTCGTGAGAACTGAACGGAGAGACGTTGAGAGCAGAGGAAACCCCAGGCGAGAGTGCAGCGTCTGACTCTCCTCCCGCCTCGGACAAGCTGACAGCTGACATCTGTGCTCCACCACATGACACTCCATTCTTTCCTCTCAAGGTGGGGACTGGATAAGGTGGTGAGATCTGCAGTGGACTGGGAGAAACTGCATAAGCCTGAGATATGCAGCTTTCCAGACTTCATACGGAGGATCCCTCAAAGTCTTTACAGGACACAGTAGCTGCTCCCATGAGACAGGAAGCAAATGTTCTGTCTTTCCTTCCACTCCCCACTGTAGAATTCCCCCTTCTTGGTTTTCCCCTCACTCCCTGTTCACCCAATCCCAAATATCCCCATATCATCCTCAGGTGGTCCAAAATTGCTCTTTCTGTCCAAGGTTGGAAACTGGTGATGCTCATGGTGTCTCTTACACCAAAATGGTCTTTTCCTCCATGTCAACAAAATGCCCCTCTCTGGAGTACCATGGGGTGTTGGATTTTAATGGGACCAAAGTAGTCCATGTTAAGGGCCTAAAGGAGAGATTGAGGGCAAAATAGAGGTGGAAACTTGCATTTTCCAAGTTTTCACCACTGTTATTTTTAACAGATTATTCTCTTTGGTTGGGTTGTCTGAAGAAGTCTTTGCAGTATGCATGTTTTTGCTGTGAGGGTCAAAAGTGCAGATGGTCACAGTTCTTGACGGCGGGGGTTGGGGTGGTTGGGGGAGGGCAGGGCAGGTAGCATAACTGTGTCAAGAGGCAGAGATAACAAATGGGGATGGTGGGATTGATGACCTGAAGGGGGTTGCCCACATTTAATAAGAACAGCTGGGGATTGTTCTGTCCCCTAAAACCACCTTCACCGTCTTCCCCACCCCAAATAGGGTGACCACAGAAGTAAACGAGCCCAGGGCTACACTGGATCCATGCCTGTCACCTCCACCAGCAGCCCAGTACCCTTCAAGGTACAGAGTGAAAAGAGACTATTCTCAGAAAGAGAGACTTAGAAGGTGAGTCAGATCCACCCTGCCCTGATCATATCTGTTTCTTCCAATTACTCTTTCTCACATTTTTACTCCTCCAGAATCCAAATTCTCTTTGTTAGTACAAAAAGTAAGTGGTTTTTACACTTATCCGAGGAACATGAAAGAGAAGTGACACTGATGGAATTTTATCATGGTTACAAATTCAAATTGAGATATTGTAATATAAGTTTCAGCCCCAAATCCATTTTTACTACAGTTCCTTGGCTAATTTGTAAAAACACAAATACATGAATAACCTAGTGTTTGCCATACTAAACCAAATTATCCAGAATACTTAAATATCCCCATTTCTTCATTGCCTTATCATTCTCACTTGACTTATTAAATCAGCAACACTGGTTGAATCATGAATAATTAGTTGTTCTGTACCAGAAAGAGTTGATTCCTGTTAAAGAATATTCCATACAAAGCTAAATGTAACCTGGAATTTGAGGGATGTGCAGAAGTGAGAGTGTATGAGCATACATGTAACTTCCATATTAATTTAACTGCGGACTTTTGTGAAACATTGTTGGAGTTGTGTCATAATCTAGCAAAATAATCAGTTCCAAAGTAATGTTCAAATTAGATGATAATAACATAGATAATCCTGCCTGTTTGTACACATAAACATTCTTTTCCATTGCAAAAATTAAAAAAAACATACTAAGTCAAGGGTTGAGCCTAATTAATTTTTCTTCACCTTATAGCTGACATAGGCAGAGGAAAGAAAATTATGGTTTGCTTTGCATCCTTCATTTGGAAGAAAGTCCATACCCAAACTAGAGTATAATTAATGACTTTCAATGAATACAAACATTTTAATGTATGAGGCACATCCTAGGAAAAGCAAGAATCAGATTAAGGAAAAAGTAAAAACATAAACCAGAAAAATAGATGTAAATATCCTTATAGGTCATAAAAGAGGATCACAGAAAATTTTCTTATACATATTCCATTTTAGATCTAGCTTCATGATAGTCCTGGTTATAGCTAGCCTTTAACTAATTAACTAGAGCAGTGGCATATAGTAAAGATAAAGTAAGCATTCTTAAATGTTCTCCAGTTTTTCTGATACATTTGTAAGTTCCTCACAAATACAACATATATGTACTTTCAGTTTTTAGAGAAGTTCTGATTTTATCTATTCTTTTTATTTTTTTACTTTGATTTTATCTATTCGTACTCTGATTTGTTTATCTACTCCTATTTTGATTAATCAGCTATAACATATAGCTACATTTAACTTTTATCTCCTTGAAAAGCTTTGCATATAAATAAATTCCTGAAGCAGAAAAGACCCAGACTTATTGTAAGGCTTGGGACAAAAGGTGTAACACTGGCGTGATCTTCCCTTCATGAGAACAGAAACACATTGGATTTGGTAGAGACTATTAATTTTTCTCCTTGGCCTCTTTCCTAGATAGCTTGAAATCAAAACTGGGTTCTGCTCCAGCTTATGTGTTCTTACTGGGAGCACTTACTAAACTGTGAGTGTGTTACCTGGTGCTAATGAAATCCACATGGGTTGCTCCAGGTTCAGTGGTTTCCCCTTCCGATTTCCTGGTTCTGGAGCTCTGTTCCCACTGGCCACCCCTCCAGTGAGAACTCTCAGGGCGCATTCTCCATCCAGTTTAAAGGAGTTTTGTGTGGAGAAATAAGTCAAATCAATAGCACATGTTAGAAATGACCACGGAGCCACCAATATCAAGATTTCCCCCAGTGACAAAGGTACATAACAGAGGATTACAGAGGGCAGGGAACTTAAGAGGGGAACAGTTTTGTTGGCATTAACACAAGAGTGGGCATAGTTAACATTCATTGAATGATAATTGAGTCAGGCCCTGGGCTAAGGATTTTGCTTCTATTATCTTATTTAATCCTTTTAAGGCTCATGAAAGGTAAGTACTAATCATATTCCTATTTTACTGATGAGTAAACTGAGGCCCAGAGGTGAGGTGACTTATTCGAATAAATAGTGGAAATGATAGATTTAAATATCATTCAATGAGCAGACTTTAATTGCTTAACATGTGTCTTACAATTTGGTCCAATGAAATCATTTAGTTATCTTCTTTTAAATGGTATAGAATTTGAAGGTTGTAGAATTCTCTTAACCTCAAATCAAAACTAAAACAACTTTAATTGGATTAAAATTGACCATCTCTGTTTTCCAGGATTTATGTGAGAATGGTTTGGTTAATTAATTAATTAATCAATTTTAATTTCAAAATTGTAAGCCTCTTTAAGTTTTGGTGAAGGTGGACATTTGAAACTCAATATTTCATTCAAGATGTTATTCTACCACCATAGTCTTTATTAATGTATCACTGAGCTTATAAAAAAAACAATAGAGTAATAGTGATCATTTATTAAGAACCTGTAACTGTGGTTCAGGGTCTGTACTAAATATTTTACATACAGTAATTTAATTTAATTCTCAGTAATATTCTAGCTGTCAATATCCCCATTTTTCAGATGAAAAAAAGAGGAATTCGGAGATTAAGCAATTTACTCCAGAGTCATGCATCCTTGATGTGGTGGGCCCAAGCGTAGAACCCATGTATGCCTGACTGCAAAAGCCATAATCATTACCTTTGTGTTGTGTCTTTTACATTCAAATGAACCAACAGATAGATAAGATAGTGAAAGAGTAAAACCTTTACAAATTGATAATTTTTCCCCAAATTATTTAATTGAAGAAAACTTGCTTCACAATACTGTGCTGGCCTCTGCCATATATTAGCATGAATCAGCCACAGGTATACATATGTTCCCACCCCTCTGGGTTGTTACAGAGCCCCAGTTTGAGTTCCCTGAGTCATACAGCAAATTCCCATGGTTATCTATTTTATACGTGTGTGTGTGTGTGTGTGTGTGTGTGTGTGCGCACGCCGTGTGCGCTTAGTCGCTCGGTCATGTCTGACTCTTGTGACCCCATCAGTTCAGTTCAGTCGCTCAGTCGTGTCTGACTCTTTGCGACCCCACGAATCACGGCATGCCAGGCCTCCCTGTCCATCACCAACTCCCGGAGTTCACCCAAACTCAATGTCCATCGAGCGACCCCATAGACTGTAATAAATTGAATAATTTTTATTGTCATAAATAAGCATTTTTAAATTGAGCCATCTTTGTTATTGTAGTAGCACTGTCACTTCCTGAGACAAGACATTCCATAGTGTGGAATTCAGTGTTCGGTGGCTCTGGCTCAGCCCTGGTGCAGGTAGGTTATGGAGCTCCACTCATGATGAGCTCACAGGTCTGAGGATAGCCTATGTGTGCGTGTTTGCTTGTAAAAACCAAACCAAAGTCAGGGGCAGAGTTGCGGCGCCTGGCAGTTCTCAGTCTTCACTCCTTAAATTCATTCAGAGGCAAGAAGAGAGCGCAGGTCCTGCTAACGCTGCCTTGGCCCAGAGCTTTGCGAGTACCCCAAACTTGGAAATTGTTCCTAGAGACGGTGGTGGTTTTCATTTGGCCAGGCAGTCTAATTATGATGCAAGTGGGCTTCCGGGCCTCAACAAGTTTTCTTTCACCTTGGGTGCCCTGAGGAGAAAGGAGGGGCTTGAGGTATGGCCTCATTGTTTGAGCCTGTTGTGCAGGTGCCTTGCTGGAAAACAATGGACTCCATTGATGGTGCGTGGCCTAGCACAGGCCAAAACCAGTGTGTATTGCTGTAGGCAGGTATGTGAGTCAACAGTGAGGCAAAACCAGGTGGGGGTCCAAGATTGAAAATGGCCCCCTTCTCCTGACAAAATTCATCACGGCTATGCCGGAGACTACCTCAATATTTTGAAATACCCGTCTGTGAGTTTGGACAGACGCTTCAGCTCCAAAGCCCCTGATATTATGGCAGATGCTTCTATTTTCAGAATCTTCCACAAATAGAGAAGTCTTGAATGTGGAAAATTATATGCACTTTATTTTTAAAGAAATTATGTCTAAAGAACTGTCTTTCCTGCAAAAGGGGAAAAAGAACTTAGAATATTTCTTGGATTTGTTTAAATTTTCTTGTTTACTGGAAGAAATAAACACAGATAAGAGGATAAAATATGTCGTGGGAGTTTTAAAGAAACTCATTATTGTGATTTTCAATAAGGAATTATTAAGAGGCTTAATTTCACACAGCTAAGCTGTGCTTCAGGCCTGATTTTTCTAAGCCAAAAGCTTCTAAGCAAAGGGGCACACAGACATGGAAATACATACGTGGAAAAATACAGACATGGAAAATCAGGTAGGAAGAGGCATAGGAATATAGCCCAGTCTTGCCCTGAAACACTCATAAGAGAGCAATCATTCATTTATTCATCTTTTAAATTATGAAACACTTATTAATCTCATATAACCTGGCACTATACATATGTTTTTGATCCTTGGGCATTAGTTTTGCAGGTTTCTTGGTTTCCAAGTTGTGGAATAAAGTTCACCATTAAGCTGAGGCCAATATGACTATTTTCATTGTCTCAAAAAACTTTACTGGTAATAACCAGGTGCCAGCACCGTGATTTGCACTAGGGACACAAGAGGAAGCAGAACTGGCTTATTCCTTCCTATACTTTCTCTTCTTGGGTAGAGCAGGACGTCTGTTACCCTTCAACTAGAATATAAGAGCAACTCCAGTGTGATAGAAATAAACACGGTAAAGTATGACAAGTACCTGGCAAAGAGACAAACTTTGTGGGCGGATAAAACTCTTGAAGCCTCAGTATCCTCATCTGTAAAATGGGAACAGTAGGAATTAGTAGTATTAGTCGCTCAGTCATGTCTGACTCTTTGTGACCCCATGGATTGTTGCCCACTGGGCTTCTCTGTCCACGAGATTCTCCAGACAAGAATACTGGAGTGGGTTGCCATTCTCTTTTCCAGGGCATCTTCCCGACCCAGGGATGGAACCTGGGTTTCCTCCTTTGCAGGCAGATTCTTTACTGTCTGAGCCACCAGGAGAGATTTAAATGGTTGTTGTGGGGATTAAATAAGATGGACCAGAAAGGGTGCTAGCCATTGTTGTTATCAGTTTTGGATATCTTGTTTCTCTCAGTCTTTCTACAGCTACATTTATGGATGACCTTGTCGAATGAGGCCATATTCAGTGCCCCAGAAGGCTTGTCATATGGTATTTCAAAGGACATGAAGTAGACTTCGGTTACTTAAAAATCTCATATTCTTGCCTGATTAGCACCATATTCTAACATTTATTTCCCCAGTGCTCCGTTCTCAGCCCCATTTTCACCTTACAATGTATTCTTTTCCTTCTTTTTGTCTAACAGGGACAAGGAGGGTGGCAAGGAAGGGGTTTCCCCTTTCCTGATTCCCAAAGTTACCCTCGCTCTGAGTCTCTACTGAGGGAACCAGCTTGTCTACCTGTGGGAAGATTAGAAAACCAACCCCCAGCCTTGGCTCACCAGCATGGATGTGTGGGCAGCAGCCAAGCTGAGAAACCCATCTGGACATCAGGGCCCCCTGGGGAAAACATGTCTGGCTCTGTTTGTATTGGCTTCCAGAGCAGCCTTCTGACTTGATGTTGTGCTAACTGGGGATTGTGGGAAAGTCCATCTGACCAGCAGCTTCCCGCAGGTGGCTTTTGATTAAGCCAATGGAGGGGCCTGAGAACCAGCATGCAGCCTGGGTCTCCAGGGAGGTCTGAGTCAGTATGGACACACACCTCCCCTTTCCTGGAGGAGAAAAGTGGAGAGCAGGGAAGGATCAATGCAGTCTCAGAAGCCAATGTCACGTGCAGAAACCAAAAATTTGATTTTCACTGTTTGACTTAATTTGAACGGTAGCACTGACCCTACACTTGGCTGCCATGGGACAAAGGGTTTTCTCCAGCTGGGGTCATTGAAGAGTGGACTCTAGGTCAGCACTGAGTAAAATTTAACTTCTGTTTGTTTTTCTCCCTTTACTTATAACACTATTGGCCCCAAAACACACTCCCCCACTCCTCCCTATCCATTTCTCTCACCGTGTCCTGACCAGGTTTCTGACATGGACACTCTGAAAGCAGAAATCATTTCACTGCTTTTGACTTACTGGCCTTCCCAAGGTTGGGTTAAATCTGATAAGAGTCAAATGAGTTTTGTTTGGCGGCAGCCAAAGAAGGAGCAGGTCCTAAGGGGAGAGAACAAAGTGAAGTTTGTGCATGTGACCATACCTTGGCCTCATCTGGCCTCCTGGGGCTTGCCCTTTCTCTTTCTGTCTCCTTCCTTCCAGGGCGGTTTGTGCTCCGCAGCTTCTGATTCTCTCACGTGTGTCAGCTCATCCCTCCCTCTGCCCTGGTCCTGTCCCTTCCTCCTTCCCTTCTCACTGTCAGGAGTTGGCCAGTTAGCAAACCCACAGGTACGAAGGCAGGAATGACTGACTGCCCCACGCTCTCCGCTTTTCCAGTACCTTTGCGTTTTCTCATGGATCAGACTTCATGGAATTTCAGGATGGGGATCAGAAACTCTGTAAGGGTCAAGATTTAAAGACAGGGTTAGATTTGGGTAGAGAGCCATGTAGATTTTTACAGAGCCAGGTAGATTTGGGTCTCAGCCATGCGTGTTTTGATCAAGTTGCCTAATCATTCTGAGCGTCAGTATTCCCAACAACAGAAGACAGCATCTTTTTTTTCAGAAATGACTAGTGGAAAGTGTCTAGCTCTATGCCACCTCGCAGATACTTCATAAATCTTCAGGGTGATTGTGGTTATCAGGCTGCACCATCTACACCTGAGCTGAATCCTAGATGAGGGATGACTGTGAAAGAGGTCTATTATGGTGGGGAGGCACGATTACCTCTGTCTTCCTGTTAGTGTTGTGTCCCACGGCTGACTCTGAGGAAATTGAGAAGCCAAAGAAGGATGAGAGAGAAACAAGCACATGTAACGATGTTGCCCTGCCTGGGTTACATAACAAGTGGTGACAAGCTTGGTCACCAAAGTCGCCAGGGTTTCGTTCACCCGAGGAGACAAGAAGCTCGGGGAACCAAGCCTCTTGGATAATAGGCAGTATTAGGTACACTCTGCTGAGACTGGTTACCCTGTCTCTGAGGGGTTCCTAAGTGCCCTGGTGACCTCAGCTTTCACAGGCCACCATTTTCTTTTGAGGCCAGTGATTTTCCAGCCTAGCTGCCTGTTCGAACCTCGTGTGGGAGTGGGCCTGACTAGCTTTAAAAGTACTTCAGGTGAATCCACTGTTATCAGAGCTGAGAATCACTGTTTCAGACCCAGGCTGAGCCTGTCAAGGGTTCTTCTGTGGAGGGAATTTCTTTTGGTAGAGTATTCTCCCCAGATGGATCCCAAATGATCAGAAAAGGTTGATGGTAATTATTCATGTTGCTTAATTTGTGTCACGCTTTAAAATCATTTATTTACTTTAAACTTTATACATTCCTTATTCCAACAAGCACCATCTAATTTGGTATAGTTATCTTGCTTAAGCAAATAGATCCCAGCCTTCCAATTAAAAAGAAAAAAATGCAAGGAAGGAAGGGAGAATCATTACTGCGGCTTATTTCTGGAGTAACATTGAGTCACTTAGGGGTCGTTAAGCTTACGGGTGAGTCGAGGGAACCTTCTAGGGTGACTCCTTCTTTTCTCTAAACTGGTTGATTAAACAGGAAGCCTCACATGTATTGATGGATACCTCATCTCCTAGGAGTCCTCCTCCATCATCCAAGCTTTTTTTTTGAAAAGGCAAACTCTGCAATTGACACACATGTGATGAGAAACCAGCATACTAGCGGTTGACCAGGTTTCTACTCTCATTGCCAAGATGTAGCTGTTACATCCCTAGACTTCTAGGAAAATATATTTTATTCTAAAGAGCCACTATGAAACTTAGTGTTGGCGTAGTAAGTGTCAGGGAAAACTGAGGCTGATGGCATTGCTGTTTTATCTGGAAGGATTACCGGGAAGCTCTAGGTCTCCCCGCTGTCAAATATCGATGTTGGGTTTTGTGGAAGAGTGATGTGACCACTCATGTTAGGTTCAGATGAGCATTATTAGGACTGAGGGTGAGAAGTTTGAAAGAGACACATAAGTACTAAGTATGATGGAGACACTTTTGTCCTCCATGTTGACTGAGCCGCGCACCAGAGTGTCTTGTTCAAACACCTGAAGGTCAGTGTGGTGAGTACTTTTTTTTTTTTTTTTTAATTTAACAGATCTAATGAAGGTCCAGTGGGGAATACATTTGGGAAGGCGCTCCAAACTTGGCTCTGGAGGCTCCTCTGGCAGGGGGAGGCCACCTCTCAGCTGCCCACACCTTCTGGAGTCCAAATCTCAGGCCAGAGATGGGCTGGCCTCCCAAGCTTGGGCTGTGGAATCACCACCTGGGTGCCGGCTGGGTTCCAGGCCAGCCAAGCTGAGACAGGACAGGTCCTTGTAGCCCAGGCTGGTGCGTGGCTGAGTAGCTGGGTTATTAGTTACACCGAAGACTTTCAGCTGGCCAGGCAGAAGGGCTCCATACGCCGAAACCAACGCAGGAGGAAGAAGGTAAGAGGATAAATTCAATCTGCTTCTCAAAGGTTTTTACACGCTTATGAGAATTTTAGAGGAAGGAGCTTTCATTGTAAGGTGTTTAAGCCACTGTTATCCATATCAATACGCTCAGGAAACAGACTTAAGGAAGGTAAATCTTTGTCCCAGAGCTTCACAGCAACATTTAAATCGAGGTCTACCTGACCCTAATTTACTATAACCCTATCCTAATTGTAGTGTTTCTGCTTTGCTCCTATTTTTTTTTTTTTTGTATTTGTTCTTTATGTAACATTTGTATAGTATCTTCAAAAACTCATCAGCATAAATTCAAATCTATATTCAGTATATATTTGGGGCAGTGATCTACCCAGTATTTGGTCTGGATGGCAGGCAGATTTTTTAGATGTGCTAGTAGATATGCATTGGAGAAGGAAATGGCAACCCACTCCAGTATTCTTGCCTGGAGAATCCCAGGAATGGGGGAGCCTGGTGGGCTGCCGTCTGTGGGGTTGCACAGAGTCGGACACGACTGAAGCCACTTAGCAGTAGCAGCAACAGTAGATATGGTATACCATGGAGGGGCCATCCATGAGATGTATTTTCCAAGTGAGTTCATTAAATGAGAGACTCAATAATAGGAAGACTAACATAGGTCTGATTTCAGTATGTCAGGTCTGCTTTATATTAGCTGTTGAGTCGAGGTTCCATTCTTACCCTCTGTGAGCAGAAATTGTCTCTGCACTAACCAGGTATGTTGGGGTGCTGGGGGTGGTGCATACCTGGGTTCTCAGTCCTGCCTAGCAGATCCAGGTCACCTCCAAATTCTGGCCCTCCTGCCTCTCAGCTGATGACCTAGAGCAAGGCATGTATGTATGTTTTCTCATGGCCTTTTTCTCATGGGTGGTTGTAATTAAATGAAATAATATGTTAGGGCTTCCCTGGTGGCTCAGTGGTAAAGAATCTGCCCGCCAATGTGGGAGATGCAAGAGACGTGGGTTAGATCCGTGGGTCAGGGAGATCCCCTGGAAGAGGAAATGGCACCCCAGTCCAGTATTCTTGTCTGGGAAATCACATGGACAGAGGAGCCTGGTGGGCTGCAGTCCATGGGTTTCTAAAGAGCTGGTGACTAAACAAGATGCTAAATGAGACGTTAAGTGTCTTCTGTGGTGCTAATATAGTTTTCTTTCTTCTTGCCTTCCTTGTGAAATACTAACTTAGTTCCCATTCAGCACAGGTCTTGTACTAGCCGCTGAAGTTTCAGCAATAAATCAGACCTGTTTCTTTCTGAACTTAAAACTCAGTGAGAGACAGACTAAAATCAAGTACAAAAGCTAACTACACCTTGTGACGAGTGCTATAAGAGAAATAGAAGGTGCAGAGACAGACGGTCAGTGTGAGGCACCAACCTAAGAGCCGCCAGTTGCTATTAATTGGATTGTTGCTAAGATTATGGTTCAAGTGAGTTCTTGTTTTAAAAAAAAGACGATAATGTAATTTTCAAATATATGCAAAATTAAACTCAGCTGTAAACAGTTTCCATTAATGACTGCTCATGTTTGATGGTATTCTCTATTTCTATATCCTCTGGCAACTGGATTATTTTGTCAGAAATATTAGCTATCATATTATGATCAGTAAATATTTCAGTATTTATAGATCTATTTATAAGTGACAAATATAATAAGTAAATGGTTCAGATAATCTTACTATTATAGATAAATCTTTGAGGGCCTTGGAGCTGAAAATCGTGGCTAAGTCTACCTGGTAGACTTTCTCTTCACTGTGTGTAATGCTTACTTGGACCTTGGAAGATCCAAGCTATTAGATGTTGAAGTAAATCAATATGTGGAAAGTTCTTAGAAAAATGTCAACACAATGTATTTGTTCAGTAATTGTTAATTATTAGAGGGGTTAGAGTGTGACCAGAATTTAAAAATGAAATTTTGAACAAATGAATTTTGAACAAATGAATTTTGAACAAATGAAAAATTTGTTCAGATTTTTGCTTAGGAACTTTCCTGTCTTAGACGTAATGAACTGATGATTCATAATGGCTAATGAAGGTTTCTCATAAACCAAGACCCTAAACTTCACAGGTTTGGTAGACATTTAGAGAGAGCTACTAAAGAAAGAATGAAACTACTGAAGAAAGTGAATGCAACTTTTGTTTGCATGTAGTATGGCCTTTTGACTTATGTTAGTATTCTGTCATTGAATTTTTGCAAAATATTTTATTTTGTAAATCCAGGAAAACATTCAAATAATAATAAGCTAAGATCTGCTTTATTTACTTAATGGAAATCATCACAACCATCTGTCCATGCTCTTTGCCTCGATTGACTGTCCACTATGTATCACACATGCTAAGTTGTGTCTGACTCTGTGACCCCATTGACTGCAGCCCACTAGGCTCCACTGTCCATGGGATTCTCCCAGCAAGAATGGGAGTGGAGTGGCTGCCAAAGGAAGGCTGGAGTGGGTTGCCATGCCGTCCTGACCCAGGGATCGAACCCATGGCTTTGTCAGGAGGGTTCTTTACCACTAGCACCATATGGGAAGCCCCAATATATATCAGGTACTTGTAAAATTCTGGAGATTCATATATAAATGTTATAGTATCTGGCTCACAGACACACTTAAACAAAATGAATAAACAACACCATGGGGCCTAACAGAGACCTAGTTAATGTGCAGATGGCAATCGATTCTCTTAGGCCAATTCAATGTGAGCAATGAAGTGGTGAAGTAAAGGCATATGGCCCAACGAAAACATCTTGAAGGAGTTGATATTTGAGTTGGACTTAAAGGACAGGTTATATTATGCTGTGTGGGGGAACAGGGGAAGGGCATTTTAGGTGGTAGTAGGAGGTGATGCAGAGCAGTGAAGTGTAGCAGTGTCCTTGTATTTTGGGAAGACTGCATTTTCAGGTGACTTCTTCAGTGGATATGTGTGGACATGGCTGGAAGATGTCCTGTGAGTTTTAGACTCCAAGCATTGTATTAAATATATTTTATTGCTTTCTTAGGGCGGTTGTGGCTATACACTAAAATTTGGACTTTATGCCTTAGGATATTGGGAAAAGCACAGATTTTGGAGAATAAAGGAAGCCATAATTAGGAGAGCAGAGGTGTGATTTGGTACAGTGTATCACCAGCGCGTGACTGTCCCTGTGACAGTGGCTCCCCCTGCCCTACTCTGCCCCCTTGCCACCCCCCACCCCCATATCCCTTGTGAATTTCTCCAGGTTCATTGTTTTCCAGATTAGAATCTTAATATAAGAGGAGAAGGGGACGACAGAGGATGAGATGGCTGGATGGCATCACTGACTCGATGGACGTGAGTCTCAGTGAACTCCAGGAGTTGGTGATGGACAGGGAGGCCTGGCGTGCTGCGATTCATGGGGTCGCAGAGTCAGACACGACTGAGCGACTGATCTAATCTGATCTGATTCTTTGTAATTTCATGAAGATGGATGGTGGCAGGTGAGGGGAGAATCCATGAACTATTTTCAATTTTCCAAAAAGCTCAAGGAAATTAAACACTGCCTTACAGGGTTAAAACCAACCTTCTCATCAAAGCTGCAGGACCTTTGCTTCAGTTATGACTCTGCAGTAAAGACATTTGGCCACCAACTTTGGGAAGGTTTTCCTTTCAGAGAGCTTACATGGTTCAGGAATTTCAAACATAGGTTTTAGAAGCAGATAGTTTTGATTGTGAGCATTGGCTCTGTGACTTCTTCTGGTCTATGTGATGGGTGCCAACTTATTCATCTTTTGAAGCCTCACTCTCCTTGGTTAACTACTAGGATAGACTTCACATCTTAATCTCATTATGTAAGTAGAGAGTATGGCCTGCCTGTGGAAATGATGAATGCTGCCAGGTAAATTACCACCTTTTGTGTGTCCATCAACATCACTGGGCAAAATTGTTCCTATTTGGGGTCCTCATTGAGGATCATCTGCTGCCAGGGTTTGATGGTCACACTCTGGACTCCAGCTTGCCCCTGTATCTGCTGATGGCTTTGTCTGAATGCCTTCAAGACCCGCATTGATCCCCTCCTTTTTGCCCAGTGTCTGGCTGAGAGGATTTCCTGAGCCTGACTGCTTGCCTCTGTCTTGCAAAAGCTGGAGAGAAACACTCTCAGTGCCATTTCCCACCCAGCTCATCAGTCAACTTCAAGACTTCAAACGCCGCACTCTGTTTCAGTTTGCTGTTTTCTATACCTGACACATACACAAATGTGTTCAGTGCACATTTCCTATGCTTGGGCATGGCTTTGGGGAGCCCTAATGGAGGCTCAGTGGTTTCATGCTTTTTAGTCTCTATTGCCTGAAAGAACCGATACAAAGGCCAAACAAAGAGGTGGTAGGTATGGATGTCATTTAATGTTACAGTCATATGGCAAGTCTGAAAATGATTTCAGAGTTAGCAGTGTGCCCTAAATGGCCTGTTCATATAAAATAAGCTCCTCTCGAAAATGGCTTGAAATTTAACTTTCTTTTATTGAGTTGACTCTTAGAAACATAGAATCGTTGACAACTCATATCCAACACTGTTCATTGTTCCGCGCTGGGCAAACATAAAGCAATTCTCTTTGGATAACTGCCCATGTACTTTACTGTTCATATACGCTTTCCAAAAGTTTCAGATCTGGAAAAACATAAAAAAGTCAGGAAATCTCACTTGAACAAGCTTTCTTGGGCAGCTTTGTGGCAAATAATGCTTCCTGTTACATAGGAAATACTCTTAAACTTAGCTTCATTTATAGTACTTTGGCTGGCCTGCTATTTAAGCTGTGAATTCTCTTTGGTTCCTAGTAACAGAAATGAAAAAATGAGACAACAACAACAAAAGTGACTTGAGGACGTTTAGGGTTTTATTTTTCTCTCACATAAAATATATTGGGGGATTGGTACTGGGGTGATATGGCAGCTCCCTGCTGCTGTCAAAGACTGAGGGCCTTCTAGGTTTGTGCTCCAGTAGCCACAGGGGGCACCTCTTAACTTCATACTGTCAGGATGACTGCTGGAATGCCAGCCATCATGCCGATGCTCATATAGGGAAAACTGAATGAGAAAAGGGCAAAATAAGTATATGAAGTCATGCCTGAAGAGATTTTTCTGGAAGTCCCTCCCTGTCACTTGCACTCACATCCCAACAGTCATAATTCTTTCACCTGACATTCTTAGGCTGCAAGAGAGTTTGATTACATATTCAAATGGGCCTATTTCCTCCTTTAATACAACTAGTGTTTGTTCGTAAGGAGAGAATGGTTATTTGGCAGGCAAGTAACAGTCTCTGATACATCTACCTTCAATCATAACTAGAATTTTTACTTATTCTTGGTTGAAAATCATAAGGGAAAAATGGAAAAGTTAATTTTCTAACTACAAAGAGATATAAGTGGTTTTTATAGTGAAGAGCTAATTAGATACTCCAGCCTATAACAGTACATTTGAGAAGACTTGTATTGGACTTTCTTTGGTTTCTACTTGTAATCTTAAACTTAAGGGGTCTCCTTGTATTCACTGTTCTCTTGCAATTGTTCAGTGGAAGTTTCATGATACATTTATCTTGTTATAATAAAGAAGGACATTTGGGTGAGAAGACATTATGTAAACACCTAGTTCCAAGGACATTTTCTAAGATCGGTTTCTTGTTTTCTGGTGATGATGGCACTAAATTAGCTGGTAGGAAGGAAGTAAATAAGAACACTTTTGAGAACTACAGAAAAGTATAATACAGTGCTTTTCTATTATCTTTATTTTTTATTTTTAATATTTTATGATATATCCTTGTAGTCCACTTACTCTTTTTTTAAATTTTGTTTTATATTAGAGTATAATTGATTTACAATGTTACATTTAATTTCAGGTATAAAGCGAAGTGGTTCAGTTATACATATATCAATTATTTTTCAGATTCTTTTCTCATATTGGTTGTTACAGAATATTGAGTATGTGCTATACAGTAGGTATTTGTTAATTATCTATGTTATATATAAGAGTGTATATTTTTTAATCCACAACTCCTAATATATCCCCCCCACCATGCTTCCACTTTGGTAACAAGTTTGCTTTCGAAGTCTGTGAGTCTATTTGTTCTGTAAATAAGTTCTTTGTATCATTTATTAAAAGATTCCACATGTAAGTGATATCATATGCTGTTTCTTTTTCTCTGTTTGACTTACTTCACTTAGCATGATAACCTCCAGGTCCATCCATTTTGCTACAAATGGCATTACTACATTCTTTTTAATGGGTGAATAATATTCCATTGTATATATGTATCACATCTTCTTTATTCCTTTGTTGATGGACATCTAGGTTTCTTCCATGTCCTTTCTATTGTGAACAGTGCTGCAATGAACGTTGAGTGGCATGTATCTTTTTGAATTATGATTTTCTTCAGATATATGCCCAGCAGTAGCTTTGTTATCTTTAATAGTGAGATTATTTCTTCATATAAAACCATGGTGGCTCAGTCAGTAAAGAATCTGCCTGCAAAGAGGGAGACCTGGGTTCATTACCTGGGTTGGGAAGATCCCCTGGATAAGAGTATGGCAACCCACTCCAGTCCTCTTGCCTGGAGTATTCCATGGACAGAGGAGCCTGGCTACAGTCCATGAGACGACTGAGCAACTAACACTTTCACTTCTTTCAAAAGCAAACTGAAAATTTCCTGTTGTTCAGTCGCTAAATCATGTTCAACTCTTTGCAACCCCATGGACTGCAGCGTGCCAGGCTTCCCTCTCCTTTACTATCACCCAGAGTTTGCTGGAAATCATATCCATTGAGTTGGTGATGCCATCTTCTGTCACTCCCTTCTCCTCCTACCCTCAATCTTACCCAGCGTCAGAATCTTTTCCAGTGAGTTGGCTCCTTGCATCAGGTGGCCAGAATATTGGAGCTTCAGCTTCAGCATCAATCCTTCCAGTGAATATTCAGGGTTGATTTCCTTTAGGATTGACTGGTTTGATCTCCTTATAGTCCAAGGGACTCTCAAGAGTCTTCTCCAAACCACATTTTGAAAGCATTAATTCTTTGGCGCTCAGCCTTCTTTATGGTCCAACTCTCATATCCATATATGACTACTGGAAAAACCGTAGTTTTGACTATACAGACCTTTGTCAGAAAAGTAATGTCTCTGCTTTTTAATATGCTGTCTAGGTTGGTCATAGCTTTTCTTCCTAAGACCAAGCATCTTTTAATTTCATGGCTGCAGTCACCATCCACATGACTTTGAAGCCCAAGAAAATAGTCTGTCTCTGTTTCCATTCTTTCCCTATCTATTTGCCATGAAATTAAAAGACACTTACTCCTTGAAAGGAAAGTTATGACCAACCTAGATAGCATATTCAAAAGCAGAGACATTACTTTGCCAACACAGGTCCATCTAGTCAAGGCTATGGTTTTTCCAGTGGTCATGTATGGATGTGAAAGTTGGACTGTGAAGAAACCTGAGCATCGAAGAATTGATGCTTTTGAACTGTGGTGTTGGAGAAGACTCTTGAGAGTCCCTTGGACTGCAAGGAGATCCAACCAGTCCATCTAAAGGAGATCAGTCCTGGGTGTTCTTTGGAATGAATGATGCTAAAGCTGAAACTCCAGTACTTTGGTCACCTCATGCGAAGAGTTGACTCATTGGAAAAGACTGTGATGCTGGGAGGGATTGGGGGCAGGAGG
>NW_011494948.1:8441461-8463058 GCF_000754665.1 Bison bison bison | reverse complement strand
AGAGACAGGAGGAGAAGGGGACGACAGAGGATGAGATGGCTGGATGGCATCACTGACTCGATGGACATGAGTCTGAGTGAACTCCGGGAGTTGGTGATAGACAGGGAGGCCTGGCGTGCTGCGATTCATGGGGTCGCAAAGAGTCAAATATGACTGAGCAACTGAACTGAACTGAACTGATGGGACTGGATGCAATGATCTTAGTTTTTTGAATGCTGAGTTAATTTAAGCCAGCTTTTTCAATCTCCTCTTTTACCATAGTCTAGAGACTCTAGTTCCTCTCACTTTCTGCCATTAGGGTGGTATCATCTGCATATCTGAGGTTGTTGCTATTTCTCCCAGCAGTCTTGTTGTTTAGCTTTATTAAAAAAGATAAAAAGCAGTCTTCCTCTAGTTGAAGCATGAGTCAAGTATCCCCACTATTTCTCTCTCCTTCTTGACCCTAGGGTTCTTGGCATGGAATAACAAGGTCTCCAGAGAAAAATTTTTTTAAAAACCTCTGTTTCTCTAGAGTCTTGTCTCCATTCTGCTATTGGCTGGGTCTGTGACCTTGGGCCAATTCCTTTCCTTCTCTGGGTCCTTCGTTTTTGAAATAAAAGACAGGGAGGTTGGATTAGCTGATCTTAAAGAGCCCTCCTAGCTGCATGTTCCTGTAATTTCCTGGTGACCAATGGGCCAGCTTCTAGTATCAAGTCTGATCTGTTCTTTTCTCACCAAAATGGTTGGTTGTTAAAGCAATCAAATCATTAATATGGACTAGAAAGAAAACCTGGAAGTAAGAATGCTTTTCTCTTAAATATTTTCCTGCTCATAGGGAAATAGCTGAAGGAACGTTGTGGTGGACTTTAAATCACATTCAAGCATTTATCTCATTGAGTTCTATAGAAGGAAACCAACACCCGTGAAACTGACCATTTCAAAGTATCTATTCCCTGAAAAGAACAGCAATCATTGTTCTTCCATATTTTCTTTCATTTAAATTACATGACATTTATCATAAGAGATATTATTTCCTCCTTCATCCAGGAAACTGGACCAAACTTGTACTGGATTTGAACTCTTACCTTCTGTCCTTAACATTTTCACTGATGGAGTCCCAGCTAATCCTATATTAAAAGGTCAAAATCTCAAACTAGGTAAGGCCTTGGATGTGCCCCAAGGAGCTTTAGTGACTAGTGTTCATTTCTTCCGGTATTGTTTCCTTGATAACAGTTGCACTCACTCTTTGCTTTACATTAATCTATGGGAGGGGGTGATTAAAATGCAAATGCTCTGGTCTCCTTCCTGCTCCAGAGATCTTCACTTGGCAGATCTGGGGTGGATCCCAGGTGTATGCATTTTAATTCTCTGCTCAGATTACTCTTGTGGCCCAGGAATGGTAGAGAACCACAGCATTAGACCTACTGGAGGTAGGGACATTCATGGCCTATCTTCCTAACTAGATGGTAGGCCCTAGTGGAATGGGCACTGAGCCTTTTTCATTTCTGTTGTTGTTGTTTGTTTGTTTATTTGGTCTGTGGTAGGGGTTAAAAAGTATTTGCAGATTCAGTTCAGTTCAGTCACTCAGTCGTGTCCGACTCTTTGCGACCCCATGAATCACAGCACGCCAGGCCTCCCTGTCCATCACCAACTCCCAGAGTTCACTCAGACTCACGTCCATCAAGTCAGTGATGCCATCCAGCCATCTCATCCTCTGTCGTCCCCTTCTCCTCCTGCCCCCAGTCCCTCCCAGCATCAGAGTCTTTTCCAATGAGTCAACTCTTCCCATGAGGTGGCCAAAGTGCTGGAGTTTCAGCTTCAGCATCATTCCTTCCAAAGAAATCCCAGGGCTGATCTCCTTCAGAATGGACTGGTTGGATTTGCAGATTAACAGTAAGAAAAAAAGAGAAGAGGAAATTTATCTGGAGTTAAGCACAGAATTCACTCCCACTGGTGAAGAACAGACTGTCTACCAGCACAAGTAAGAAGAGAAGGGTTCTGTTCCATGGGACAAATTCTCATGAGCACTTCAGGATTCAGATTAGCTGGCCAACTAGCAGCCCCTGTCCTGTCCCACCTCCATTCATTCCTCTTCTGCTGATTTATTTTCATCCAAACACTTAACACCTGCGTGTCCTGTCCTGCTCTCCACCCCTACTACCACTAGTGCTAGTTACTTGAGAATCAGAATCTGCTCTGCTGCTCACTTCCATACTCCCAGTGCACACAACGGTCCTTGGCACACAATGAAGGGAATGAAGAAAGAATTATGTGATGTCCTGAGTCACAGCAGGAAAGAGTGAGATTGGAGGGGATACAGGCTAGTCTTGAGTATTGCAGGGCTCGTGAGGCAAAATGCTAAATTACTCCAACACTTAATTAGCTATTTTTATTAAGTGTCCAAGCCTCCTTCATTTAATGGGTGTTTTACTCCTTTTATCTCAAGAAAGATGGCAGAAGTTTGTGTCTTTTGGCTTTGATCACATTATTTCTGGGTTTTGTTACTTAATAAGGCAGAAGTTTAAATTAACATCATTCTCCATTGCCTGTTGAGGGGTTAGCTGTACTGTACAGAATGGGTTTTGGCAATTTTTCAATGGAGGGAAGAAAAGGAAACCTCTTTTGGGGAGTTGTAGTGGGGGAAGGAGGGAAAGCCATTTACCTGAGCCCCTGGGGCTCCATCTGTTTTCCAGAAAAGGTCTGCCGTGAAATCGAGTCCTTTGAGCCTTGTGAGGGTGACAGCTCAGGGGCAGGTAGGAGGAGGACTGGGCCAGCTATAGCCTACAGTCATCACGGAGCCAAAGAGGAAGTTTGGAAGGTGAAGTCACAGTCTGTCCTGTGTTCAGGGCCCTCTCATCCTTCACAGTGCAATCAAAAGCATTGTCAGGCTGAGCAAAAGCCACTTCTGCAGGTCCTCCTTAAAATGTGCAATTGCCTAGGCTCTGATCTGAGGCTCATGCGAACAGGATGTGCATTTACTCTTTTTCCTCTCCATTCACTCATGGCAGGGCTAGTGTGATGGCTTACAGAACACGGTAACACTGGCTTGTTGCACATTTAGATCACTTCAGCCAAAGGTCTGTGCCTGTATTAATTAGCTTCTGCGAAAACATTGCCTTCACTTAAACTGTTTGAATACATCTTGTTGAATCATCGGCTTGACTCAAGTGTTATTAATTCAAGAATCAAAATGTCTTTTGTCCCTATCAGATAAACGTTGCCATAGCAAATGTAGCGTAAACAGATTTGTTCAAGCCACAACAACCTATAGAAGCCCGCAGACAAAGGAGGACCAGTTTCGCCTTCACAGAGGCCCTGGTGCCGCAGTTAATGCCACCCAGTGGCCTAGAACACAGCCACACAAACCCCATACTGATGAGTGGACCCTGGGACCCACTTATCCCATGGAGAAGCCTTTGTCATTGGAGGGTTTTTATCAAATTTGAACAGTCAGTGGAACATCTGGCTTTAATACTGATAGAAGCTGTCGGATTTTGGCTGTTCTCTGGCCTTGCATATTTTCCACCCTCTGTATCAGCGCCTGTTGTCAGTGATTTGATGAAGTTAAATGGACTGCATTTGATTCCTTGAGCACAAGAAAAATTACAGAATAAGTGTGCAGTGAGTTGCTCTGGGTTAGGATCCCAAAACATTTAAGAAGCAAAGAGAATGAAGAAAGCAGTTTCCAAGACCTCATCTCAGGTGAGCCCACCTTGTTTACCAAGAATCAAGGAGGGTGCAGTTAAACCATATGGGTGATGTCACTGAACCAGTACCAAGTTTTGTGGGTTTGATTGCAGCCAGAAAAAGAAAAAGGATGGTGAGAGGGAGGCGCAGGACTGAAATGAGTGTGCAGGGTCTTTTGATGTCAGTCTTCCCCAGAGGACCTTGTCAATCTCACCCACCCTCTGCCAGGCCAGTTGATGTTGTCTGGCACAACTGGCAATCACGGCGCAGAAAATGACAGGACCCAAGTGAAGATGGAGATTGAATTCACACCTCATCACATCCCATGAAGGGCAATTTTTCAAGGTCAGCATTTAGGTGAATTAAAGGAACAGCATTTGGCAGAGGGCCCTCTGCTCACCCCTCGGCAGGCCATCCATCCAGCTGCCACTCTTTGTGTGCAGGGGGAACTCTCTCTCTCTCTCTCTCTCACACACACATGCACACGCACACATACCCGGCACTCTAATGAGCACATCTGTGTCCTACCAAGCAGACTGGTGGGTTTGGGTGCAGATCTTAT
The DNA here is from genome assembly GCF_000754665.1 of Bison bison bison. Taxonomy (NCBI): domain Eukaryota; kingdom Metazoa; phylum Chordata; class Mammalia; order Artiodactyla; family Bovidae; genus Bison; species Bison bison. Next base: position 8,458,830 of record NW_011494948.1, on the reverse strand, counting down.
TTGTTAAAAAAATGCCCCCATGATGTCCAAGAGAGGAAAACTGAGACAGCAATTGTAAATACATCGGTGAAGGGAAAATAGGCTCAAGAAGTACCAAATTATCTTCATCTGGGAGCGAGAGAGTTTCATCTGTAATTTACCTAACTCTGAATGTGGGACCTGTACCCAAATACTCCCTCCCTTGCAGCCAGACAGGCTGCTGGCTGTTTTCTGATGCAGGACTGACTGTCACCCATGAAGGAACCATTGGTGTGTTTGGGTCATTGGGCTGTTCTGTAGTGTCCTGGCCCACCAAGCATGGAGCTCACTCAGCCCAACTGCTTCATCTCCAGAAGGAGGCCTTTGAGGTCCAGAGAGGCAGAGTGAGTTTCCCAGTGTCGAGTAGCTAGCTCGAGCCGGGGATAGAGCTTGTTTCCCTAATTCCTAGCCAGATGCTCTGCTGGTCTCCATGCTGCTTCTGAGATGCAGATAAAACAGCCCTCCTTGTCGCTTCCAACAGGAGGCCTGTCTGGTCACTGAAATCCTCTGGTTAGGTTCTATTAAGTCGGTTCAATGGGCATTTATGAAATACCTGCCACACTCCTGATAACATTCTGTGTTTTGAGGACCCAGGAAGTACAGCTCCAGCATGGGCTTGTCATGTAAAAGTTGTATCACATGCAGTGGTCCTCTTCTTCTTCTCATCTTATGGAAGCTGAAGCTGAGGCACAGAGAGGTAGATAAAATTTGTGTGAGAGCCAAAGAGGGAGAGGCTGGTTCCCAATGAGGTCCTGGGGAGGACTTAAGCGGAGAGGTACTGAAGTTGTTTCTTAGAGAATGGTTAGGATTCTGATGGGAAGAGCCAGAGAGTGGGGAGCATTTCACGTTGGGAGCATGAGGAATATCGTGGGTTCTGGAGACCAGCATTAATAGACGTTTGTCATCTTACCAGAAGTCCTAGTCCATTCTCTTTCTTAAGTATTTCTATAAACTCGAGCCCAAAGAAGTGGAGATTTGTTATCCTGGAAATTTCTTCTTGTTCTGTATATTGAACTTCATTTCTAGGCTTTGGAGGAGAAACAAAGCAAGAAAACCGCAGAACAAACATGAAGTTACAGCAAAATAGGCTTCGTGTGCATACTGATGAACAAACTATGCAATTCCAATGCAGTAACACAAGAAAACAATTACAAATAAGGGAGAAAATTAGGATGAGGGAAAGAAAGTACATTTAAAAAAATCAGATGAGATGGGGGCAGTGAAATAAGAAGAAAGTAGAACAGTGGTTTCTAGGGAGTTTAATCCTGAAATCTTAACGGCTTTTGTTCAAATAAAGAACAGAAAATTGTGTCCCCTTCTGCAATCTCACCTGTGTCCCACACACATACACGCATACACAACCCACAGTAGCACCTGAATGAACTGCATGTAACAGTCCTAGTTCCCAAATTAGAGTGTGTGCTCACTGGTGTCGGAGAAGGCAATGGCACCCCACTCCAGCACTCTTGCCTGGAAAATCCCATGGACGGAGGACCCTGGTAGGCTGCCATCCATGGGGTAACAAAGAGTCGAACACAACTGAGCGACTTCACTTTCACTTTTTACCCTCATGCATTGGAGAAGGAAATGGCAACCCACTCCAGTGTTCTTGCCTGGAGAATCCCAGGGATGGGGGAGCCTGGTGGGCTGCTGTCTATGGGGTCGCACAGTCGGACACGACTGAAGTGACTTAGCAGCAGCAGCAGCTCACTGGTGTGCTTCAAGCTTTGTTTCTCAACAGCCCTCAGTATGTCGATTGCCTTTCCCTTAACTATAGTGAACACACTCACCATCACTTCTCTCCACCCCCATGCACACACACACTTGTCCTCCATAAATTTTCAACTGTGGTTTATATTGCCACCAATATTCATGTTCTAGATACTGGCACAAAAACAGAGTATGAAAAAAGTGAGTGAATGAATTCCTCTCTAAAATAACTGAGTACTTTCTGTGTGTTGTGTGCCATGGGACAATTACGACATTCCTACTGCATCAAGTTTAAAACTGAAGGTCAGTCCAAGTAAAACTCATAATTTTGCAGCCAAAATGTTTGAACAGCAATGTGTTGTGGACTGAAGGTTTTTGGCCCCCCAAAATCCATTTGTTGAAGCCCTAAACCTGGTGAGATGTTATTAGGAGGTAATGAAGTACAATGAAATGAGGTCATAAGGAGGCACCCCCTGAAACCTCACCCCCATGATGGGATTAGTACTTTTACAAGAATTGAAATAGACACCAGAGCCTTCCCTTCCCCATGTGAGGACACAGCAACCATCTTCAAGCCAGAAAGAGAGCCCTCCTCTGAACCTAACTAGTCTGATACCCTGATCTCAGACTTGCAGTATCCAGAGCTAGGAAAAGGAAATTTCTGTTGTTTAAACCACTCATTCTATAGTATTTTGTTACAGCAGTCTGAGTTAAGATATACTCCATGGTTTTTCATTCTCTTGCTGCTGCTGCTGCTAAGTCACTTCAGTCATGTCTGACTCCGTGTGACCACATAGATGGCAGCCCACCAGGCTCCCCCGTCCCTGGGTTTCTCCAGGCAAGAACACTGGAGTGGGTTGCCATTTCCTTCTCCAATTCATGAAAGTGAAAAGTGAAAGTGAAGTCACTCAGTCGTGTCTGACTCTTCGCGACCCGATGGACTGCAGCCTACCAGGCTCCTCCGTCCATAGGATTCTCCAGGCAAGAGTAGCTCCATAATTCCATAAAAAATTGAAGACTCCCAGCCTTAAATGGCCGGCTTAAACTTCTTTAAGCTGGTACTTATAAACTCATTCTAGAGAAACATTTTTTTTTTCTCCCCACAGATGTATCTCATGGGATACCAGGATTCTGATGAAGCCACTAGATGGTTTTTTTTTTATCTTTGGGTACTTTGATAATCCAAAGAATGGAGCCTAAAACTGAGGTCCAGAACTTGGAACTCCACGTCTAGCTTGGTATCAAAATATTTTTGAATGACCTTTAGTCCCTTGTCTCTACCTCTCAATATTTTCATCCAAAAACTGGGGATTTGTTCCCCCTTTTCCTTCATACAAAAATTTAGGATATAGCATGCCTTTCATCCATTCATGAAAGAGATGCTCTATTGTACCCAGAGGCATTTTAGTTTTTTAAAATTTGGTTTGGGAAAGTGGATATTTATATGGAATCATAAAGCTAATTTGATACTTTTCAGGGAAAAGAAAGGTGTGGATTGTAGTTTGGAGTCTATCTGAAAGAGAAATATCTTGGTTATAAATCCATTTTTTTATCAATAGACCAGAGGAAAGGGAAATGGGACTTTAGTTATTAAAATTCCTAATTAAGTTCTTAATGGCAGAAACACCTCAGAATGTTCCATGGTTTCATTTGGCACTGAGGCACTCAGACTCTTTTTCAAACATTAGGTCAAGATATTGGGTTGGACACCAGGAAAATAAACTTCCTTATGAAGGCTCCAAGGCATAAAAACACAGAGAAAAGGCGTTCCCCGTGGAACTCTGATATAAGGATTTCCTTTAGGAGCTGAGATTTGTGAAAAAAATAGGAGTTAGCATATTTTGGTGGTTTATCCACTGAAAAGAGTAAACCAAAGTGAAGTTGTTAAAAAATTATAAAAGAAGTTTTATGTATGGGTAAAGTTCCTAGGATACTCCATGTTTTAGCAAACGCCGAAAGTTTGTGAAATCTTTCTGATTTCTGTGCCTCCACAGGGTACCATAATTTAATCTAGTTGGTGGCACCAGACGCTGGTTACCACAGCCAGCCATTATGGGCAGGGGTTCCAAACATATGGCCTGTGCATTGCATCCCATCCTCTTCCCTCCATGAATTATTTTTATATTGGATGCCAACCTAGCAAATGCATGAATCTTCATGCACACTGCCAGCCTGCTACCAGCCAGCCCTCCTCCTTTCCCTCCCCATTGATAGCCTCAACCTCCCAGGCCAGAATCCTGTGCTGAGTACCAGGCAAGGGGGTACGCAGCAAAGCGTGGGCTGGTGACACCAGGGGGCTGCCCTTTCTGTCTGTAACTGAAACGCGGTGCCCAGCACGCGCCCTGGATCCCCCCAGCCATTGTGTTCAGTTTCCCCAGCACAGCTCTCTGCTGGGCTGCTGTTAGAGTCGCACAGTGACCTGCAGATCTAAGGGAAAAAACAGATGTCCCAATAAATTTTTGTCAAAATGTAATTACCTCGGGATTAGAAAACCTCATGGGGGTGGGGAGGGAAAGGAACAGATGTATTACTTTCAAATATGCAATCACTATTCTGCAGAAGTTTAAATAATCGAGAGGATTAAATGATGGCAGTTGAGAGTGTCCCCCTGTTTATTTTGGTCCTCTCCTTTCTTTACCTTCAGCTCCGGACGGTTTGGAAGGCTCTCCTCCTCGCCTTGCACGAATGGTGCTCCAAGCAGGAGGGGGCATGTTGCTCAAAGGATCATCCTGAGTGCTTTTTCATAAATAAATCTCAGCAAATATGACAGGCTGTCTCTCCCTCAGGAACCTGGCCAAGTCTTTTCTTCCTCTCCAGCCGACAAAATATGATAAACTATGAGTTTTCCCAGTAACCATAAAAGATTCTTATTTTCGTGATTTGAACTGCTGGGTGCAGGTCAAGGTAGTATATCAAACAGAAATTCTTGGGGGGAAAATCCTTTTTCTGTTTTCTGTTCGCACATTTTTCAAGTCGGAGGGGGTGCTGGGTGCTGATTGAAGATTCATTGGGTTATTTGTTAGCTGGTTGTCATAAGGCTCTTAAGGTGAGATGTTAATCTCTTTTAAGTATTTGCTTATAGGCCAAAGGGAAGGAGTAGATTGGGGGGGAAACCTGAAGTACCCCAAAGATCCAAGGTTCAGGGAGCCATCGTTGCTTCAGGTTGTTGGACTTTGTCACCATTGGGTAGAGGTTAGGTGAGATGTTACTACAGTGCTCTCCAGCCTGTCTTCAAAACAGCCCAACCTGGAACAGAGGCTGAGGATCCCTTTGTACTCTTGGATTACAGGAATTCAAGTCATATTTTTAAGGCTTTTACCTTTATAGAAAATGGTTTTTGTTTGGTAACATTATAAGTTAATCTTCAGAATAATTACCAGTTATCAGGAGTCTACTCATTGCCAAGGGCCATGCTAAGCCCTTTGTATCTATGCTCCCTGATCCTCCCAGAGGTGTTGTAAAGGAGGCATTATCACCCTAATGGGGAGATATGGTAATTGAGGCACAAACAAGTCAAATAACCTTTTCACATATTCACAAAGGTAGCAAGTGAGAAAACTCAAGTTTGAATCCATGTGTTAATGTATATAAAGACTTCATCTATCCATTATCATCTTATTCCTTGGGATTTATATATCTACCTATCTCAATCATACACATACAACAACTGAATATGCTCTGAACGTGGAAATAATAGATTGAAAGAGCAACTTGTGCTACAGTATCCTGGCCATGATATATACACTTTCTGTATAGAGAAGTCATTTATAATAGGCCTATTTTGCTTCCATTTGCAGATAGTGGAATTATTTGTAAGTTAGATTTATGTGGTCTCACAATTTTAGCCCATTACAGGTAGTCTGGAGCCAACCACACATATTTAGACAAGAAAGAGTTAAAAAGGAAATCCTGCTTGAGGCGGTAAGCAGAGGAGAGTTGAGTCCAGCTGCTTCCGGGGGATATCTGATAGAGGGAGGCAGTCAGGAAACAACTACAGGGAAAAGAATTCTCAGGAACTGGGGTGTCTTCCTGGTTGCCATCAGCCTGAAAGTTATCTTTTCCCACCTAAATCCAGAGAGGCTTGTAAAACTCCAAAGTCCACAGCAGAATGAGGAAAGAGATCTTTTTGCGGAGAGAACTAAGAATGCCTTTACCCTGGAAGAAGTGATATCTTTGGAGGATCCAGAGCCATGTAGATTTGTAAGCTAGCAAATAGAGGAAGCCACAGAAGTTATCATTGGAGAGGCTGAGAAATTTGAAATTGGTTAATAGCCCTTATTTTAAGAAAGGATGAATCCAGTATCAGACACTGACACAGACAAAGGCACTCAAGGGCAAAGCCCATCTAATAAGATGAAAAGGAGGAGAGAGGCTCAGACAGTACTGGGACAAACCGTTCTTGACCAAACTTGAGTCAGGTTCCTCTGAGTCTTCTTTTGACTTGACCTGGGGCTCTGTCCTTGATCTGCTTAGTCCAGTTTTATTTAGTAAGACTCCTACTGAGCCAGTTGTTCAAAAATCTTCCACACTTGTTATCTGATCATCCTGACCTGCCTTCAGCAAGTATCCTTCTGAGCTGGTCTTGCAATAACCCCCTTAGCCTCTTAATAATCTGTCATCCATTGACCCCACCCTGATCCTTGGCTATAAATCTCCATTTGTCCTTGTTGTGCATTAAGCTCCATGTCTCTCTACTGTAAAACCCCGATTGAAGTAGTACCTTTTGAATAGTCTTCATTACTATTAGGGTCTGAGTAATACATTTATTACTTATTAATACACAAATTTATTAATTACAAGTATTTGGAATTGTAAAGTAGGCAGGAAAATGGAAATGGAAACATTAACAGAACTCAACACATGTAAAAATTGCCTCCATCCAAATGCTATTTGACGATAGAATACTTCATGTTGATGTCTGAATTGGTCAGTCTCTTACAGCATCCAGCAGTAAAATGCAAAATACAATATAACCTGATTACAAGGTTAAATTTAAAACTTTGTAAATGGTATGAGATTTCATAGAAATGCTGTTGGGAAATCACTTTAAGCACAGCATTTGCACATCTTGTAGTTTTAGATCAGTTAACATTTGAAGAATAGAAAATCACCAAGGAAGGTCATATGCCAGGTATGTTGGAAGGCAATGACTTACGTGTCAAAAGGTTAAGGAAGCTCTGAGAAATGACTCTCTTTATGATCATTTCATTAAAGACACATGTGAAGGGAAGGAGATATTATAATGAGCAGTGATACAATTGTGTCAAAAAAATGATGGCCTTAAATTCTAAGACTTGATCCTTTTCTTTGTTTAAAAATTAACAGATTATAACCTAAACTGAGACAAACTTGCCTTCATAGTTTTAAATTTCAGTCAAGTCCTTGTTTTAAATATATTCACTTTAAGTGAATTTTGTACTGTAAATTAACCTTATATAATGAGACTTTCATTTATATTAATTAACCAGATATGGTTCATACTTAAGCATCAACCCTTATCAATTAATCCTTTCTATTGCTTTTATGAAATAATGAGTTAAAATAATTCCATCGTGTGTTGTTAAGAAGCATCCGAACAAGAAATTAAATTGACTGCTTCTAGAAGAAGGCTTGAGGTATTTTCAGAGAATTCAAAGATATGGAGATTAAGACAAAGCAAAGATGAAGATATAAAGATATCTTAAATGATTCAGCAAAAGGACTCTCTCTATTTCTAAAGTTGAGAAATGGAAAAGGAGAAGTATTTATAAATGTAATAAAAGAAAATTTCCTCAAAAGAGCATAACGTTCATCAAGAGAAATTTGATGTTATATGTAAAAGGTACTTTAAAAACAATGGATAGATGTCCATCAAATTCAAAGGGAAAGAATCTTAACAAACTAGACACTGTTGTTCAGATATAAAGATTAATCCAGACATCCTGAAATAGGAACAAACACAACAGACATGGCACCCATAAGTCTTCCCTGAAAAAAGAAACTGATGAGAAATTACTCCAAACAAGTTGAGTCAAAATAAAGAATTTAGGAATAGACAGACTGTAGTAAAAACTGGTGATAAACACTGCATTCATTTAAATATGAAACTAAGATGAGACAACCAAGAGAACAGCAGTTGCAAAAAGGAATAAGAAAGTCATAAACAGTAACCTAGAAAATGAAGAAAAACAACAGAAATTGGACAGTAGAAGTATGGGAAATGAGAGGAAGTAAAAAATGATGAAAATCACTTCAGGTTTTAAAGCAGAATTAATTGATATTGCCTAAAGGTGACGCCAGTGGTAAAGAACCTGCTGGCCAATGCAGGATACGTAAGAAATGCTGGTTCAACCCCTGGATTGAGAAAATCCTCTGGAGGAGGGCATGGCAACCCACTCCAGTATTCTTGGCCAGAGAATCCCATGGACAGAGGAGACTGGCAGGCTATAGTCTGTGGGGTTGCAAAGAATTGGACACGACTGAAGTGACTTAGCAAATGCATGCAGGCAAAATGTGGATACATGGCTGTATAAAAAGGTCCCAACTTCTTAATGGTTTCAATGATCTCTCCTGTTTATCTTAGAGGACTCTTAGCAATTAATATCTTTTGTGGTGAAGAAATATTTAATCTGATGGTCTGCAGTTCCTTTGATTTTTATTTTGCTCTGTGTATTTGGAATAATGTTAGCAGATGGTCCAATCACACTCCTATTGAGAACCACTGTTTCGTGCATGAGGACATTTAAGAATACTCCAGGCCCCTGTCTGCTGAGAGGAACATTCAGGTCAGAGATTAATCCAACTCCAGTTCACATCGGTCAACTACCTCAAACGAACATTTAGTTACAGAAGAATCAGCAAATGCTCAACTACATCCTGCCTGCTGATTTCTGGACAATTCTTTTTTGTGCTATGCTGTGCTTAGTCACTCAGTCATGTCCGACTCTTTGCAACCCCATGGACTGTAGCCTGCCAGGCTCCTCTGCCCATGGGGATTCTCCAGGCAAGAATACTGGAGTGGGTTGCCATTCTCTTCTCCAGGGCATCTTCCCAACCCAGGGATCAAACCCAGGTCTCCTGAACTACAGGTGGGTTCTTTACCATCTGAACCACTAGGGAGGCCCTTAAACAATAACTAATGAAGTCCAGTATAATCCTAGGATACAAAGAGGAATTTAATCTATAAATTGTGCTGCTGATCCTTTTTACATAAGTCACTGAGCACATTTCACCAACTATCTGTGAGACCTCTGAAAATACCTTAATGCCTTTTCCCAAAATAATGTTAATGTTACATTTTTCTTAGAAGTAACAAAGCTGAGTGCAAAAGGGCACATATTTACATAAATACATTACTCTAGAATGCACAGACAAGGCGATGGCATCCTACTCCAGTACTCTTGCCTGGAAAACCCCATGGATGGAGGAGCCTGGTAGGCTGCAGTCCATGGGGTCGCAAAGAGTCAGACAGGACTGAGTGACTTCACTTTCACTTTTCACTTTCATGAATTGGAGAAGGAAATGGCAACCCACTCCAGTGTTCTTGCCTGGAGGATCCCAGGGACGGGGGAGCCTGGTGCGCTGTCATCTATGGGGTTGCACAGAGTCGGACACGACTGAAGCGACTTAGCAGCAGAATGCAAGGGAAGTTTTAAAATTTGGACAATAAAGACAATGCTCTTTCTGTAGAAAAAAAAAATTGCTGAGTCTGTGCTTCCCTTTCTGAGATCTTTCCAGCAGAACATAGCATGTTTCTGTGCACCATCCCTCCACTCTACCTGAAGCATACATTCCTGTTTGATTTAATTTGTTCGAGTCTGATTTTGGGTATTCTCATAAATTTGTACTATGTATAAAAAAAGGAAAGGAAAGACATGCTTTCCCAGTAAACTCTCCCTCCAGAGGCCCTTTATTCAAAGGGGCTTTGGTAGTTTCTTTCCCTAGATTAGAGATCCTGGTACCATGTTTCCCAAAACTATACTGTTTGAGTCCTGATTAACTTAGTTTGAGTAAAACCTTTTTTGATTATCAGAAAAAAGTAGCAAGAGTAAATGACAGTGGCATTACTAGGTCCTAAAATGACTGCATATGGGCATGAGATCTAGGTGGCCTTTGACTATTGTACAACTTGGCACCACTTCTTCCTAACAGATAAAGACCCTGCTAAGTTGCTGCTGCTGCTGCTAAGTCGCTTCAATCATGGGCTGCCATTGCCTTCTTATGGGGAGGGAGGAGGGAGGAGGGTTCAGGATGGGGAACACAGGTATACCTGTGGCGGATTCATTTCGATATTTGGCAAAACTAATACAATATTGTAAAGTTTAAAAATAAAATAAAATTAAAAAAAAAAAAAGACCCATTGGTGCTTTATTCATTCGGAAGATGCGTCATAGACTTGACCTGCCTTAAGCTTTTGATGGTGTGTGGCCTCGGGATAGAGACTCAGGAAGGGAAAGTCTCCATAGTATTCAGGATACAGATGACAGTGCTGCCTATTTCAGAGGGCATCCTAAAGGAAAGAAAATTTATCAGACAAAACTTCCCCTTGGCCAGTGCTCACAAATGTATCTAGTGACACATTTCCCACTCAGGTATGATTCGTTTTGAAATTTTAAGGGCTGAATTTGATGGCATGAAATAGGTACTATGCTGTAAGGGCTGTCTGTATTCTATCTTGCTGTTTCTTGATACTAACACCTTGGTTATTACAACTGTCCAGCCATCTAGATAGTCTTTTAAATTTGCACTTTATTAAGCCAATAAAAGGATACATTTAGAGAAGATAGAATCTGTGCTCTGCAATGTCCCTCAGGTAAAAGTTGTTGAGTATGTTCTAGTACCACTAAATAAACAAGATATACAGCTGATTCTACAGATCGTCTCCAGTACTGTCTCTAGTTTGAATGATTACTTTAACATCTGTGCGTCCCTTGATGTCCTCTCCATATTGTCTGTGTTGGAATGTTCTGGCCCTTATTAAAAAGTTGTAATTTTAATTTCTGTATTTGCTCAAGACTTACATTTTAGGTATACATTTTATGTATAGTCATTTTCAATAATTTTCTACAGAAAGCGAGCCTCTTTGCCAAAGACTTAGTGATATGCAATAGTACATGGGGAAAGTGTGCTTCCCTGCTCACCCCTTGTATTTACATGGGGCAATGTGACTAATTCTAGCCAGTTAGGAGTCAGTGGAAAACCCACGTGTTAATGAAATGCCAAGGACCAAGGACTGTGTGTTCAGTTGTGTTCAACTCTTTGCGACCCCATGGACTGTAGCCTGCCAGGGTCCTCTGTCCATGGAATTTTCCAGGTAAGAATAGTGAAGTGGGTTGTCGTTTCCTTCTTCAGGGGATCTTCCTGACTCAGGAATCAAACCCATGTCTCTCATGTCTCCTGCATTAGCAGGCAGATTGTTTTACTACTGCACCACCTGGATTGTGTCTGTACATCTGTCAGCTTGCTCTTTTGTTACAGCAACCATGAGGGCATGTGTTGATTGGGGGAGCCAAAAGATTGAAGTGGAGTGGGATCCTGAGCTAACAAATGGAGCTTGGCTGACCAGGAGAGACCTCCAGATCTGTAGAAAACTCTGCAAAAAATAAGAAATAAACCTTTGACTCAAGACATTGAAATTTTTGTGGGCTGTTTGTTACCACAGAACAACCTTGCTTGTCCTGACTGATACAGCTTCTCTCTAACACACTCTGCAAAATGGTGACCATTTTACTTGTTCACTAAAATTATCTCTCTGATCTAAGAGTTCTTTGTCTGGGCTCTATCTAGGGATACTGTTTTCTTTCAGTCATATTTACTTTCAATTCAGGTACATGGGTGTGGGACAGATTAATAAGAAACTTGTTCAAAATGAGGCAGTCCTGTTTTAGAAATCCTGCTGTAAACACACATTTTCATTCAGTTAATCCCCATGGTACTTCCTGTGTAATACCATTCAACATTCCTTAGAGGTACATGCACTTGCATATTATTACTAAACCCCCTTGTGCTTGATGTCACGTAAGCTTCAAAGATTTGGTTTCTTTGAAGTAATAGGATCATTCTAGATTAATACTAATTTATGAACTATTAGTTTCCTGCACTTTTTAAAAGACCGATATTCAAATATTCATAGATTTCTTCTTGGGCATTCTGAACACTTAAAAATATGTGTATGTGTATCACTTGTTATATTAAATGCTTATGGCACTTGCCTTATGTTGTGTCTCTGCTGTGTTATGTTCAGAAATGAAGAGTCTAACTATCAACATTACTAAGGAAATGCTCCTGAGCACCGTTGTTTTGAAGCAGGTACTTTGTGATTACATGTGAGAGACTACCGTTAACAACAACATGACAGACCCATAACAATTCACTTGTTGTCCAATAGCTTTTTTACATACATTATTTTGACTGAGTGCGAGCTAAAACGATCTAGATTATTACTTTCAGCACTTAATAGATAAGGAAATTGAAGCTTGGAGTTTAGAAACACTTTCCCTTTGGCAAACTAGATCATAAAATATGCCTTTAGATTGAGCTGTCCCTATATTTGCCTTTTGAATTAATACTTTAATAAGTTACTTCTTTGGATGTAAGAAAGAACTTGAGAATAGAATTTTTCAAATTGAACATGCAGTTTAGAACTTCTCTATTAGGATCCACTGGTAATTAGTAACTGAATGGAAATGAATTGCAGCTCTGTGTGTTGAGATTTTTGCCTCGTCTCTTCTCTCCTCCATGGTCCCCAGCCCTCACGTGTGTTCCTCCTACCGGAATGGAGAGCCAGTGCAAATTCCCCAAATAAACATTGAATCAAGATATCATATTAGTATTCTAGAAGAGTCAGTTGCACGGCGTCACCGACTCCATGGACATGAGTTTGAGCAAACTCCAGGAGATGGTGAAGGACAAGGGAGCCTGGTGTACTGCAAGTCCGTGGCATCACAAAGAGTTGGACACGACTGAGTGACTAAACAACAGCAACAATTCTAGAAGAGAGAAGGAAAAATCATTTAATCTGAAATATTAAGAATGGTACAGTGGTTTAGGTGATATTTTTGAAACAATTTCAGTGAGTAGCGGGTCTATGTCACATGTACTTGATACTCTTTCTTCGATTAGAGACATTTATTACAAGTGAAAATTTGGAGGGTATCTCATATTTAAGAAGAAACAAATTATAGTATAATTCAGCAGTATATTTCTGGTTATGTACTCATCAAAGACTTTAGATCTTTTCCAGTTATCGTACTAATGTGCCTCCCACACTTTCTGTTATTCATGCATCTATATAATACAGGCTTAAAAAAAGAAAGATTAATATTATGTGCTGGTTGTAGAGGGATAAAAAGAGATATTTATCTCAAAGCTGTCTGGGTACTTTCTAATTACTCTTATCTATGGGAACCAAATCACTGGACTATTACTGAGTTAGACAAGAGATCTGGGTTCTAAACTCATCTCTGTTCCTACCTGACTGGATGACTTGCACACACAGTCTTTCCAGGCCTCAGTTTCCTCCTCTGTAAAAGGAGAAGTTTCCACTAGATTATCTCTAAGGTCTCTCCAGCACCAATATTTTTTATCCTTCAACACTCAAAGAATCTAATGGCAACATCTGGAATTGATTCATGAAGGAAAGCGTAATCATACCATTTGCCCCCACTCCTTTTAGCCTCAAACTACTATAACTTTTCATAGTCACAGAATATCCCTTCTCAGATGATACCATAAATTCAGAAGATTACACTGGGCTTCTCTATAACTTTTCTCTAATGGGCTAAAGGAAATTGCTCCAATTGAACTGGCATGCTTGCAAACAACCAATCTGTGAAATCAGTGGACTTCACATAGTCTAATTTCTTTTAAAAATATAGTTTAAAGAGCCCAGAGCGTACTTTCCCCATTGGCATAATTTCACATGTTTATGTGGCAAAAGAAAATTACTTCTTCCTGAAGTCGAGATGGAGAGTAACTTAAATGTCATAAAGTGAATGTCTTTTAGGTGAGTTGTTTAAAAGTTTATCCTGTAACATGACAAAGGGTATATTTTGGCCAAAACTGTGGCAGTTCTCAAAGATAAAGTTTCAATAATTTTTAGAAAATGTATTTTTAAATTTTAAAATAAGTGTCTGTTTACTGAAAGTTGCTGAGAATTGTTCAGGGAAACACAAATTTGTCACATGAGTTTCCCATAGATTGTCTGGCATGTTTATAGTGAACCTAACAAAAGAGAAGGCATACATACACACAAGAATAGGGAGCATAAAAATGCAACAGTGATATGCATTTGATTGTGTTAAATGAAAAATACAAGTGATAGTATCAAAACACTACACCCAATAACTGAAAACTATCTTAAGAACAAATTCTTGATCAAATACTATTTGAGTAACTCACCATTGGTCAACAGTTTTCCTTGCTTGGATAACAAATGAACTCCTTGAAAACTTAGTTGGGTTACAGACTTGTTTTCATTTTTTATTTTTGTAAAAAAATTTTTCCACAGAAGATACTCCATTTTAATTAAAAAATTTTCTGACCACTGCTTTTCCGTGATGAGTGCTTGTCTAAGAATATCAACATGCATTGGATTCTTTCAGCACAGTGCGTGTCCTTGCATAATAAAACCATGCATTTTGAAAATATATTTTTATTTAAGTATAGTTAATTTACACTGTGTTTGTTTCTGCGGTATATCAGAGTGATGCAGTTATATATTATTTTAATATTCTTTTTCCTTATGCTTTACCCCAGGCTATTGAATACAGTTCTCTGTGCTATACAGTAGGACTTTGTTGTTAATCCATTCCGTATATAATAGGTTGCATCTGTTAACCCCAAACTTCCACTCCATCCTTCCCCTGCACCACCCCCTCCCTTGCAACCACAGGTTTGTTTTCCATGCCTGTTAGTCCAAAATCATGCTTTGATATCTAATTTGATAGCAAAATTTTACTGTACCTTAAGAATACAGCAAATTTCACTTTTCTTGTAATAATGAGTATACACAGGTAATGAATTTTAAAATATCAAAAAAGAATAAATGAAAATTAATAAAATCAATAAGGAATAATGTGAGTACTTGGGAATTTAAAAATGTCAGAAAGAAAATGTGTAAAAAGAGTTATGTCCCTGAGAATTTAAAATACATCTTGAGTCTATTATGAAGAAATGGAGGAAAAAGCTATCATTTAAAAGTTATAAGAATAATTAGGAACTGTTACTTTAAAATTGGGCTTTCCAGGGTGGTGATAGTGGTAAAAATCTGCCTGTCAATGCAGGAGACTCAAGAGACAGGGTTCCATTCCTGGGTTGGACATATCCCCTGCAGTAGGAAATGGCAACCCACTGCAGTATTCTTGTCTGGGAAATCCCATGAACAGAGGAATCTGGCATGCTACAGTCCTGTGCTGTGCTTAGTTGCTCAGTCATGTCTGACTCTTTGCAACCCCATGGACTGTAGCCTGCCAGGCTCCTCTGTCCATGCGGATTCTCCAGACAAGAATTCTAGAGTGGGTTGCCATGTCCTCCTCCAGGGGATCTTCCCAACCCAGGGATTTTACCCAGGTCTCCTGCATGGCAGGCAGATTCTTTACCATCTGAGCCACCAGGGAAGACTGGGAATATTGGAGTGGGTAGCCTATCCCTTCTTCAGGGGAACTTTCTGACCCAGGAATTGAACCAGTGCCTCTTGCATTGCAGCAGGTTTTTTACCGACTGAGCTACCAGGGAAGCCCGGGCTACAGTCCATGGAGTCACAAAGAGTTGGACATGACTGAGCACAGGAAGACACTTTAAAATTATCCAATAAATCACAATGCCTGTTCACATAAAGTTTAATAAAGAAGCATCATACGGTAAACAGTAGTTTCCTCTGTGATGGTACTAGAGTGAATTTAACATCCTATATTACACATTTTTGCATTACTCTAATTTTATTATGAAAAGCAAATATTGCTCTTATTATCAAAAAAATAATTCTTTACTAAAAAGAATTCTCTACTAAATTTTTTGCTTTACTAGCTTTGTAACTTGGGTGAATGACACTTCACCCTGCCTTCCACAAAGTTGGCGTCTTGTATAACTACAATACAATGTCAAAACCAGAAGACTGATATTAGTCCAATCTACAGACCATATGTGGACTTCACTAGCTATATATGGATTTATTTGTGTTTGAGGTAAGTATATGTGTAGTGTCATGAAAATGTATTTTTTTAATTAATTAGTTTTTTAAATTGAAGGATAATTGCTTTACAGAATTGTGTTGGTTTCTGCCAAACATCAACGTGAATAAGCCATAGGTATATGAAGCAGGGCAAAGGCTAATAGAGTTTTGCCAAGAAACTCACTGGTCATAGCAAACACCTTCTTCCAACAACACAAGAGAAGACTCTACACATGGACATCACCAGATGGTCAACACCAAAATCAGATTGATTATATTCTTTGCAGCCAAAGATGGAGAAGCTCTATACAGTCAGCAAAAACAAGACCAGGCGCTCACTGTGGCTCAGATCATGAACTCCTTATTGCCAAATTCAGACTTAAATTGAAGAAAGTAGGGAAAACCACTAGACCATTCATTTATGACCTAAATCAAATTCCTTATGATTATACATTGGGAGTGAGAAATAGATTTAAGGGCCTAGATCTGATAGATAGAGGAGTGCCTGATGAACTATGGACGGAGGTTCATGACATTGTACAGGAGACAAGGATCAAGACCATCCTCATGGAAAAGAAATGCAAAAAGCAAAATGGCTGTCTGGGGTGGCCTTACAAATAGCTGTGACAAGAAGAGAAGCAAAAAGCAAAGGAGAAAAGGAAAGATATAAGCATCTGAATGCAGAGTTCCAAAGAATAGCAAGAAGAGATAAGAAAGCCTTCCTCAGCGATCAATGCAAAGAAATAGAGGAAAACAACAGAATGGTAAAGACTAGAGATCTCTTCAAGAAAATTAGAGATACCAAGGGAACATTTCATGCAAAGATGGGCTCGATAAAGGGCAGAAATGGTATGGACCTAACAGAAGCAGAAGATATTAAGAAGAGGTGGCAAGAATACACAGAAGAACTGTACAAAAAAGATCTTCATGCCCAAGATAATGACGCTGGTGTGATCACTGACCTAGAGCCAGACATCCTGGAATGTAAAGTCAAGTGGGCCTTAGAAAGCATCACTACGAACAAAGCTAGTGCAGGTGATGGAATTCCAGTTGAGCTATTTCAAACCCTAAAAGATGATGCTGTTGCTGCACTCACTATGCCAGCATATTTGGAAAACTCAGCAGTGGCCACAGGACAAGAAAAGGTCAGTTTTTATTCTAATCCCCAAGAAAGGCAATGCCAAAGAATGCTCAAACTACTGCACAATTGCACTCATCTCTTACGCTAGTAAAGAAATGCTGAAATTCTCCAAGCCAGGTTTCAGCAATACGTGAACCGTGAACTTCCTGATGTTCAAGCTGGTTTTAGAAAACGCAGAGGAAACAGATATCAAATTGCCAACATCTGCTGGATCATTGAAAAAGCAAGAGAGTTCCAGAAAAATATCTGTTTTATTGACTATGCCAAAGCCTTTGACTGTGTGGATCACAATAAACTGTGGAAAATTCTGAAAGAGATGGGAATACCAGACCACCTGACCTGCCTCTTGAG
>NW_011494948.1:8423497-8441361 GCF_000754665.1 Bison bison bison | reverse complement strand
TCAGGAAGCAACAGTTAGAACTGGACATGGAACAACAGACTGGTTCCAAATAGGAAAAGGAGTACGTCAAGGCTGTATATTGTCACCCTGCTTATGTAACCTCTATGCAGAGTACATCATGAGAAACGCTGGGCTGGAAAAAGCACAAGCTGGAATCAAGATTGCCGGAAGAAATATCAATAACCTCAGATATGCTGATGACACCACCCTTATGGCAGAAAGTGAAGAGGAATAAAAAGCCTCTTGATGAAAGTGAAAGTGGAGAGTGAAAAAGTTGGCTTCAAGCTCAACATTCAGAAAACGAAGATCATGGCATCTGGTCCCATCACTTCATGGGAAATAGATGGGGAAACAGTGGAAACAGTGTCAGACTTTCTTTTTGGGGGGCTCCAAAATCAACACAGATGGTGATTGCAGCCATGAAATTAAAAGACGTTTACTCCTTGAAAGGAAAGTTATAACCAACCGAGATAGCGTATTCAAAAGCAGAGACATTACTTTGCCAACAAAAGTCCATCTAGTCAAGGCTATGGTTTTTCCAGTGGTCATGTACGGATGTGAGTGTTGGACTGTGAAGAAAGCTGAGTGCCGAAGAATTGATCCTTTTGAACTGTGGTGTTGGAGGAAGACTCTTGAGAGTCCCTTGGACTGCAAAGATCCAACGAGTCCATCCTAAAGGAGACCAGTCCTGGGTGTTCTTTGGAAGGACTGATGGCAAAGCTGAAACTCCAGTACTCTGGCCACCTCAAGCGAAGAGTTGACTCATTGGAAAAGACTCTGATGCTGGGAGGGATTGGGGGCGAGAGGAGAAGGGGACGACAGAGGATGAGATGGCTGGATGGCATTACCGATTCAATGGACATGAATCTGAGTGAACTCTGGGCGTTGGTGATGGACAGGGAGGCCTGGCGTGCTGTGATTCATGGGGTCGCAAAGAGTTGGACATGACTGAGCCACTGAACTGACCTGAACTGAACTAATACATATGTTCCCTTCCTCTTGAATCTCCCTCTCATCTTCCTCCCCATTCCACCCCTCTAGGTTGTTACAGAGCCCCAGTTCAGTTCCCTGAGTCATATAGAACATTCCCATCGGCTGTTTGTTTTACATATGGGAATTCAAGCGTCCATGTTTCTCTCTGCATATATCCCACCCTGTCCTTCCTCCCGCTTCTCCCCCGCCCCTTTTCCATAAGTCCGTTCTCTATGTCTCTGTCTCCATTGCTGCCCTGCAAATAATTTCATCAGTACCATCTTTCTAGGTTCCATTTATATGTGTTGGTATACAATATTTGTTTTTCTCTTTCTAACTTACTTCACTCTGTATAATAGGCTCTAGGTTCATCCATATCATTAGAACTGACTCAAATGCATTCCTTTTATGGCTGAGTAATATTCCACTGTATATATGAACCACAGCTTCTTTATCCATTCATCTGTAGATGGACATCTAGGTTGCTTCCGCATTCTAGCTACTGTTAATAGTGCTGCAATGAATGTTGGGGTACATGTATCTTTTTCCATTTTGGTTTCCTCAGGGTATATGCATACCAGTGGGATTGCTGGGTCATATGGGGTTTTATCCCTATGTTTTTAAGGAATCTCCATACTGTCTTCCATAGTGGCTGTATTTTTTAATCAAAAAATTAACCAAATTTTTAATTGAGGCTTATGCAAAAACGAATATATTATTTCCCTCACATCACATCTTCTATAAGAGTTCTATTTCCAATAATTAAATATCTCATACCAGTTCTAACTTTCAAGTGAGAACAACTGGAGAAGTTATGTGAAATTTAAAATACATACTTTTTAAACATAAAAAAAAAAAAAATCCTACCAAAACAGCCAGGATTTAAAGGTCCATGATCCTGTACAGGACTCCCCTGATGGTGCAAGTGGTAAATAATCCACCTATCAATGGAGAGGATGCAGGAGATGTAGGTTCAATCCCTCAGTGGGGGAAGATCCCCTAGAAGAGGAAATGTTCTTGCCTTGAAAATCCCATGGACACAGGAGCATGACAGGCTGCAGTCCATAGAGTTGCAAACAGTCAGACACAACTGAGCATGCCCCAGCCTCAGGCTTTGTCTACTTCCTTCTTAAATATAACTGAAGTAGGCAAGGAAAAGAGATTGAAATAGGGTTGGTATTTTAGGCAAATTTTCCTCGTTGACATAAAATAACGAGTTGAGAGCCAAAGAAGCTAAATACAGAACATCTCTTAAGAGTCAGAGATGTTGATCGAAGTATTCAGTCTTCTCGCAGAATCTGGAAGACAAAATTGGACATTCAAAGTTATGAAGGTAGCCAGCAATTAAGGTTTCAAGCCATTCAGAAAACAGAAGTACCAAGGAAGCAAATGGAGTTTTTACTAGTCTCAAGGTGATGTAGAGACAAAATTTGACTTCAGGTTCTGCCAAGGGAGAGAGGTCACTGTTGAATATACTGAGCTTTCAGTCAGGATACTGTTCCTTTAGCAGAAAGGTCAAATTGGAAATAAGCCTAGACTGAAACACTGAAATCCAGTCTTGAATTAACTCTTTTGATCAGACAAAGGTAATGTGCCCTATTCTGCCTGCTTGACAGAAGTTACAGATGCATCCAGATTCTTTACAACTTTTAATATTTAATGTTTGACATTTGAACAAAAATAAACAGATATGCCATAAAACAAAACCAAATGAAGCTAAGAGTAAAAACAGCCAATAAAAATGGGCCCACAGATGAGCCTAATTTTCGAGCAAGCAGACAGAGTTTAAAATAACTATGACTAATATATTCAGAAAAATAGAAGACAGTGTGTATCATTTAAACAGTGAAATTTATAAAGGAAATCAAGTGGAAGTTCCAGAAGCGAAACCTCAGACACATGAAAAGTCAGAAGATATTAACAAGAGGTTGGACACAGCTCCTGTTTATTAAAATGTACAAAAACTTAAGCACTAGGAAGAAAAATAATGATGGATACAGACATATATAAGACATCTGAAGAGATAATGTCTGAGAATTTTTCCAAACTGATGGAAAGATAGCAAACCTTAGATTCAAGAAGCATTTTATGCCTTAAGCAGGATCAATGCAAAGAAAAATGCATTAGATACAATCTAGAAAAACTGATGAAAACCAAAGGGAAAAATCTTGATGTCAACCAATAAAAAGATAAATTATCTGCCTAGAAGCAACAGCAATAAGTGTGACATTTCAACAGCAAAGATGGAAGCCAAAATGTAATAAATCTTAAGCTGAAGGAAGAAAACCCTCTACCTAGAATTCTACATCTAGCAAAAGTTTCCTTTAAGAGAGAAGGGAAAGTAAAGACAAACTGACAGAAATGTTCAAAAACTCTTGGTGGTAGTCCCATGCTGAAATAAACACCTTAAGAGAGAAGACATATAGAAAGTGGAATACAGAAAATAAAGGAGAGCAACAGAAAGAATAAATAGTTGAGCAGACTTTTTTAAAATATGTAACATTTAAAATAAATAAAAATATCTTTGGGATTTAAAATATGAGAAGAATAAAAATACTTGAATATACAGAAAAGAATGGGTAAATATGATTAAAGTATCTAAAGACCCATTGCTTAGAATGGAATAAGATTACTAATTCTAGATTGCCATACATCTAGGGCACAGAATGAAATCTGTCAGAAAATCATTTTTTAAAAGGATAAAAGAATATTTAACCAGAAAGTTAAGAAAGAGGGAAATGGAATAATAAAATATTTAATTAATCCAAATGAAGGCAAGAAGGAATGAAGAAGAATACAATAGGTAAGAAAAAAAATAAAGAAGTTAGATGACAGATTCAAACCCTAAATGAATGGACTCAATTCTAAAAATAAAATTGTGAGACTACATATAAAAACACCAATTTCATGTCATTGGTTCTGCTTTTTTAATTCTTTTTAATGTAGGTTTTCAAACTTGAATTTCCTTTTGTTTCTAATTTTCAAGAGAATACCTTCTCATCTCTTTGGTCTCTCTGGGATTTCCTATGCTAGGTGAAATCTTCTAATCTGTGAGACAGGACAGGGAAATGAGAGGAGCATATGAGATAGCATTTGCAGCTATCTATGACACTTGCTGAACTCACATGGAAAAAGTCACTTTACCTCGTTAGACTTCCATTCATTCCTTCATCTGAAAAGAAATCTGCTGGAATCAATTTTCTTCTAGACTTTTTTAGTACTAGGGTCTTTTAAATTGACTCTGTACCTATAACATGGGGCTAAGGTTTATCACAGTCTCTCATATTTTCAAAGCAGTATGAATGTAGTTAGTAAGAAGGACCAGGAAACCTTAATTTGTACATATTCCACTCTGATCATTTATTTTGCATCTTCAATACCAAGGTGAACTGTGTGGGAGGAATATGATACAAATATTAAAGTGCAGTGGTGAAGAGATCAGTGGATTAGACTCAGAGGAAGGAGGTTCTAGACCTGACTCTGCTGTTAATTAGCCACGTGTTCAGGAAAGTCACATAAGTTCTTAGGCTGTTATGTAAAACTGGAGTGGAGGCTACTGCTGTCTTCATGCTTTGCCACAATGTTACATGTAGAAATGCTCAATGGAGAATTTTGTTCTTCAATAACTAAGTTCCTTTAGTTGGTCTCCGATTGAGTCATCTTTTAGTATCTAAAAGTCTATTAACAGCAATATTTTCATTCAGTGACCTTGGCTCTGATGTCATATCGTAAGCAATGGAAATAGGATAGGAAAGCACAGATTTAATACTCTCCTAGCTCTGTAATTTTAGACAATTCATTTGATTTTGCCTCACCTGGAAAGTGGGGGTAATAATATTTGCTTTCCAGACCAAGAATGATAGTGAATTAGAAAGTACTATGTACTTTGGCCACCTCATGTGAAGAGTTGACTCATTGGAAAAGACTCTGATGCTGGGAGGGATTGGGGGCAGGAGGAGAAGGGGACGACAGAGGATGAGATGGCTGGATGGCATCACTGACTCGATGGACGTGAGTCTGAGTGAACTCCGGGAGTTGGTGTTGGACAGGGAGGCCTGGCATGCTGCGATTCATGGGGTCACAAAGAGTCGGACATGACTGAGCGACTGATCTGATCTGATCTGATCTGATATAAACTGTAAAGCATTTTATGGACAAAAAGTATTATTATAATTGAAGTTTTTTGTAAGTAAACTCTAATCAAGTCTACAAATGTGATTTGAGCAAATAACAGTTAACTAGAGGCAAGAACAAATAATGATTTTTGTTCATCAATGACTGTTTCAGTATCTTGATTCTGACAATGAGATATGACAAGTCAAGATGATGGCTAAAGGTGCCTTTACTCTTTTGCCTCCAATATCGTCATCTTTGAAAAGAGTTTAGAGCAAATATTTGTTCATTTTCCTCCTCAAGCATTTGGGCCCCCCCCCCATATTATATTGCTCTTGGTGCTCCACAATTTGCTTTTTTTTTTTTTTCCCAAAAGCCACATGTCTTGCAGATCATTAAAGAGCAGAAAATAAAAGCTTACTTTATTATTTTCAATTGTATATTCTGTAGAATAAAAATGCCATTAATATTATTAAAGATACTTCAATTAATTGACAGTTAAATTGCTTTAGGTTCTGCATAATTAAGTGGGAGCATTTGTGTAGGAGAGATTTCTAAGAATGCAACTGCTCAAGCAAGTATTATTACAGGTAATTTGGTAAATATTTGCCAAATTACCTTTCAAAGGCAGAGTTTAAGTTTTACAGATTGCAGTCCCATCAACAAAACATGAAATGCTTCCCCCCTCCTGCCGTCACACCCTCATCAGCATTGCATATTATCAATATTTAAATTTTGGCTTTTGGGGGCTCCAAAATCACTGCAGATGGTGATTGCAGCCATGAAATTAAAAGACGCTTACTCCTTGGAGGGCTTCCCTAGTGGTTCAGATGGTAAAGTGTCTGTCTGCAAAGCAGGAGACCAGAGTTCAATCCCTGGGTTGGGAAGATCCCCTGGAGAAGGAAATGCAGCCCACTCCAGTATTCTTGCCTGGAAAATCCCGTGGACCACAGAGTGAAGGAAGGTTATGACCAACCTAGACAAGCATATTGAAAAGCAGAAGCATTACTTTGTCAACAAAGGTCCGTCTGGTCAAGTGGTCAAAAACCACTGGTTTTTCCAATGATCATGTATGGACATGAGAGGTGGACTCTAAAGAAAGCAGAGCACAGAAGAATTGATGCTTTTGAACTGTGGTGTTGGAGAAGACTCTTGAGAGTCCCTTGGACTGCAAGGAGATCCAACCAGTCCATCCTAAAGGAGATCAGTCCTGGGTGTTCATTGGAAGGACTGATGTTGAAGCTGAAACTCCAATACTTTGGCCACGTGATGTGAAGAGCTGACTCATTTGAAAAGACCCTGATGCTGGGAAAGATTGAGGGCAGGAGAAGAAGGGGAAGACAGAGGATGAGATGGTTGGATGGTATCACCGACTCCATGGACATGAGTTTGGGTAGACTCTGGGAGTTGGTGATGGACCCGGGGGCCTGGCATGCTACAGTTCATGGGGTTGCAAAGAATTGGATATGACTGAGCGACTGAACTGATAGGTGGGAAAATAACCCATTGGTTAGTAATGAGGTGGAGTATATTTTTATATATGCCTTGAATATATCCTTGCATTTCTTCTGTGAATTGTCTCCTTATAGCCTTCATCCATTTTCTATTGGTTTATTTGTCTCATGGATTTGTATCATCTATATTTTCTGGATCTTCATCCCTTGTCCTTTATATATGCTACAGATATTTTTCCAATCTGCTACAATATTTTAATTTATTAAAGATATTACTTTCCATTACAAGCTTTAATTATTCATTATTTTTGTTCTTTAAAATATCTAGAAAATCTTCTCTCATGTGCTTTTCTAATGCTTTTAATTTTGTATTAAGCTTTTTTGACAATCTGGAATTTATTTGGGGGTACAATAGGAATTTGGAAAAGGAAATTGCAACCCATTCCAGTATTCTTGCCTGGAAAACCCCATGGACAGCGGTGTTTGGTGGGCTACAGTCCATGGGGTTGCAAAGAGTCAGACACAACTTAGCGACTAAACAATAACAATAGGAATTAGGAGTATTCATTAATTTCCCCATAAATGGCCAATAAATACAAAATTATTTCAGCATGATTTTCTTTAATGACTTAGTTTTTTTCTATCATTTTGGAATATAGCATTGTTAATACTAATTTACACTGATACATGGAAATAGACCTGGATCCATCAGCAGAACTCTCTATTCTATTTCACTGATCTAATTGTACAGTCTTGCATTATAATGCCATTTTAATTATGTGTCTTTTTCTCTTGATACTTGGAAAAAATATTTTTCTAAATTAAATATTTTATCTATTTACTTAGGTAATTTAAAAAATTTTACTGTAATCTATCAATTTTGTGAATATATAATGGATTTCCTGATGTTGAACTATCCTTGCATTTCTGAGAAAATTCTATTTCATTTTGTTTTCATACAATAATGGATTAAATTTTCTTATTCTTTAAGATTTTTTTCCTCTATGTACCTGAGTGAGATTGACCTCTAGTTGAAGTGTACCCTCTCAAGTCTTTATACGTTTCCCTAAATGTCCTCACACATTTAATATAATATTTGTACTAGCTTTTTGTATTGAGCTGAGAAGCTTTCCATCTTCTTCTATGATCTGAGAACATTTATCATATATAAGAATTATCTGTCCTTTGAAAGTTAGATAGACCTTACCCATTACTTTGCCTGAGCTAACTGTAATTTTAGAGACAGTCTTTATTTCTTCAGTGTTTATGGTTACATTTTTAGCTGCTTTATTTAAAGATATTTGCTTGGTTTTAAGCTTTTTTATGTTTTGTATGTAAACGCTTCTTAAGATTTGTTGCTTTCATTGCTTCACTAGTTAGCATATCTTGGCAAATAGCACACGATGACCTTGGCACTTCCCCCATCAGTCATGTCACAAAAAGCAGATTCACTGCAAAAAAGTACAATTCAAAACTCAGACTTTTGATTACATTTTATGTTTGGCAGGAACTCTTTATTTTTCCTCTTATAATACCTAATACATATATTTTACAATGTATGTTTAAGACAGAGACTGAAATGTTGCTGACCAAAATCAGGGCTTTCAGATCACCCACTTTAAGCTGCCTTATCTCAAAGCAGTGACTATCAGGAATGAGAAGCTATAGACAAATATTTAATTACTTGAAAATAATTTCGTGCTCATCCTTCCTATTTTTTATTCACAGAAGCAATGGATAGTAGTGGCAAAGAGGTGCAAAACAAGATAATAAGTTAATGTACTCCAAATCCATCACCCAGAGGAAAATGATTTGCTGTATAATCTGCCAGAAATTTTTTTCAGATTTGCCCACAAATATACCAGAAAAAATTGTCCATTTTATAGATATGGATGGGTATATGTAACCTGCATTTTTCACTTACCATTGTAAACAGTTTTCCACATCAGTAAATACAGATCTGTCTTACATTGGCCACATGGATTCTGTTGTATGAGTCATTACAATTTAGTCATGCCCCTATTATTATACATTTATATTGTTTTTAATTTTTCACTACTTTAAACAAGCTGTGACAAAAACAATTTGAAACACTCTATCTTGAATATTTGCTGCTAATTATATAATGAATCTGTCTGAAAGAGAGTACTGTCAGGCTGTGAAGAGCTGTAAGTCTTGAAGTCAGCTGACGTCATTCACTTAATGTTTTATGATCCACTCCTTACATCTAGAACTTTAAGATGAGCTTGAAGTTGAGCAGGCTTGCACTCTGTGCTACTCCTCCAGTTCACCCTCCTACATTCTTTTATTGTATCTGGCATCCTCTGGCCTTATTTTTATATCTTCTTTGATTATTAATTTAGAGGAAAAAAGAATTAAAGCAAGCATTTGGCATACTTAAAGCATTAGCAAACAAATAATCAAGTGCTTTCCTTGTGGGGATACTAAGGTGAATAATGTGGCAGGGAGCTAATATTTCTTGAGTACTTTGTGCCAGATTTTTAATATTCATTATTTTACTCAACCTTCACAGTCCCTCTTCAAAGGTGGTATTGCAGATGAGCAAACTGAGGTGCAGAGAGGCCCAGTAGCATCACCAAGATCAAACTGAGTAAGTGACAGGCAGGCTTGGAGGCAGGGAACCTCCTTGACATGGATAAAGCACAGTTCTTGCCCACAAGGAATCAACACAATGGTGCCACACCCTGGAAGTTGTGTGCTAATCGTAATTCATGAGCACGTGTACTTTGGTCCCTTGCCTATTCACCCTTTTCTAGTTTTGAGGAGGAAAGTCAGCTAGTTCTTCACAACAAAGAAATGCTATACTTAAGCGGGACCTCAACCGCAATGATTACAGTGAAAATACGTTATGCATGAACAAAATGTGCATGCATGAAAACCGCATGCTGTAGCAGGCAATGCGTTCCTGGGAGATGGGCTTTTTCAAGAATTATAAACACAATTTAAAAAAATAAGCCAAGCACATGTGGTCACCAAATATTCAACGATGAGAGTAAGAACAACAAAAAAAGTTTAAAAAAAAAAAACTCGACTCATCTTCCTCCACGGTTTGAAAGGACCAGGGCTAATAAGTAACCTTAGGGTTGTTTAAAAAGGTCAGTTCATTTTAATAATTTGGAAGCATACTTAGTGCATGATGATATTTTCCTTTCAGCATTCATGCCTCAGATAATGTGCTTAAGTTCTTAAAAAAAAATCCAGACCTTTAGTTCAGATACCCCTGGATGGGCTTGCTCCCCAGAAAGTCAGAAGCACTCTGTGCTGAGCCCTCCCAGGAAGGGAATGTCTTTGGGCTTTTTCTCCACACCTCTGTTTCTTCATCTCTTCAGATCTTCCGGCTTGAAGGAAATGGTGGTATTTACCTTGAAGAAGAGATGGCTTTTAAGTAAGATAATAGCCCATTCCAGTTCTTCTTAAAAAGCAAAACAAAAGCAAACAAACATGAAACTTTCTTTTAAGATTCTCCAGATCAGAAATAATACCACCAGTGTGAATTATAGTGAGATTTTTTTCTTAGAAGATAAACATATCAAAATCTATGATACAGTGGAGAGGGCGCCAAAATCAGGGTGAGAAGTTTCAATTTCACATCCTCTTAGGAAGCATATGAACTTGCACTAATGTCTTAACCTGTCTGAACCTCATGTTGTTTATCCAGGCAGAGGGCAAAATATTTGCCCCACCTACTACTTAGGATTGCTAATGTCAATGAAATGAAATAATATGTGTGAAAACCATCTGTGAAATGTTGAGTGCTCTATAAAATGTGTTATTATGTTATGGTGATATTATTAGCCTCATAGTGCCTGATACAACTGGGTACTTGGTTACAACTTGTTTTTGTTGTTTTAGTAACATTCCCACAGCAAATAGCTATAGTTTTGGAGCTCTGTGGGTTCAGGCTGGCATGTTATATGAACCTGTTGAAAAACGATGGCTGATAACTGAAAAAAGGAATGCAAGCAATTTGGGGGCTGCTCACCTCCATCCTGGATTTATGATTCCCACCCAGCTGGTGAGACTCTGAAGCTGTGACTCTTATGTGTCAACACATAAGAAAAGAAGGAAAGAAAGAGGGTTCCTCCAACTTAGAAACTCCAGTTAACATCTAAAATTGACAAACATTCCCCTAAAAAATGCAAAGCAATAACAAGAACAAAGCTCATTTCAGTTGGCCTGTGATTTCCAGAGAACCAGGATGCAATTTCCAAGCAGGATGTATCTGGGGTGTGAGTGTGGGGCTGGAGAGGCCTCTTGTTGCAGTCAATGGGCCTGGAGATGTTAGCCCAACCAGGTTGGGGTCCCAGGCACAAGCAGAAACACAGATTCTTAGGTCTGGTACATGTTCTGTCTTCTTCCACACTCTCCACAGTCTACCAAAGGCTTAGCCAGAAACGCTTGAAGCAGACTTTTTCCCTGAAGTTGTTTCTGAAATTCCAGAGTCAGAATACAACCTGGTCAGGCAGCAGGGCCTGGGCCTGGGCCCAAGTAAGGTCCATATACTCAGAGCAGGGCGAGACTGGTGTGGTCCCAGGCAACGTGGGCTTCATGCTGCATGTCTGGGACACATAAACACTGCCTTCTTTACTTCTAAATTACATTCTTAGCCGTTTCTCCCTGTTCTTCTTCCTTTTCCTGCTTCCCACATGTTCCTTTTCTTACACATATATGCTGTTCAGAGTCTTACTCCTTTTCTTTCCTCTTTTTATTTCTGTTATTTAGTAGAGGCCTAACGTTGACTCAGTTAACTGCTTTCTGTTGCATTGTCCTCATCTGTGAAATGAAAATAGACTCTTCACTTTGTAGAGGGTTGGTGGTGCTAGTAGTAAAGAACCACCCATCTGCCAATGCGGGAGACGTAAAAGACGTGGGTTCATGTAAAAGACCTAAAAGACGTCAGGAAGACCCCCTGGAGGAAGGCATGACTACTCACTCCAGTATTCTTGCCTGGAGAATCCCATGGACAGAGGTGCCTGGTGGGTTACACTCCATAGGGTCGCACATGACTGAAGCGACTTAGCACAGCACACAGGCAGAAGATTCTATACCTGCTGGCTACCTCCTCAACCCTCTCCTGTGCTTTCTTCATCTTACCTTTAAAATCTCTCTCCTTCCCTTGTCCTTTTCCTTGTTCTTTCTTTTTCCCTTTCTCTGCCTCTCCGTTTCTTCCTGCCATACACTGCCATCTCCACTAGCTTAGATTTTTGCTTTCAGGAGGTCACCATGGTACATTCTGTCTTCTTGACTAACCCTTGCTCCTCAGCTCCTAGGGCAGGCAGCATCGCTGTGGCCAGAAGGATTTCTAGAAGCAATGATATCAAGGTCTTTCTCTTTACCTTCATCCCATTGGTGCTGAAGCCCAGGCTATCACAACTGCAAAGTACAGCTTGGTGGTCTAAATCTCTTCCCATGCTGACCTATGTCTGGTGGTGTTTCCTGTCTTTTTCTCAATGAGAATCAACTGGGATGTTAGTCAATGTCTTGGAAGCCACAAAAATTATTTGATTCTTGACATATAGCAGAGGTTGTTCCCTTCTGAGAACATAACCCTCAAGGCCTTTCGACCCTTAACATGAAATCTAACTGCTGTCTCCTCACAGGTACCTCTCAGTAGCATCTCATGGAAGCTCTAGAATGCTGACCATTTGTAGGTACCATAGGAAAAGTGGGGTGGATTTCACTGAGAGGATTCAGAGAATGTGAGAGGTATTCCCCACCAGGAACAATGTAAGACTGAATTTGAAAGTGAAGTTTCCTAGGTCGAGCTTGGATTACTCAGCCCTGTCATTCATTCTGTGTCTCCACCATGGGCCAGATGCTGAACTGGGCTCCAAGGGTAATGGCAGACAAGATCTTTGTTCCCAGTGGCTCAGTCTAGCTGGAGAGAAAACAAATAAGTGGACAGTCTTTCCAGTTATACTAGAGGGAATGCCAGGATACCGGGATAATACTGGTGCTGATGGGCATCTTCTCTGCCTGGGTTTCAGATATGTCTAGGGTTTAGGGGCTACACTAGTGGTGATGAAAGCTACCCCAACCTGGGACTGTTGGACAGGAAGGACTTCCCCAGGAGAAACAGTAGACTTGAATCCAAAGGTGAATGAAGGAAAGATAGATATGAGACGGTATTAGGCAGGGGGCAGAGAGAATTTTCTGGCCAGAAAGTTGTTCCAAGACTAGGATGTGTGTACATGGGGGTTTGGGTAGTTCTCTGCAGGCTGGGTTGCTAGTGTGGAGGCAGAGATTAGCAGGAAGTACAGCTGGAGAAGGAACTGGAGTGCAGGAATATGTGATTGTCATGCTAATATATTTGAATATTTTCTTGCAGGCATTAAGGAGCCCTTTTAACCGTGAAATGGGGAGAAAACATGACCCTATGTATTACTTTTGAAACCTCATTCCTAATGTTAGTGGAATTGAAGGAGAGCAAGACTAGATACAGAAACAACAGTCAGGATGGTGCTTTCTACCCTGGTTGCACATAGAATTGCCTGGGGGCTGAAAAATACTGATAACTCAGTTCCACCCACAGAGACTCTGATATAATTCATCTGGGATGTAGCCTGGGCTTTGGAAATTTTTAAAAGCTACCCAAGGGATCATGACTTGCATCCTAGGCTGAGAACCACAGATTTAAGAGGCAGAGGATTGGAGAGGACTGAAAGGCTGTTAGATGTGTCCAGCTTGGACAGGACATTGCTCAGGGCTTCCTGAAAAAAACCTTATATTTTTTCTTCTAAAAGTGGTTAGGAGGTTAGTCTTATACTTGAAGGGCAACTATAAGTGGGTTCTCAAATGACTGTGAGGGGAGCAGTGAGCCTTGGAGTTTATCAATACTAAGCCTGAGATGTTCACTGATGGGAAGTAGAAGCATCTCAAGATAAATTGGTGACAACAGGATTGGGGAGTGGAAATGAGGTAATTTGATTAGAGTATAAGTTATTTTGTGAATTACTTATGATCCCTTGGAGGAGGGCATGGAAACCCACTCCATATTCTTGCCTGGAGAATTCCCATGGACAGAGGAGCCTGGCTGGCTACAGTTCATAGGGTATCAAAGAGTGGGACGTGACTGAAGCGACTTAGCACACATGCACTTGAAAGCCATAGTTTAAGTGAATTAGCACACACATATAACCACTTAACACCCCCCACCTGCCCCCGTTTTGTTTATATTTCACTTCAACTTTCTTCTCAAACTGGACAGAAAAACTCTAATTCAACTGCACTGAAGGTTTTCTATTTAGCCTATCCCAACTATGGCTAAGTTTTGAAAATCAACAACAGCAGAAAAGAAATGTTGATTTTTTAAGCTTGAAAATTTGAATTTATTGCCTCTTTCCATGCATTATGTTTTTGTGAAGAGCTCAATGCCCTATTGCCCAGACTGCATTTCCCGTTTCTATTTAGCCCTCTAAGAATTACTCAGCCCCAGAACACTGAGAACATTCGGGCAAGTCTGAATACCATGGAGTTAACCCCTTTGTGCACAGGAAGGTTCTCTTGAGTTCACAGCAGTGGCTTTGCTGGGAGCAAAGTCTTTCAGAGATCCCCGGTGCCAGCTGAGGGGATGTGATATACGGGTTAAAAGCAGTTTGCAATTTCCAAAACCACTTGATTTGTTGAAAGAGCCTCATGAGGAAGAATATGTAAGTCTGAAACAGTTTGCAACATCTGAGAAGGTGGGAGTGCACACTCAGAGGCCCTCGAAATGTCAGATTTGGGCCCAGAATCAGGAGACAGACTCTGCTGGGGTTTCTATGACTCTCGTTAACTGCCTAAGCCTTCCTGTTGAAATCTTTGACGGTACCTTTGACAGCAAGTTATTATCTTACCATAAAATCTGCCCCTCACCCCCTAGTCCTTCTGCTCCCCCAGTTTCTAAGAAAGTGTATAATAGTTAATGTGGGGGATTGGAGAGTTAAAAAGCAGATTCTAGAATTTCCTAGGGACTTGACTCTTTCAGGGGTAGGCTGTGAGCAAACTCTCCAAGTTTGGTTTTTTTTGTTTGCTTTTTTTCCCATTTTCACTGGAGTTGAATTAACAACAGCAAGAGAATGCCTCCAGGTTTACAGTTGTATGGCTTATTGTGTATATATCCTATAAAGTCGAAAACCATATGGAGAAGTCTGCTTTCTTGGCTTTGTGTGTGTGTGTGTACCAGGAAGTAGTAAAATGTTTTGAGGTGCTATTAAGTCTTTAAGTTACAAAATCAAGATTCCACCTTAAAATTTTTCCATACTGTACGTGGTTGCATAGCCTGGGGTGCTGAGTGCCTGCCAAATATCTATCAGAGAGTGATTTATGATATATGATACGCTCCCCGGCCCAAGTGGAGACTGTCGTTGAAACATGAGAGAGGGGAGGTTTGCTCTCGAAACCATGAGGGCTGGTTTCTGTTTGGCTTTTCTGAGGGAATGACCAGAATAAAACGTGCCACATTTTACAGCACCAAAACTTGTGGAAGAAACAAAACACGATTCTGTTAGGGAAGAAACAAAACCAAACCAAACCCTTAGTTTCTCTTTGTGGTTTGTTAGGGATTGTTTTCACTCTAAGGGACTGTTGCTCTTTGCTCCTTTATTCTTCCACCCTGCTCCTCCCCTCGTCTGTTGTCGCTAATCTACTAAGTCCTGAAATAAAAAAGGAAGAGCTCTGTACTGGCAATTAAAGTATTTTAAAATGAGATCTCAGCTCCATGTTTTAAATATTTCATGTGCTTTCCATTCTACTCTAACTAAGAATATATTGTGAGTTCTGGTGTTTTCTGTTCTGCAAATGTTTCCTTTGCAGCTGTGAGGAAGTACATCTCCCATATGGCTTTTAGGACACTTTGCAGTTTGCTTAGATAAAGCAATATGGACCAAGAAAAATGAAATAGCAACCGTTTTTCCTTCAGATCAAAATCTTTTGGGTTTCTAAGTGGATATTTGAATTAACAGCAATGTAAAGCACAGTATGATTGGCTTTCTAAAATACTGTTAATTGGGGTATTGCTGCAGGTTTTTTAAATAGCCCATTTATGAATGCTGGAGACTTTTTTGTTGGTGAAATATGCATTGCTTATTTTCTGACCATAAAAGAAAGCTATGGTCACTGGAGAAAATTTAAACAATACAGAGGGTGCATTTAAGACACTGTGCAGCCCCTCACTTGGTTTCCTAAGTTACCTTACATCATTATTACTCTTCAGTATCATTATACATTCTTTGAAAACACAATTCCTAAAGGCTTCATAATTTTTTATATTATCATGACATACTTAGCTCTTTCCTTGTTATGGGACATTTAGAGTATCTCCATTTTTAATGAAAATGTTATTTTAAATAACAATGTCATAAATAAATCTGCACATGGAGCTTTGACCATATTTCCATTTAGGGTAGGTATTACACAACTGGCGTTACAGATCAAAAATTATTAATGTATTTTATAATCTTGTTACATATTTTCATATTGGTTTCATACACTGTGCTTTACTGACATCATATGAAGGTGAGTTTGTGTCAGCCTCATCCTTACATTCTTCAGCACTCTGATGGCTATTTTTTTAACTGAAGTATAATTGACATGATGTTCTATTGGTTTCAGGTGTACTATATAGTGATAGACATTTATATTTACTACAAGATGATCACCATAAGTCTGTTTACCATCTTTCATGGTTTAAAATGATCATATTATTGACTCTGTTCTCTATTCTGTATATTATATCCTCATGACATTTCTATTTTTGCAATTGGAAATTTGTGCTTCTTAATCCCCTTCGGCTGTTTTGCTCATCTCCCTATGATCCTCCTCTGTATCTATGAAACTATTTTTGTTCTATTTGACTTTTCTTTTATATTCCATATCTAAGTAAAATCATTTGGTATTTGTCTTTCTCTAATTTTACTAAGAATGCCTTCTAGGTCCACCTATGTTGTTAAAGTGGCAAAATTTCATTCTTTTCATGGTTGTACAATATTCCTATATATACATATTACACACATTTTTATGTATATATATTTTTTATATACCTATATATTCTGTGTGTATGTGTATATATATGTGTGTGTATATATATATGTATGTATATGTATATCACGTCTTCTTTATCCATTCACCTAGCCATGGGCATTTGGATTGTTTCCATGTCTTGACTGTTATAAACAATGCTGCAGTGAACATAGGAGTGCAGGGTGCTTATATGTTCTTAATTTAGCATTTTCTTTAAGAAAATACCCAGAAGTAGAATTTTTAGATCCAATGGTAGTTCTATTTTTAATTTTAAAGAACTTCCATACTATTTTCCACAGTGGCTGTATCAATCTATATTTCCTCTCAAAGTGAACAAGTATTCTTTTTCTTCCGCATTCTTGTCTTTACAAGTTATTTGTTGCCTTTTTTGATAATAGCCATTTTTACAGGAGTAAAGTAGTGTATCATTGTGGTTTTGATTTGCATATCCTTCACGATTAGTAATGGTTAGCATTGTTTCATGTATCTGTTAGCCATCTGTATGTCTTTGAAAAAAATGTCTATTTTAGACGTTAAAAATATTAAGATGTCTGAGTTCTATATATACTGAATATTAATTCTATCAAATATATAATTTGCAATTATCTTCTCCCTTTTTGTGCTGTTGCTTGTGTTCTTCACTGTTCAAAACCTTTTAATTTGATGTAGTCCCCTTATTTGTTATGCTTTTCATGCCCTTGCCTAAGGAGACAGATCCAAAAAAATGTTGCTAAGAATAATGTCAAAGAGCTGACAGTCTATGGTTCCTTCTAGGAGTTTTGTGGTTTCAGGTGTTACAGTCAAGTCTTTAATCCATTTGAATTTAATTTTATATTTGGTATAAGATAGTTGTCCAGGTTTATTCTTTTACATATGATTACAGAGATCAAATTGCCAACATCCGCTGGATCATAGAAAAAGCAAGAGAGTTCCAGAAAAACATCTCTTTCTGCTTTATTGACTATGCCAAAGCCTTTGACTGTGTGGATCACAATAAACTGTGGAAAATTCTGAAAGAGATGGGAATGCCAGACCACCTGATCTGCCTCTTGAGAAATTTGTATGCATGTCAGGAAGCAACAGTTAGAACTGGACATGGAACAACAGACTGGTTCCAAATAGGAAAAGGAGTACGTCAAGGCTGCATATTGTCACCCTCCTTATTTAACTTCTATGCAGAGTACATCGTGAGAAATGCTGAACTGGAAGAAACACAAGCTGCAATCAAGATTGCCCGGAGAAATATCAATAACCTCAGATATGCAGATGACACCACCCTGATGGCAGAAAGTGAAGAGGAACTAA
>NW_011494948.1:8422990-8423271 GCF_000754665.1 Bison bison bison | reverse complement strand
AGTGAAAGTGGAGAGTGAAAAAGTTGGCTTAAAGCTCAACATTCAGAAAACGAAGATCATGGCATCCGGTCCCACTACTTCATGGGAAATAGATGGGCAAACAGTGGAATCAGTGTCAGACTTTATTTTTTGGGGCTCCAAAATCACTGCAGATGGTGACTGCAGCCATGAAATTAAAAGACGCTTACTCCTTGGAAGGAAAGTTATGACCAACCTAGATAGCATATTTAAAAGCAGAGACATTACTTTGCCAACAAAGGTTCGTCTAGTCAAGGCTATGG
>NW_011494948.1:8418131-8422890 GCF_000754665.1 Bison bison bison | reverse complement strand
AAGGCTATGGTTTTTCCTGTGGTCATGTATGGATGTGAGAGTTGGACTGTGAAGAAGGCTGAGCACCAAAGAATTGATGCTTTTGAACTGTGGTGTTGGAGAAGACTCTTGAGAATCCCTTGGACTGCAAGGAGATCCAACCAGTCCATTCTGAAGGAGATCAGCCTTGGGATTTCTTTGGAAGGAATGATGCTAAAGCTGAAACTCCAGTACTTTGGCCACCTCATGCGAAGAGTTGACTCATTGGAAAAGTCTCTGATGCTGGGAGAGATTGGGGGCAGGCGGAGAAGGGGACGACAGAGGATGAGATGGCTTGGATGGCATCACTGACTCGATGGATGTGAGTCTCAGTGAACTCCGGGAGTTGGTGATGGACAGGGAGGCCTGGCGTGCTGTGATTTATGGGGTCACAAAGAGTCAGACACGACTGAGCAACTGATCTGATCTGATCCAGTTATCCTAACATCATTTATTGAAGAGATGTTTTCCCACTGTCTGTTCTTACTTCCTTTATTGTAGATTAACTGATCATATGTGAGTGGGTTTATTTCTGGATTCTCTATTTCATTCCATTATTTATGTGTCTATTTTTATGCCAGTACCATATTGTTTTGATTGGCAAAGCTTTGTAGTATAGTTTGAAATCAGGAACCTTGATACCTCCAGTTTTGTTTTTCTTAGTGTTGTTTTGGCTATTCAGAATCTTTTTTTGTTTCATACAAATTTTGAAATTATATGTTCTGGTTCTGTGAAAAAATCATGAAGGAAATGCAAATAAAAATGCAGTTGATAGGAACTGCATTGACTATATATGTATTACTTTGAATAATATTGGCATTTTAACAATATTGTTTCCTCCAATCTAAGAGTATGTGTATCTTTTCATTTATTTGTGGCATCTTTATTTTTTTTTTATTAGTATCTTATAGTTTTCAGAGTACAGGTGTTTTGTTTACTAGGCTAAATTTATTTCTAGATATTTTATTCTCTTTGAAGCAGTTGTAAATGGGACTGTTTTCTTAATTTCTCCTTCTGACAGTTCCTGATTGGTGTATTGTAACACAGATTTCTCTATGCTAATTTTGTATCCTGCAACATTACTGAATTCATTTGTTAGCTCTAATAGGTTTTTCAGTGAAATCTTCAGGGTTTTGTTTATATAA
Organism: Bison bison bison; assembly: GCF_000754665.1. Lineage (NCBI taxonomy): Eukaryota > Metazoa > Chordata > Mammalia > Artiodactyla > Bovidae > Bison > Bison bison. Next base: position 8,421,727 of record NW_011494948.1, on the reverse strand, counting down.
TATCATATCATTTGCAAATAGTAACAGTTTTACTTCTTCCTTTACAGTTTGGATGACTTTTATTTCTTTTTCTTGTTTAATTGCTATGGTTAAGACTTCCAATACCATGTTGAATAAAAGTGGAAGAGCAGGTATCTTTGTCTTGTTTGAGATCTTGGAAAGCTTTCAGCTTTCACCATTGAGTATGATATTAGTTGTAGGCTTCTCATATATGAACTTCATTATGTTGAGATACATTCTCTCTATGGCCTCTCCGTTCAGAGTTTTTATCGTAAGTGTGCATTTAATTTTGTTAAATGCATTTTCTGCAGTCATTGAGGTGATCAAATGATTTTCACTCTGTATTTTGTTAGGGTAGTGTATTGGTTTGTGAATGTTAAATCATCTATGCATCCCTGGAATAGATCCCACTTGATCACTGTATATGATTCTTCTAATGTTGTGTTGAATTTGGCTTGCTACCATTATGTTGATTTTTACATCTATATTCAACAGGGATATTTGGCTGTAATTTTCTTTCTGTAGTGTCCTTGTCTGGCTTTGGTATCAAGATAATGCTAGCCACATACAATGAGTTTAGAAGCTTTCCTTCCTTTTCAATTTCTTGGAATAGTTCCAAAAGTCTAAGTATTAAATATTTTTAAAATATTTGGTAGAATTCACTTATGAAGCTGTCTGGTGCTGGCCTTTTCTTTGTTGAGAGTTTTTGATTATTAATTAAATTTTTGCCAGTAATTGATGCATTTAGATATTTTATTTCTTTCTGATTTAGTTTTGGAAGATTATACATTTCTAGGAATTTAGCCATTTCTTCTAGGTTTTCCAATTTGTTGGCATATAATTGTTCACAGTTGTTTTTATGATCCTTTGCATTTCTAGGGAATCAATTGTAATTTCTCCTTTTTCATTTATGATTTTATTTGGGCCTTTTTTTTTTTTTTGATGAGTCTAGCTAAAGCTTTATCAATTTTGTTTACTTTTCAAAGAACCAGCTTTTAGTCTCATGATGTTTTCTATTTTCTTTTTTGTCTCTGTTACTTATTTTCACTTGATCTTTATTATTTTCTTCCCTCTACTAACTTTGGGCTTTGTTTGTTTTTCTCTTTTTAGTTCTGTTAGGTGTATAATTGTATTGTTTATTTGAGAGTTTTCTGGATTTTTGAGGTAGGCCTGTTTTGCTATAAACTTCCCTCTTAAAACTGCTTTTGCTGTGTTTCATAGATTTTGGAAGGTTATACTTCCATTTTCATTTTTCTTAGAAATTTTTAAATTTCATCTTTGATTTCTTTTTTGACCCATTGTTTAGTAGCATGTTATTTAATCTTTTTGTATTTGTGTTTTTTTTTTTCAATTTTCTTCTTGTACTTCATTCTAGTTTTATACCTTTGATATAAAAAAGATGCTTGATATGATTATAATCTTATTAACTTTATTGAAACTTGTTTTGTGGCTTAAAGACCTCTCCTGGAGAATGTTCTGCTGCTGCTGCTGCTAAGTCGCATCAGTCGTGTCTGACTCTGTGTGACCCCAGAGATGGCAGCCCACTAGGCTCCCTCGTCCCTGGGATTCTCCAGGCAGGAGTACTGGAGTGGGTTACCAGTTCCTTTTCCAATGCATGAAAGTGAAAAGTGAAAGTGAAGTCACTCAGTTGTGCCCAACTTGTAGCAACCTCATGGACTGTAGCCTACCAGGCTCCTCCGTCCATGGGATTTTCCAGACAAGAGTACTGGAATGGGGTGCCATTGCCTTCTCCGGGAGAATGTTCTATGTGCACTCAAAAAGAATGTATTAGATCAGATCAGATCAGATCAGTCGCTCAGTCATGTCTGACTCTTTACAACCCCGTGAATCGCAGCATGCCAGAACTCCCTGTCCATCACCAACTCCTGGAGTTCACTCAGACTCATGTCCATTGAGTCGATGTTGCCATCCAGCCATCTCATCCTCTGTCGTCCCCTTCTCCTCTTGGCCCCAATCCCTCCCAGCATCAGAGTCTTTTCCAATGAGTCAACTCTTCGCATGAGGTGGCCACAGTATTGGAGTTTCAGCTTTAGCATCATTCCCTCCAAAGAAATCCCAGGGCTGATCTCCTTTAGAATGGACTAGATGGGTCTCCTTGCAGTCCAAGGGACTCTCAAGAGTCTTCTCCAACACCACAGTTCAAAAGCGTCAATTCTTCTGCACTCAGCCTTCTTCACAATCCAATTCTTACATCCATACATGACCACTGGAAAAACCATAGCCTTGACTAGACGGACCTTTGTTGGCAAACTAATGTCTCTGCTTTTCAATATGCTATCTAGGTTGGTCATAACTTTCCTTCAAAGGAGTAAGCATCTTTTAATTTCATGGCTGCAGTCACCATCTGCAGTGATTTTGGAGCCCAGAAAAATAAAGTCTGACACTGTTTCCACTGTTTCCCCATCTATTTCCCATGATGTGATGGGACCAGATGCCATGATCTTCGTTTTCTGAATGTTGAGCTTTAAGCCAACTTTTTCACTCTCCACTTTCACTTTCATCAAGAGGCTTTTGAGTTCCTCTTCACTTTCTGCCATCAGGGTGGTGTCATCTGCATATCTGAGGTTATTGATATTTCTCCCGGCAATCTTGATTGCAGCTTGTGTTTCTTCCAGTTCAGCGTTTCTCATGATGTACTCTGCATAGAAGTTATATAAGCAGGGTGACAATATACAGCCTTGACGTACTCCTTTTCCTATTTGGAACCAGTCTGTTGTTCAATGTCCAGTTCTAACTGTTGCTTCCTGACCTGCATACAAATTTCTCAAGAGGCAGGTCAGGTGGTCTGGTATTCCCATCTCTTTCAGAATTTTCCACAGTTTATCGTGATCCACACAGTCAAAGGCTTTGGCATAGTCAATAAAGCAGAAATAGATGTTTTTCTGGAACTCTCTTGCTTTTTCAATGATCCAGCGGATGTTGGCAATTTGATCTCTAGTGCCTCTGCGTTTTCTAAAACCAGCTTGAACATCAGGAAGTTCACGGTTCACATATTGCTGAAGCCTGGCTTGGAGAATTTTGAGCATAACTTTACTAGCGTGTGAGATGAGTGCAATTGTGCGGTAGTTTGAGCATTCTTTGGCATTTCCTTTCTTTGGGATTGGATTGAAAACTGACCTTTTCCAGTCCTGTGGCCACTGCTGAGTTTTCCAAATTTGCTGGCATATTGAGTGCAGCACTTTCACAGCATCATCTTTCAGGATTTGGAATGGCTCAACTGGAATTCTATCACCTCCACTAGCTTTGTTCATAGTGATGCTTTCTAAGGCCTACTTGACTTCACATTCCAGGATGTCTGGCTCTAGGTCAGTGATCACTCCATCATGATTATCAGGGTCGTGAAGATCTTTTTTGTAAAGTTCTTCTGTGTATTCTTGCCATCTCTTCTTAATATCTTCTGCTTCTGTTAGGTCCATACCATTTCTGTCCTTTATCGAGCCCATCTTTGCATGAAATGTTCCTTTGGTATCTCTGATTTTCTTGAAGAGATCTCTAGTCTTTCCCATTCTGTTGTTTTCCTCTATTTCTTTGCATTGATCGCTGAGGAAGGCTTTCTTATCTCTTCTTGCTATTCT
>NW_011494948.1:8415461-8417938 GCF_000754665.1 Bison bison bison | reverse complement strand
GAACCTCATTCCATAGCTCATCAGGCACTCTATCTATCAGATCTAGGCCCTTAAATCTATTTCTCACTTCCACTGTATAATCATAAGGGATTTGATTTAGGTCATACCTGAATGGTCTAGTGGTTTTCCCTACTTTCTTCAATTTAAGTCTGAATTTGGCAATAAGGAGTTCATGATCTGAACAGTCAGCTCCTGGTCTTGTTTTTGCTGACTGTATAGGGCTTCTCCATCTTTGGCTGCAAAGAATATAATCAATCTGATTTCGGTGTTGACCATCTGGTGATGTCCATGTATAGAGTCTCCTCTTGTGTTTTTGGAAGAGGGTGTTTGTTATGACCAGTGCATTTTCTTGGCAAAACTCTATTAGTCTTTGCCCTGCTTCATTCCGTATTCCAAGGCCAAATTTGCCTGTTACTCCAGGTATTTCTTGACTTCCTACTTTTGCATTCCAGTCCCCTATAATGAAAAGGACATCTTTTTTGGGTGTTAGTTCTAAAAGGTCTTGTAGGTCTTCATAGAACCGTTCAGCTTCTTCAGCATTACTGGTTGGGGCATAGACTTGGATTACTCTGATACTGAATGGTTTGCCTTGGAAACGAACAGAGATCATTCTGTCATTTTTGAGATTGCATCCAAGTACTGCATTTCGGACTCTTTTGTTGACCATGATGGCTACTCCATTTCTTCTGAGGGATTCCTGCCCGCAGTAGTAGATATAATGGTCATCTGAGTTAAATTCACCCATTCCAGTCCATTTCAGTTCACTGATACCTAGAATGTATATTCTGTGTTTTTGGATAGAATGTTATGTATACATGTTTAAGTCCATCTAATCTGATATGTCGTTTAAGGCCATTTTGTGTGTGTGTGTGTGTGTTTAAGCTGTATTTCTCTCTAGACAATCTATCCATTGCTGTAAGTGGGATATTACAGTCCCTTACTCCCATTGTATTACCGTCAATTTGTATTTTTACGTCTGTCAATATTTGCTTTATGTATTTAGGTGCTATTATGTTGGATGCAAAATATTTACAAGTGTTATACCCTCTTATTGAATTGATACCTTTATCATGACATTCCCATCTTTGTCTCTTTTTGCAGCCTTTGGTTTGAATTACTTTTTGTGGTACAAATACTTCTACTCCAACTTTGGTTTTGCTTCTATGTGGATAGAATATCATTTTCCATCCCTCTGCTTTCAGTCTGTGTGTGTCCTTAGATCTGAAGTGAGTTTGCTGTAGACAGCATATATATAGGTCTTGTGTGTTTTTTTTTTTTAATCTTTCAGCTACTCTATCTTTTGATTGGAGCATTTAGTTCATTTACATTTAAAGTAATTATTGAGAGGTGTATACTTATTTCGCTAACTGTTTTCTTTTTCCATTTTTCTTTGTGTTCTTCTGTGTTCCTTTCTTCTCTTGCTCTCTCTGCTTTCTTCCTTGGTGATTTGATGAGTTTCTTTAGTGTTATGTTTGGGCTCCTTTCTCTTAAGTTATTGGGTTTCTATTATAGTTTTTGATATGTGGTTACCATGAGGTTCATGTGTGACAACCAATGTATATAGCAGTCTATTTTCAGTTTATGATCTCTTGAGTTTGAATACATCCTAAAATACTACATTTTAACTCTCTCCACTCACCTGTTTTACTTTTTTGACATCACGTTTTACATTTTTTTTGTATATCCCTTAATTACTATAGTTATTTCAAATCCCAAAAGATGATGCCGTGAAAGTGCTACACTCAATATGCCAGCAAATTTGGAAAACTCAGCAGTGGCCACAGGACTGGGAAAGGTCAGTTTTCATTCCAATCCCAAAGAAAGGAAATGCCAAAGAATGCTCAAACTGTTGCACAATTCCACTCATCTAACACGCTAGTAAAGTAATGCTCAAAATTCTCCAAGCCAGGCTTCAGCAATACGTGAACCATGAACTTCCAGATGTTCAAGCTGGTTTTAGAAAATGCAGAGGAACCATAGATCAAATTGCCAACATCTGCTGGATCATTGAAAAAGCAAGAGAGTTCCAGAAAAACATCTATTTCTGCTTTATTGACTATGCCAAAGCCTTTGACTGTGTGGATCACAATAAACTGTGGAAAATTCTGAAAGAGATGGGAATACCAGACCACCTGACCTGCCTCTTGAGAAATTTGTATGCAGGTCAGGAAGCAACAGTTAGAACTGGACATGGAACAACAGACTGGTTCCAAATAGGAAAAGGAGTACGTCCAGGCTGTATATTGTCACCTTGCTTATTTAACTCATATGTAGAGTACATCATGAGAAACATTGGGCTGGAAGAAGCACAACCTGCAATCAAGATTGCCTGGAGAAATATCAATAACCTCAGATATGCAGATGACACCACCCTGATGGCAGAAAGTGAAGAGGAACTCAAAAGCCTCTTGATGAAAGTGAAAATGGAGAGTGAAAAAGTTGGCTTAAAGCTCAACATTCAGAAAACGAAGATCATG
>NW_011494948.1:8414970-8415361 GCF_000754665.1 Bison bison bison | reverse complement strand
AGCTATTTGTAAGGCCTCCCCAGACAGCCATTTTGCTTTTTTGCATTTCTTTTCCATGGGGATGGTCTTGATCCCTGTCTCCTGTACTATGTCATGAACCTCATTCCATAGCTCATCAGGCACTCTATCTATCAGATCTAGGCCCTTAAATCTATTTCTCACTTCCACTGTATAATCATAAGGGATTTGATTTAGGTCATACCTGAATGGTCTAGTGGTTTTCCCTACTTTCTTCAATTTAAGTCTGAATTTGGCAATAAGGAGTTCATGATCTGAACAGTCAGCTCCTGGTCTTGTTTTTGCTGACTGTATAGGGCTTCTCCATCTTTGGCTGCAAAGAATATAATCAAATCTGATTTCGGTGTTGACCATCTGGTGATGTCCATGTATA
>NW_011494948.1:8386071-8414870 GCF_000754665.1 Bison bison bison | reverse complement strand
AGATATGCAGATGACACCACCCTGATGGCAGAAAGTGAAGAGGAACTCAAAAGCCTCTTGATGAAAGTGAAAATGGAGAGTGAAAAAGTTGGCTTAAAGCTCAACATTCAGAAAACGAAGATCATGGCATCTGGTCCCATCACTTCATGGGAAATAGATGGGGAAACAGTGGAAACAGTGTCAGACTTTATTTTTCTGGGCTCCAAAATCACTGCAGATGGTGACTGCAGCCATGAAATTAAAAGATGCTTACTCCTTTGAAGGAAAGTTATGACCAACCTAGATAGCATATTGAAAAGCAGAGACATTAGTTTGCCAACAAAGGTCCGTCTAGTCAAGGCTATGGTTTTTCCAGTGGTCATGTATGGATGTGAGAGTTGGACTGTGAAGAAAGCTGAGTGCAGAAGAATTGATGCTTTTGAACTGTGGTATTGGAGAAGACTCTTGAGAGTCCCTTGTACTGCAAGGAGATCCAACTAGTGCATTCTAAAGGAGATCAGTCCTGGGTGTTCATTGGAAGTAATGATGCTAAAGCTGAAACTCCAATACTGTGGCCACCTCATGCGAAGAGTTGACTCATTGGAAAAGACTCTGATGCTGGGAGAGACTAGGGGCCGGCAGAGAAGGGGACGACAGAGGATGAGATGGCTGGATGGCATCACTGACTCGATGGACATGAGTTGGGTGAATTCTGGGAGTTGGTGATGGACAGGGAGGCCTGGCGTGCTGCGATTCTTGGGGCTGCAAAGAATCGGATACAACTGAGCAACTGAACTGAACTGATAGTTGATTTTACTACTTTCCATACTAGCTTTTTAAGTTATTGATCCACTACCTTTAATATATGTTTGCTTTTACCAGTGATATTTCTCTAATATAATTTCCTATTTCTAGTTATGGCCTTTTCCATTTAAAGAAGTCCCTTTAACATTTTTTGTATGGCTGGCAGTGGTGACCTCCTCTAATTTTGCTTGTCTTGGAAACTCACAATCTCTCTTTCAGTTCTGATTGATAAACTTGCCAGGTAGAGTTTTCTTGCGTGTAAGTTTGTTTCTTTCAAAACTTTTAATATATCATGTCACTCCGTTTTCTGCTGAAAAATCAACTGATAGTCTATGTATATTCTCTTATACATCACCAGTTTTTTCTCTTGTTACCTTTAAGATTCTCTCTTTATCTTATTGTTATTATTTTATTTTATTTATTTGTGACTGCACTGGGTCTTTGTTGCTGTGTGTGGGCTTTCCCTTGCTGCAGAGAGTGGGGGCTACTCTTCACTGCAGTGTTGGGGCTTCTCACTGTGGTGGCTTCTCTTGCAGAGAACGGGCTCTAGGTGTGCAGGCTTCCGTAGTTGCAGCACACAGGCCCAGCAGGCGTGGCCCACTGGCCCTAGAGCAAGGGTGCATTAGTTGTCTCACACAGGCTTAGTTATTGGGCCCATGTGGGTCTTCCCAGATCCGGGATTGAACTCATGTTCCCTGCATTGGCACGTGGGTTCTCATCCACTGTACCACCAAGGAAGTGCTCTCCTTATCAACTTTTGACACTTTAATTATACTACACTGTAGTGTGGTTCTCTCTTTGTTTCATTTTGTCTGAAACTCTATGGGCTTTCATTGAAAGTCTGTATCTTTTGCCAGCTTAAGAAAATTTTCAGCCATAATTTCTTCAAATAAGTTTTCTGACACTTTTTCTCTATCTTCACCTTCTGAGATCTCTTTAATGTAAATGTTAATATGCTTGATATTGTCCCAGAAATACCATAAACTAGCCCCCCACCCTTTTTTTTGTCCACGCCGCTTATCTTGTGGGGGCCGCTTATCTTGTGGGGGTCTTGGTTCCTTGACCAGGGATTGAAACTGGGCAATGAAAAGCACTGAGTCCTAGCCACTTGACTGCCAAGGAGTTCCCATATATTCATTAATTTTTTTTTTTAAATTTTGTGTGATTTCCATTATGCTGTCTTCCAAATTTCTGACCTATTTTTCTGCATCATCTAATCTGTTGTTGATTCCACCTATATATTTTTCATTTCAGTTACTGTATTCTTCATCTCTGATTGGTTCCTTTTTCTATTTTCTCTTTATTAAAGTTCTCACTATGTTCATCTCTTCTTCTCCTGAGTTCACTGAGCATCTTTATTACTGTTACTTTGAACTCTTCATCAAGTAGATTTCTTATCTCCATTTCACTTAGATGTTTTCTGAAGCTTAGTCCTGTTCCTTTGTTTGGAACATATTCCTTTGTCTCCTCTTTCTATATAACTCTCTGTATTTGTTTCTATGTACCAGGTAGATCAGCTTTGCCTCTCCCCTTCGTGAAGAAGTGATTTTGTGAAGATGGTTTCCTAGGGGGTTCAGAAGAACAATCCTCCAGATCCCCAGAGTCAGATGCTTCAGGGGTGTCTCCTGTGTGGGTTTCATGTACCCTCCTATTGTGGGGATACTGTAGTTGCTGTGGGTGTGATAGTGGGTGGGCTAGACCCATCAACTGCCTGTGGTGCCCAGGCCAACAATTCTGGGTGCAATGGTGGGCAGGGTAGGCGCTCCAGGACTGAAGTTGCTTTGAGGAGCCACTGATACTAGCTGAGGCTGCTGCTGGCTGTGGTGGGTGCAATCTCTTTGGGAGGGGTGCTGGCAGGGGAAGACATGGTGGGTGGAGTGGATCCTTAGGGGATTGCTTAGACAGAGTGAGTGGTGCTAGCAAGGGAGATGTCTAGCAGTATCAGACCACCCAGGAAAGGGGAAAAAAAATTTTTAAAGGAACTTATCAAAACGTAAGTTTCTAGAGACAGTTCCCACAAATCCCTACCCCTCAGCGCTCACCATAAAACTAGGCAGTGGATCTTCTTCACATATGGCCCAGGAGCTTTTCAAATTGCTGCCTCTGAACTGAGACTCAGAGTGAGTGGGTTTGTGCACCTGCTCTTTAAGAGAGGAATTTTGGTTTCCCACAGCCCTTTGGCTCTCTTGGATGTAAGCCCCCACTGGTATTCAAAGCCAAACATCAAGGCTGTGGGGGCATAGCTTCTTGGTGCAGTTACCTAGGACTAGGGTGCTCAGTGAGAGATTCAAACCCCTCACTCCTTAGGGAGGACTTATGTGTTTGTGATATCCCCTCCCACTTGAGGGTCACTGCATTGAGTTGTAGATCCTGACTGGACTTTCTTGCCCCTAACTACGTGTCTCAGTGTTTTTTTTAAAAATTACCATTAGTTTTAGACATGCTGTTCAGTTAATCTTCAGGTCATTTTGAGAGAGGATTTTTCTACATTTAGTTGGTTTGTTGTGTCCATAGTAGAAGGTGAGTTGAGAATCTTCCTACTTTTCCATCTTGATCCTGCCTCTTAATGGTTGTTTCCTTACATCTTTGCCAGTTCAATGCATATCAAATGATGCAATTAATTTTAATCAGCATTACTTTAATTATTAAAACAACATTTAATTTTCTCTTGTATATAGTCCACAAATTTCAAGCTTTTAGTGACTTGGTTTAGTAAGCTTTCCCCAAATCCACATTTGGTATATCAGAGATTTTTCTGAAAACTCTCAGACTATACATATAATAATAACCTGAGAATTAGTTTTCTCTTAGAGCAGTTGAGTACTGTATGGAAGCCTGGCCAGAACTTGAATAAGTGTTTCCTAAAGCTCCTAAGTCAGTGTAACTAATGGATCTATCCTAGGTATATCCAGTGAGAACTGGTCTTCTGCAAGAACTCTGAAAGCCCTGCTTTGGTGGTAGCATTCCTTGATAGATGTGTGTTAATCTTCCAAAAATGAACTGGAGCATAACGGCTTTCTTTTTGTTCTTGATTCTACTATGAACTTGTATCCCGTTTGACAAGTTCTTGGACTTCAGCTGCTTTAGATAATGTATTTGGGGTCATCTTTCCATGTCTTATCTCAAAACTGTTCTTATTGAAGATCTCTGTGACTTTCTTTAATGTACAAGAATTATTGTTGGGATGTCATTAATATTTGGTTGTGAGAGTGAAAGTTGTAGTCACAGTAACTTTAAATCCAGTCTTGGGATGCCTCTCAAGGGAAATTTTCCTTTTTTATTTTCTAAGGTACTATCTATTGAGCACATATTGCATGCCAGGCACTTTTCACACTTGATCTCATTTAAGTTTCAATACCATCGAATGAAGTTTATATAATGATCCATTTTCACAGGCAAAATAATCTCAGAAAGCTTACATCAATTCCCCAGAGATATAAAGATTAAAAGCAGTAGAATACAAAAACGTTCAAAAGTCCTATGTATTAATTATATAGAATCTATAGGAATAGACAGGCCAAGGGATCTCAAGTAAACTATTGAGTGACTGAGGAAGCCAACCAGGGGATCATTTAACTATTAACATATAGGAAAACTCTGTTACCTGCTCTCTGAAGAACATACATTGTTTTAAAATCATTTTTCAAACAATCAATGAGATTCACATGTAATCATTAGTCTTTCAAACATTTGTATTGTAGAAATTCCCAGTGACCTCAAGTTCTTGAATTTATCCTACAGACTTGGTTGAGAATCTTAAATTTCTATTCACATATATTTAGCAAATTCTCTTACTTCGTGGCTTAATTGCAAGGTATTTACCCTTGGAGCAGTCCAGTGTACCCATAAAAACAGGAGTTGATCATTATGGAAATTGGCCATGGAAATACGCCGAAGGTGTTTTAAGGACATGTTTTTAGTGTCTCCTCTAGGAAACCTGTATTTCCACTTCCCAGGAGCTCAGGATTTTAAAGATCAGGCTTCCTAGCCTCTTCAACCTCTGCAAGCTGAGATAACCTGTTGCTATTTTCAAATATAAATAGACTTTATTAGGCTTTAAAAGAACTGCCCAAGGGTTTTCCCCCCTTTTTTCATTTTAGTGTTTGGATTGTCAGCGGAAGTCTTGAGCTTTGAGACTTGGAAGGCAGTGCCTGCAAACAAACATCCTGTGGACAAAACTGTCGGCCCAGCACTTGGTGTTCCAGGATGATTGACAGGAAACAGGGTGTGCGGTGAGAAGGGAGGACGGACTCTGAGCACGGTGGCTTCCGGTTCTCTCGAACAATAGCTAGGCTTCCCAGGAGCCTCAGCACTCCTTTTCCATCTGCCTGTGGAAGCGTGAATGGTTGGCCCTGTTGGGAGTTAGGGAGGATGTGGGTTGGGCAGGAGGTGAAAAGACCCCTGGGATTCAACCTAGCAATTACAAACAGAAAACCGAAACCTTCTGATAATGCTTCTGTTTGAGGGATAGGAACATATAGAGACGCCAAGATCTGGCATGACAGTGGAACCAAACAATGACTAAAAAGGAGCCATCTGAAGAAATTATGATCTATCAAAGCCAATACTCATTGCTTGGGGGAGGTAGGCTTGAGGGAGGTAGTGATAAAGAGAGATCCAGGATGGTTAAAGGAAGTGAAATGAAACTCATAAAGAAAAGAAGTGAAAGTGAAGTTGCTCACTCGTGTCCGACTCTTTACGACCCATCGACTGTAGCTGACCAGGCTCCTCTGTCCATGGGATTTTCCAGGCAATAGTTCTGGAGTGGATTGCCATTTCCTTCTCCAGAAAGAAAAGAAAGCAAATATTAAACATTTTATTTTCCCACCTTCCTCCCCACTCCCCTACCCCACACAAGGCACTTTGGGAGAAAGGAGAGGAAATGCACATTTTTAAAAGCCCAGCTCTGTGCTGGGACTTTGAGGCAGGTATTACATTAATTTTTCCAAGTGATGAAAGCGAGGCTTAGTGAGTTTAAATAAGGGTTGTTCAATGGGGCAAATTTAGACTATGGAACAGTTGGTGTTTCAGTTCTGTCCTTTGGGCCCCAAAACTCTCTGTTGCGTTTTCCTCTATCACATTTCCTCCCTAAATTTGTCCAGGTTCTGCCCCCTTCCTTCTCTGCTTCAGTTCTAAAGGGAAATATGTAGAAGAAAATTTTTCTAGCTCAGGCTCCCACAGCTTTCAATTTATATCTTTTTTTCTAATTTTCCCAAACCTTTCCTCAACATCTGAATTATCAGGCCCGTTCATCTTTCTGGGACTTCACTGTGTTCTTCCCTTTGCTGCAGTGACTTTGCTTCTTTCTCTATGTCACAATCATCAGCTCACTCCTGAGAGTCCAGGTCAAATGTCACTTCTATAAAGAGCTCGTGTAGCACACTTTACCTTACTCCCTGAGGTGGGATCACTACCTTTTCAATACCATAATCTCACAGCAATTTGTGTCTACTTCTTTTATAATTATCATATGTTATTTTGAGTCTAACTGTTCCTGGTTCTTACTAATCCATGAGCAACCCACAAAAGAAAACCTTAAAATGTAGTCTTTTGATAGTTTTACAATGTCCCATTTAGGTAAATATTAGGCTTTAATCCTCCTTTCCTTTCCTCTGTCTCTCCCTTTATGTCTGAGAGTTCCTGAGAGTCTATCGTCTCTTTATAGTCAGTAGTTGTCCTTATGGGATTTCATAAATTAAGAAGAAAAAGTGGGCAGAGACATTAAAAGACTTAGATGGGAAGAAAGTCCCCTGCCAACCCTTTCCTCCATCCTTCCCTTCCTCCCTCTTTGTTTCCTTCCTTCCTTCTTTCCCTTTTTGCTTCCTTCCTTAAATATTCACAGGTTATCACTTGTATTTTTGGTACTGCATTAGACACTGAGAATATAAGTAGGAGCAGAACCCACTCTTCTTCTGCCCCTATGGAGCTATAGTCCATTGAGGAGGTAAATGTTATAAATACAACACTCAAAATATGCAGTTGAGAACTGTGATGAACACTATGGGAAAAAAATCTGGCTTTGTAAATATAGTTCAGGTGGGCCTGAGCTAGTCTGGGATTAGTGGGTGGTGCTTGGCAGTTTGACATGGACGTGCAGGGAAGGATTTAGATCAATCTGAAAGCATTCGTGTAGTCAGGCGGCTACTAGACACCCATAGGTATTCCTGTTGTTCACAGAAGGTAAAGGGTGAAGGGAACTCCCCTTCCACCAGGGAGAAGAGGAATGGCGGAGCTTGGTTTCATCATGAGACAGTACTCAGTTTTGCTCGTGTGGTAGAATCTCAGAAAAGCCAAGTGACTGAATTTAGAAAGGGGTATAGCTGGTATTCTTGCCTGCTAAGTCAGAAAAGCAATAGAGTATTGAAGGCTGCTGCTGAAACTCATAGATTTCATTTTCCAGGTGCATTAAAGTTCCTCATGTCTATATGAAGAAGTCTGCTTTTGTGATACACGTACATCTGTATAAATATGTACATACATGCACACACACATATATATCATTTGCTTTGTATTGAACTTCTCCCTTTTACCTTGTAGAAGACTAATTGGCCTTTGTTTCATATATTCCTAGGATTTCTGAGAAATAGGGGAAATGGAGGGTGGTGAGGATGATAGAGGAAAGTAGCAGAGGTGGCAGAACAGGCCACCCAGAACCATCCCATGAATCAAAATCCTTAGGGTAATTCACAGAAGCTTTCATGGCCTGTAGTCAAGCACATGAACACCCAGCTGGGGTTCCATGCTCCTTTGCTCTGTGTGTGGGCCTGGCCAATAACTTTTGATATGGGGGGGGCCTGTGGATAAAGTGTCAAAGGCATACACTGGAGCAGAGATGACATCTCTCCAACACACTAAAAGCCAACACGCTCTTTACCTACATGCTTTGGGGAGTCACGGAGGCTTCAACCACGTATTTATATGCAATGTGAAGCTTTATGAGGCATAAGCTGTTTGCCAGATGTCAATTTGTCTGCTTCCTTTCCTTCCTTCCTCCCTTCCTCACTCCCTTCCTTCTTTGCTTCCTCCCCTCCTTTCTTCCTCTGAAGTGTGATCTTGGAGAAATTTAGAAACCAAGTTAAGGAAGCTGTGTTGTAGTTTATTAGGATTTGAAGTGGTTGGGATACATCTACATTTGTAAGAGTTTAGAGTTTCAATAATTTTGTTCAGAGAACTGTCCAAATTCCCTACCTTAGCATTCAAAACTTTATACACCTGGTTATTAACCAGGCACCCAGCCTTATCTACTCTGACTCCCCTGGTCCAGGCAACTGATCTCCTCATTGTTCTTGGAACAATCATGCTCCCTTTGCTTCTTTCTTACATCTTTCCAGAGCTGACCACCTCACATCCACTCACACACATTCCCAACTCTTCACTCGCCGCTTGTCCTGCATTGGTAGGTGGATTCTTTACCACTGAGCCTCCAGAAGAGCCCTCTTTTACCCACCCTAAAAGGCCCCACATGAGTCTTACCTGCCTCCAACTTGAAAATCTTCCTCTTTGCTTAACTCACAGCACTTCTGGCTCCATTGACAGTGAATCCTGTGTGGGTCTGTGAAAAAAACTTGTTTTGTTGGATGAGATTGTTGTAGATTATTGTTTTGTCTCTACTTTGTGTTTTCTACTGCCTTCTAATCTGGAACTTATGACCTAGAGCCCTGGAACTTGTCTTTCCTATTTTTGTCCCTCCAGCTATTTGAAACACTGAATTTTTCTGAGCAAATCATATGTCTTTATTAAATCACTTATTTATTTAGTAAGAGATCACTTTCATTGTTTAAAGTATCAGATGTGGTGTCAAGGAGGAAAGAACTGAACTGTATTAAAATATCATTTATTAGAATGTTGGAGAAGATATGGAGAAAAGGGAATTCCTACACTATGTGTGGGAGTGTAAATTGTTACAGCCATTATGGAAAACAGTATGAAAGTTCCTTAAAAAAAATAGAGTTACTATATGATCCAGCTGGAAAAGATGTAAGTTATAACTCAAAAAGAAACATACACCCCAATGTTCATAACTGCACTATATAAAAGTGCAGTTATAAGTTATATATATAAGTGTCCATTAACAGATAAAGATGTTACACACACACACACACACAATGGAATATTACTAAACCATAAAAATGAAATAATGCCATTTGTAGCAACATGGATGGAGCTAGAGATTATCACAATAAGACAATGACAAAAATATGATATCACTTATATGTGAACTCTAAAAAATTTTACAAATGAACTTATTTACAAAAAAGAAACAGACTTATAGACATAGAAAAAAACTTATGGTTACCAAAGGGGAAGAGATGGGAGCAGGATAAGTTGGGAATATGGGATTAACAGATGCACACTACTATATACAAAACGGATAAACCACTAGGATTACTGTGTACCACAGAGAACTAAACCCAATACCTTGTAATAAACTGTAATAGAAAAGAATTTAAGAGAATATACATATATATGTATATATGTATGTGATATAAACTTGATCACTTTGCTCTACACCTGAAACTAACACAATACTGTAGATCAGCTATACTTCAATTAGAAAACCCATAAATTAGATTTGAATTAAAAAAAAAAAAAGATTCTATTAGGTACATGGCTAAAGTTTCAGGATACAACTCTATTTAATCTTCCCCCAAACCTGGTGAATCAATTACATACATTTACAGATAAAGACATTTCACTTAGAAATTTTGAGTTGTTTGCTTAGGATCATGCAGAGAATGTATCAAAACTTGGTTATCTTTTTCTTCCCCACAAAAATGTATTCATTGAAACACTCATGAAACAGATGTTCATTAAGTACCTTCATGATTTAAGCAGCAGAGATGCAAAGATGACTAAAAATCTACCCAACCTTTATTTTCATGGAACATCCCTGAATGGAAAGCTTCATGTGGAAAACACAATGTCCTAAATAAATGTAAAACTGCAGCTATCTTAAATGCCAAGATGGAGATATCCATGTTATTAAAAGAGTATATCATACAATGTTTATTCTTCTCTGGGAAGGAAGGAAAAATACATTCTTGTTGAAATACTTGAACTGGAGGTATAGGGTAAGAGTTAAACAAGAAGAAACATACCCAGTGTGTGACATGAAAGGAGCATGGCAAGTCAGGAAGACTGGAGGATTTCAGAGTAGCTGGAATGTGTGCGTGTGTGTGTGTGTGTGTGTGTAGCTGGAGATATAAGCCTTTCTATTTTTTTAAGTTTTTTTGAAGTCTTTATTGAATTTATAACAATATTGTTTCTGTATTTTTTTCTTTTCATGTTTTAGTTTTTTTTTTTGTCCATGAGACATGTGGGATCTTAGCTCGCTGCCCAGGAATCAAACCTGCACCCCCTGCATTGTAAGGCAAAGTCTTTACCACTGGGCCTCCAGGGAACTCCCCTTTGTTTATTTTTATGTTTGTCCTAAACACACTGAATTTAATGGAGACTTTTCAGCATGTGAAAGACAAGATCACTGTGGTCTCATTGTGGAGAGCAGACAGGAGAGGGACAAGACTAGGTGAGAGTAAGGCAGGCCACAGACTGTTGTAAAAGTCCTGGCCACAGAGAAAGCAGCTGGCCTAGGGCAGAAATGGTGGTGGGCATAGGATGGAGTAAAGAGGCTAGGCTAGAAAACTATTTAGGTGGTTCAACTGAAAGAACTTGATGGACTGGATGTTGGGGTGACGAAGAGGAAGGTGACACAGATAACTCTAGAAGTTTTGCCCATAAAGCTTGCTTGATAGGAGGGCCATTATTATACTGGGAACTGTGAAAGATGATCAGATTTAAGTAGACATTTATCATATTGGATTTGGATGTATTTTAAGATGTATTTTGGCTCCCCTGGTGGCTCAGTTGGTAAAGAATCCGCCTGCAATGTAGAAGACCCAGGTTTGATCCCTGGGTGGGAAAGATCACCTAGAGAAAGAAATGGCAACCCACTCCAGTATTCTTGCCTGGAGAATTTCATGGACAGAGGAGCCTGGCAGGCTACAGTCCATGAGGTTGCAAAGAATCAGACATGACTGAGAGTTTGAGCATGACCATAGATATATTTTAGACATCTAAAATGAAATGCTAATTTGGATAAATATGCCTGGAGGTAAATGAGAGGTCTGTCTGCAGAAATAAAATTATGAGGCTCTAGGCAGAGGTGGTTATGAAAGCCCCTGGCATGGATAAAGTGGCTGGAGGAGAACTGCCTGAGTAATGTGGGTGCTGCTGGAGGCCCTGAGCACAAACTGAAGATGATGCCCGATTCCTGGTTTAAAGGGACTCTCGGCTTGGCAGTCCGAGCTTGGACTTGTCAGATTCCAAAGTCCACAGTGTTTCACTGACATCATTCACTGGGAAAGCAAAGGCTAAAGTGAGTGGGAATCAATACTGTAATTCTTGACCTTTAAGGGTATTTTTTTAGTTTTGTTTTCTAAGACATGTGGTTTCCTGCCACTGTTTGGGCACATTTATTGTTGAGATTGGGAAACAGTAGTGTGTATTATATTTGGCATTTATGCCCATTACCCTACAGGGTTTGTGTGAGTTTAGGAGGTGTGAACTTTTTTTTTTACTTTGCAAACAGGAAAGCAGAGGCCCAGGCAGAGTCAGGAGAGTTTGAGGTGAGATCATCAGAGGCCCGGATATAAAGATTAGAATCCATGACACGACAACTCCCAAAGCAGTTTCCAGGCCTCTGAAGCATGCTGTCTTGACATGCTTGTGTTTTGATTTTTGTGTGTGTGTTTTTTTCACCCACAAAGCTAGGAAAAATAGGTAGAAAAGGAGTTGGCGTTGCTGCCCCTTAGGGACTCCTGACCTGTCCATCCTGTTGTAGACTAGACCGTGAGCGTCAGATTTATTAATAGTATCAGAAACATTTGGGACAGTCATCACATTTGCACCCTAAAAATAGTGAAGGTGAAAACAGCAAATTACTTCCATTCTAATAACATGTCATTCATGGTAATAGAAATGAACTATAAAAGGACTAGTTTTACAGAAACTGAAAGGGGAAATTTGAAAAAACAAATATTGAGCTAAAGACTCTTTCAGGGATTAGTGACTCTCCAAAATAATTTGTATTCAAGAGGGATATGGTTTTTTAAAGTTATTAATTCAAAGAAGTAGCACTTCCCTTTGATAAAAGATGCAAGCAGTATAGGAAAGTACAAAGAGCAAAGATCTCCACAGCGTACTTCCTCCCAGAGCCCAGTTTCCTCCTCTAGGGTAACAGTTGTTATCAGTATTTTAATTTATTTCTTCACAAATTTCTTTGTATCTGCCTTTTATATACAAATGGTAGCTTGTAGTGCAGTGTTTTGTGCTCCATTTTTTTTTCAACTGGGATATAGTCCCACGTCTGTTCATATCGATCTGTCTTATTCTCTTTGGCTGCAGAATATTCCATTGCAAGCACCCCATAACTTATTGAATAGTCTCCTACCAATCTAATCTTTGGCTGTTAAAAAAGTGTTGAAGAGAATATTCTCATACAAGCTTCTTTATACATATATGCAAATATCTGCAGGAGATATATCTGAATATATAATAGCTAGGTCAAAGGGTATATATGTATATATATATATTAACAGCCTTTTAATAGGCATTAGAAATAGCCATCTAAAGACACTGAACTAATTATTATGGGCTAGCAAAAAATGTATGAGAGTACTTGGTTCCCCCAACCACTTGTAAAATATATTGTTCATTAAAACATGAAATGTTTTTTATTTTTTTATTTTTTTTGCATTTTTATTTTTTTATTTTTTTCCCTTTTTTTTTCAATTTTATTTTATTTTTAAACTTTACATAATTGTATTAGTTTTGCCAAATATCAAAATGAATCTGCCACAGGTATACATGTGTTCCCCATCCTGAACCCTCCTCCCTCCTCCCTCCCCATACCCTCCCTCTGGGTCATCCCAGTGCTCTACCCCCAAGCATCCAGTATCGTGCATCGAACCTGGACTGGCATCTCGTTTCATACATGATATTTTACATGTTTCAATGCCATTCTCCCAAATCTTCCCACCCTCTCCCTCTCCCACAGAGTCCATAAGACTGATCTATACATCAATGTCTCTTTTGCTGTCTCGTACACAGGATTATTGTTACCATCTTTCTAAATTCCATATATATGCATTAGTATACTGTATTGGTGTTTTTCCTTCTGGCTTACTTCACTCTGTATAATAGGCTCCAATTTCATCCACCTCATTAGAACTGATTCAAATGTATTCTTTTTAATGGCTGAGTAATACTCCATTGTGTATATGTACCACAGCTTTCTTATCCATTCATCTGCTGGTGGACATCTAGGTTGCTTCCATGTTCTGGCTATTATAAACAGTGCTGCGATGAACAATGGGGTACATGTGTCTCTTTCCCTTCTGGTTTCCTCAGTGTGTATGCCCAGCAGTGGGATTGCTGGATCATAAGGCAGTTCTATTTCCAGTTTCTTAAGGAATCTCCACACTGTTCTCCATAGTGGCTGTACTAGTTTGCATTCCCACCAACAGTGTAAGAGGGTTCCCTTTTCTCCACACCCTCTCCAGCATTTATTGCTTGTAGACTTTTGGATCGCAGCCATTCTGACTGGCGTGAAATAGTACCTCATAGTGGTTTTGATTTGCATTCTCTGATAATGAGTGATGTTGAGCATCTTTTCATGTGTTTGTTAGCCATGTGTGTATGTCTTCTTTGGAGAAATGTCTATTTAGTTCTTTGGCCCATTTTTTGATTGGGTCATTTATTTTTCTGGAGTTGAGCTGTAGGAGTTGCTTGTATATTTTTGAGATTAGTTGTTTGTCAGTTGCTTCATTTGCTATTATTTTCTCCCATTCTGAAGGCTGTCTTTTCACCTTGCTAATAGTTTCCTTTGATGTGCAGAAGCTTTTAAGGTTAATTAGGTCCCATTTGTTTATTTTTGCTTTTATTTCCAATATTCTGGGAGGTGGGTCATAGAGGATCCTGCTGTGATGTATGTCAGAGAGTGTTTTGCCTATGTTCTCCTCTAGGAGTTTTATAGTTAAGACAGTATGGTACTGGCACAAAGACAGAAATATAGATCAATGGAACAAAATAGAAAGCCCAGAGATAAATCCACGCACATATGGACACCTTATCTTTGACAAAGGAGGCAAGAATATACAATGGATTAAAGACAATCTCTTTAACAAGTGGTGCTGGGAAATCTGGTCAACCACTTGTAAAAGAATGAAACTAGAACACTTTCTAACACCATACACAAAAATAAACTCAAAATGGATTAAAGATCTCAACCTAAGACCAGAAACTATGAAATGTTTTTTAAAGATATTGGCGCTCTCTGATTTGTCTCAAGGTTTTGCTTGTTCAGGAGTCCAGAGACTTCCAGATTATCCTCTCTCAGCCATTCCAAGAGATTTAAGAATTATTCAGTGCTCTTTTTGGCAAACGACCCAGTCTTCATGACACATTGAAGGGAGAAGGGAGTTAAGATTTAATGAGTGTTAAGCTGTCATCAGGATTCCCAGATGGCTCAGCAGGAAAGTGTCTGGGATGCAGGAGACGCAGGAGATGCAGGTTTGATCCCTGGGTTGGGAAGATCCCCTGGAGGAGAAAATAGCAACCAACTCCAGTATTCTTGCCTGAAAAATCCCATGGACAGAGGAACCTGGCAGGCTACAGTCCAAAGGGTCGCACAGAGTTGTACACAACTGAAGAAACTAAGGACACAAGCACAGAATTGTGTCATCATATTCATTCAACTATATTTACTGAATGCCTACCCTGTGCTCTGTCTGGAGGCTTGAACTGCATCAGAAACAATGTAGACCTCGACTCCTGACCACTAGGAGCTGCGATTCTGATAGCTTATGATGAACACTGTCAGATTTGTGATCTCCAAGGAAGATTTAGCTTTTGGACTAGGGACCAGGCTTGATCACTCAAGAGCTTTTATGTAGCAGACTTTTATTAAAGTGAAAAAGAAACAGAGAAAGCTTCTGACATAGACATCAGAAGAGGGATGGAGAGCGCTCTATTCACTAGTCTTAGCAAGGGAGCTATATAATTTTTCAGTTGGTTATTACAGTAAATCAAAAGAATGTCTCAATATTGTAAAGGTCTTACCAGACCCACTCCTACAATATACATTTTAAGATAACAGGATTAGTCAGAAGGTTCTCAGAAGGAGAACCATGTCCTCAAGTAGGATACATTATTGTGATATAATCCTTAGTACAGAATTTAAGCTGAGTTGTTTTGTTGTGTAATCATCAGCTATGGGCTTAAAGAAAAAAATAAGTTTGTGCATTTCTTCTTCTTGAGAACTCCAGACCCCTTCTCTTCCTCGGGGACTCTGGACTTCTTATCAGCTACCTAAGAATTGACTCATTCATTTCCCCTTTTCTTTTAGGAGAATATGGCTGCCAAGGGAAAGGGTCATCATTTTTATTCCGTAACTACTTCCTACTCTTGAGGGGCATCATCCCTAAATTGTTGAGGCAGCATATTCTCCTAACCCTCATATTGAAGGTCTCTGATCCTGGGGCCCCAAGTAATAGTTGGAGGAGGTTGTGGCACTGGTAGGAGCTTGAACAACCATTTGTAACCTAAAAGCTTTCAGATGGTTAGAAACAAACCCCATTTTACAGTTACAGATATAAGGCAAAGTAGTCACTAAACCAAGTCAAGACATAATCAAAATTGAAAGTCATATTATATACATAGTTACATCAGGCCATCTTAGGATTGTTAGATGTCATCAGATCAAGAAGCGGCATCACATATGATTGTGGTTGCTGACGGTATTTGCAGAGTTGAAGAAAGATCTTTCCTTGAAGCAGAGAAACCCACCATGGCTCTTTTTTTTTTTTGCCTCTTCTTTTCCTCCTCATGTTCTCTACCATAATATACCATTTGTGCCAGCTGTAACAGTTTTTTAAAGACTGATTAGGTCCAAATGCCTGTTTTCGTAACTTACGGCAGGTATCTGGAGCTGACTGAGTGAGAAATCTATCTTTTAAGGTCATTTCTCCCTCTGCACTTTTGGGATCAACATCATTAAATTTTGCAGAGTCTCTCATAGTCTTTCTAGGAGTTTCCTTTTATATCTGTTCTATGTCAGCCAACTTAGCATAGTCTAAAGTCTTAGCATGCGCTCGCTTGAGTCCTTCAAGAATACATCTGGCAAAGTGGCTTTGTTATGAGAATTGCTTGGCTCCCATGGAGAAGGCAATGGCAACCCACTCCAGTACTCTTGCCTGGAAAATCCCTTGGGCGGAGGAGCCTGGTAGGCTGCAGTCCATGGGGTCGTGAAGAGTTGGACACTACTTCACTTTCACTTTTCACTTTCATGCATTGGAGAAGGAAATGGCAACCCACTCCAGTATTCTTGCCTGGAGAATCCCAGGGATGGGGGAGCCTGGTGGGCTGCCATCTATGGGGTCGCACAGAGTCGGACACGACTGAAGTGACTTAGCAGCAGCAGCAGCTTGGCTCCCAGGAGGAAGGAGGGCTATTTCATGTTCCCTCTTTCCCTTTGTCTCATGTTCAAAGTATTCATCTCCAAAAGAAGGAGCTTCTCTAAAACTCAAGTTTCTGAGTCAGGGGTCAGCATCCATCCCAAGATATACATTATTACATCTCTCTAAGTAAGGTCATAAAATAAAGTTAGTCACATAAAAGCTTCTAGGTACTTTTCTGGATCCTCTAGATAGTCTCGACCACAATTGGAACTGTTTGAAATTCTGCTGAGACAGAGGCAGCCTCTTCTGGAAAGGTGCTCTGATTCTCAGCCTGTTCAGTTGGGAGCCCCAGATACAGGGGCAAAGTAAGAGGATCGGAGGGAGCTGAAGGTTTCACACCCAAATCTGTACCCTTAGGACACAAGTCTGGCATGTCTCACAGAGAGCTAAAGAGCAACACATATGGCACTTCTACCCATTTCCCTTGTTTTCTACAGAACCGGTCTAGTTGTAAAACAGTAAATTAAGAGACCCTTCAACCAGCCATTGTCTGCCGTCTTCCAAAGGATAGCATGGCCATTCAGTATCACAGAAGAAGATCAGGTATGTCTTTTTTTAAACTCGGGGG
The DNA here is from genome assembly GCF_000754665.1 of Bison bison bison. Lineage (NCBI taxonomy): Eukaryota > Metazoa > Chordata > Mammalia > Artiodactyla > Bovidae > Bison > Bison bison. Next base: position 8,398,004 of record NW_011494948.1, on the reverse strand, counting down.
ATCACACTTGCCCCAGTTTTTAAAATACATTTTAAAGGAATGGTTCTGGAACTGCTAGTTCCCATCTGTAAGAGAGGAAAAAGCGGCATCCACAGCCATGGCTTCTTTCTGCTAGAGGTGTCCCTCCCTGCTCTAGATAGGGATGTAGACAGACTTTCCACCCAAGCTTTCCTTCCCTGGTTGGACTTAGTCTGTCCCTTACCAGTGCAGGCACCTTACTCATCCCTCCTGGTTCTACCCCGAGGTGGGGTGGAGATGCACCAGGGTAGACCTGATGGCATCCCAAGTTGACTTCTGGTTCCATACCACCACCTTTGTTTGACTTGTCCTTTTCCTCTGATGCCACCTGGGGTGGAGCAGAGTAGTTTTCTGGAGTGTTTCCCAGGCTAGGACTATTAGGGGAAGCATCCATCGTCCATGAGCCTGTGCACATTTCTGAGTACTGTCCTGACTAAAACAGACTTGGTGAGTTATAAAGAGATGAACAACAACCAAGCTGTCCCTTCTGAGTGTCACCACGCCAGTATACATGATAGCAAAAGAGGTGGTGGAGGGTCGACCAGTGAGGAAAAAGTGATTTTTGTCCTCAAGCTATTAGGGCCAATCCTTCCAGTTCATTTCCACAGATTCCACAAAAGGAATATCTAGGGAGTTGAGACAAAATCCAGCAGAGAGCCTCCTTTCTCCTCCTTGAGAACTCCAGACCCCTCTCTCCTCCTGGGGGACCCCAGAATTCTTATCAGCCTACCTAAGAATTGACTCTCTCAATTCTAACAGCAGCATAAGCCAATAAGGAAAATAGGATAAATGCATCATTAAAGGGTGGCAAGTGCGGAAAACAAAATGTAGACAAAGTAATATACTAGGAGTCCAGGGGTAGAATTAGCAGATGAGGTAGGATGGTTGAGGGTGGGGCCCACGGAGAAGGTGATTTGAAGACTTACAGGTGATGGAAGTTGGCCTTGGGAAGAAATTTCAAGATAGGGTCTGTAGGTAGAGCAGAGGCCCTAGGGTGGGGTGTGCCTGGGAACCTCCGGTCTGCCAGGAGTGGAGCAAATGAGCAGGGAGGGCAATGCAGATACCATAGGGCCTTGCAGGTCCTTCAGAGCATCAGGTGGGAAGCATTGCAAGGTTTTAGTAAAGGACGGATGTGATCTGACCTAGGTTTTCAGAGTGTGACTCTATGAACACTGTGTTGAAATAGACTGAAGTTGGAAAGGGCAGAGCAGGGAAACCTATTAGCAGTCTGTTGTCTTTAGTATACCTAGGAGAGAGGTGATGGTGGCCTGCAGGTAGCAGTGGGCGTATTCTGGATAGAGTTTGCTCATGAAGTGGACAGAATTTTCTTGGGGGTTAGGGCATTGACTGTCAGAGTAAAGAAGAGGTAGGGACTATTCCAGGATTTTTGGTATGGGTTACCATTGATGGATATACCGTGAAGTTCATGAAGACAGTGTAATCTGGGGAGAAGACTAGAAGTTCTCTTATAATCATGTTGCCCTTGTGATGTCTCTTAGCTAAGTGGTTTATCAAGTAGGAAGATAGATATATGAATCTGGAATTGAGAGGAAGAGTGTGAAGGAAACAGAGGGAGGGAGAGAGACTCAAGGAAAAGCAAATTGCATATTGCTGCTGCTACTGCTGCTAGGTCACTTCAGTTGTGTCCGACTCTGTGTGACCCCACAGATGGCAGCCCACCAGGCTCCCCCATCCCTGGGATTCTCCAGGCAAGAACACTGGAGTGGGTTGCCATCTCCTTCTCCAATGCATAAAAGTGAAAACTGAAAAAGAAGTCGCTCAGTCGTGTCCGACTCTTCGCGACCCCGTACTGCAGCGCACCAGGCTCCTCTGTCCATGGGATTTTCCAGGCAAGAGTACTGGAGTGGGGTGCCATTGCCTGCTCCGAAATTGCATATTACATCCTATTTAATACAGTAAGTCTCCTACATATGAATCTTTGAGTAGTGAACTTTCAGACATGTGAACATGCATTCACATGTCCAATCACGTAAGTTAGTTCATGTTTCTGGGGTACATTATCATGCATGTGGATCCTCAACAAGTGGTTGTTTTATGTACTTTCTGTACAGTACTGTTTAGAGTACAGAAATACAGTATCTTGATTTCAAGCCCAGGATATCTAGAAGTAAGCATGAAAGCAGTGGTATATAGCCAGTTGTGTTGATTGGTTACCTAGACTAACTTTCCTGGAATTACAAACAAATTGGACTTACGCATGCAGTCTAAGAATAGAATTGTATTGACAGTAATAGGCGATGCTATGTTCAGCTATTAGATGAAAGAAGAGCTCAGAGTAACTTGCTCTGAATTATCTGAATCCAAAGCCCACCATTGCCCATAGCATTACCTGGTATTCCTTTACTTGCCACACAGCCTCCATGTGCCAGGATTTGTTCAAGGCTGCTTGTCATAAGGAATCTGAGACCCGTGGGTTATACTTGGAGACACACAGTTGTGGATGAGGGTACTGACAGAGCCGTACCACGGATTTGAGGCCTCCAAGGTCTGTAGGCCCTACTAGGTCGATGGCTCCACATGAGGAATGTGGAATTTGACACACAAGTGATTCCCCTGAGCTGGCCTGTTTCTGGTAACATCCTGTTTTTCTCTTCCAACTGTGCTCTATTGACCTCCTTAGTGTCATAAAGGTGGCTGCTGCTGCTAAGTTGCTTCAGTCGTGTCCGACTCTGTGCGACCCCATAGACAGCAGCCCACTAGGCTCCTCTGTCCCTGGGATTCTCCAGACAAGAACACTGGAGTGGGTTGCCATTTCCTTCTCCAATGCATGAAAGTGAAAAGTGAAAGTGAAGTCGCTCAGTTGTGCCCTACTCTTAGCGACCCCATGGACTGCAGCCTACCAGGCTCCTCCGTCCATGGGATTTTCCAGGCAAGAGTACTGGAGTGGGGTGCCATTGCCTTCTCCACATAAAGGTGGGGTCTCGGTTTGTTTCTGATATCTCAAAATCCCTTAGCATGCCAGTGAGTGATAAAGAATTTTCATTCCATAGAATGAAAACGATTTTCATTCGTACATATACACAATGGAGTATTACTCAGCCATTAAAAAGAATACATTTGAATCAGTTCTAATGAGGTGGATGAAACTGGAGCCTATTATACAGAGTGAAGTAAGCCAGAAAGAAAAACACCAATACAGTATGCTGCTGCTACTGCTGCTAAGTCACTTCAGTCGTATCCGACTCTGTGCAACCCCATAGACAGCAGCCCACCAGGCTCCCCCGTCCCTGGGATTCTCCAGGCAAGAACACTGGAGTGGGTTGCCATTTCCTTCTCCAATGCATGAAAGTGAAAAGTGAAAGTGAAGTCGCTCAGTCGTATCCGACTCCTAGAGACCCCATGGACTGCAGCCCACCAGGCCCCTCCGTCCATGGGATTTTCCAGGCAAGAGTACTGAAGTAGATTGCCATTGCCTTCTCCAAATACAGTATACTAATGCATATATATGGAATTTAGAAAGATGGTAACAATAACCCTGTATACGAGACAGCAAAAGAGACACTGATGTATAGAACAGTCTTTTGGACTCTGTGGGAGAGGGAGAGGGTGGGATGATTTGGGAGAATGGCATTGAAACATGTATAATATCATATATGAAATGAGTCGCCAATCCAGGTTCGATGCACGATACTGGATGCTTGGGGCTGGTGCACTGGGACAACCCAGAGGGATGGTATGGGGAGGGAGGAGGGTGGAGGGTTCAGGATGGGGAACACATGTATACCTGTGGCGGATTCATTTTGATATATGACAAAACCAATACAATATTGTAAAGTTAAAAAATAAAATAAAATTAAAAAAAAAAAAAAACTAAAAAAGAAAAAAAATACAAAAAAAAGAAAGAAAAAGTTAATTCTGCCTGACGTCCAGGTGTGGGAATATTTTGTCCTACGGCAAGCTCTGTCAGATCACTGCTGCCAGGAGACTAGAGAGCAAGAAACTGTGTTCTTAAAATGTAACTCACAGCTGTCAATAAAGTTCCAGTATTTTCTAAAGTGGCTCAATATCACAAGGGATTTAGATTTCTATGTTGTTGACTTACTGGGTTTTTAGAAACCAATGAAAAAATCTCACTAGTGCTTAAAGTTTCAGGCTTTGAAATCAGGTATCTCCACCAATTCTTACCTGTCTGACTTGGGGCATGTTACTTTAGTCTCAGTTTCTCCAAAGTTATAATGGAGGTAACAATGGCATCTGCTTCAAAGAGTTGAAAGATCAAAAGATATAATAAATGTAAATTCTTAACACTTTGTCACACAGAGCAGCAATCAAAAAAATAGTTATTCATTATGGAGGTCCCACAAAAAAATTAAAAATAGAAGTACAATGTGATCCATCAATTCCACTTCTGGGTATTTATCGAAAAGAATTAAATTCAGGATCTCAAAGAGATATTGGTAATTACATGCTCATTGCAATACCAAAGATGTGGAGACAACCTAAATGTCCATTACTGATGAATGGAAAAGGACAATGTGGTATACACACAATGGAATATTGCTCAGCCTTTGAAATGAAGCAAATTCTTTACCATCTGAGAACATGGGTGGACCTTGAGGACATAATTGTAAGTAAAAGAAACAAGACAAAGAAAGACAAGTACTGATAATTCTACTGTAATGAGATACCTAAAAGTCAAATTAAAAAAATAATAGACTGAGATGGTGGTTGCCAAGGCCTAGGGGAAGGGGGAAATAGTGGATTATTCATCAGTAGGCATAGGTTTTAGTTATGTAAGATGAATAAATTCTAGAGATCTATTTTATAACATCATACCTATATTGTAAAGTTAAAAAATAAAATAAAATAAAAAAATTAAAAATTAAAAAAAAAATTACTAGGAGGGTAGATGTCATGTTAAGAGTTCTTTCAGAATATAAAAGGAAGTAGTTATTATTACTAGTATTAAGCTAGTATACATTGATGATAAGATACATATATATACACACACAGTTTATATTGCCAAATTATTATGCTTAAAATGAACGATTTTTTATCATATAGAATCACTCACTTGCTCATTCATGTCTAAATCTTTGTAATCCTATGGACTGGTGCCCGCCAAGTTGTTCTGTCCTTGGGATTCTCTAGGCAAGAGTTGGGTATTGGTTCCTCCTCCAGGGGATCTTCCCAACCCAGGGGTTGAACCCAAGTCTCTTGCATCTCCTGCATCGGCAGGCTGATTCTTTACTACTGAGCCACCTGGGAAGGCCATGATATAGAATAGTAGCCTGTAAATATTTTCAGCAATAGTGCTTTTTTGGAAATGACATTTTCAAACCATTCAAATTTATAAAATACATAAATAATATTAAAAGCACTTTAAAGTTGAAGTACATATGGATTATTAGAAAGTCAGTTGATGAAAAGTATGAACTTGCTTTAATGAACATAAATACTTCAGTTGCAGTTAGATGACAGTGCCAGTCTTATACACACTTTGGCATCCAGCTAATAGCTACATTTTATTTTGATTGCAGTGTATCAAGGAAATCTTAATTCACACAGGAACATACTTGGTTCAGATTATAACTTAAAAAAAAATTTACCTTACAATTCTCAAGATATGCCTTAAATAAACTGAGGTAAAAGCCTGAAAAAGAGCAATAGAAACATTTTGCTTTGAATTTGAATCTTGAATAATTTGACCAGAGGAACTGCTCACACCCCTTGTTATTCAAATAGACCCAAGTCTTCTGATGAATACTGAAAATGTTTATTGTTGTTGTTCAGTCACTAAGTTTTCATGTCCGACTCTTTGCAACCACCATGGACTGTAGCACACCAAATTTCCCCATCCTTCACTGTCTCCTGTAGTTTGCTCAAATTTATGTCCATTGAGTCAGCGATGCTAGTGTTTATATATAACATATCTGAGGCCTTCCCTATAATCAGGGGTGTTAAAATGTAACTTTGTTTTTCTCTAACTGGACTTTGTTATTTCACACCTCCTATTAGTCCAGGAGGCTTGGTATAAGTTGCAGGTAATTCAGGGTCTTATCTCCCCTTCATGAAATTGTAGCTCTATCTCCTGGGTATTTATATAGTGCCCAAGCAGGGTAGAAGGCAATGGCACCCCACCCCAGTACTCTTGCCTGGAAAATCCCATGGACGGAGGAGCCTTGTAGGCTGCAGTCCATGGGGTCGCTAAGAGTAGGGCACAACTGAGCGACTTCACTTTCGCTTTTCACTTTCATGCATTGGAGAAGGAAATGGCAACCCACTCCAGTGTTCTTGCCTGGAGAATCCCAGGGATGGCTGAGCCTTGTGGGCTGCCGTCTATGGGGTCGCACAGAGTCGGACACGACTGAAGCGACTTAGCAGCAGCAGGGTAGGGAGAGGGACCTCGAGTCCTCCATTGTCACTCATTCATGCTAATTTCCTCTGAGATCTGAGCATCCTTATCTGGCCCATGGCTAGTTTCTCTCCCAGGTCACCTGCTTCTAGTCCTGACTGGTCTCTCCAGACTCAGTTCTCATTCCCTTCTCTCTCCTTTCTCCCTGCCCCTCTCCCCCTTTGCCCTTCTCTGGCACATGGGAAACATTTTGTTCAACCAACCGCTTCAGGATGATGATAAATGATGGGGACGCTTCCATGCCCCTCTGCTAGGTTATTTGTGGCTTACTTTCCTGGTTCTGCCCCTGCTGGGTACTTGAGACAACTGAGACCTTCAACTCTCTGGGTCCCAATCAGAAAAGGGATAGCAAGTGTCCTCTGCTTTTAGGCCCTTTTATCTATCTGGAAACTTCTATGGGCATATCATCTTTCAAGATTTAGCCTGAGGTTTGGTGCATGGATCATGGCCACCCTCACTAGCATGAAACTCAAAACCTCACCTCTGTCTGACTTTTTTTCTTTCTGGGTTTCTTTCTTAATGTGAGCCCACCTTGGGCAGTTAAGCAATCTCTATCCAAATTTATCTGTGTGAGTAGATATATAGAAAAGTTTAAAGCAGCTCAAGTATATGCACAGAAATAGAAGGAGAAATATTATTTACAAGTCTGGACACATGAAAGTAGTAAATCTGGTATCACATGTTTATGACATGGGTTCTTGGTCTTTAAAGGGTTGGTATTTGTAGAGTAATTTACAAAGTGGAACTCTTGCCTGAGCCACAAATACCCTCCTCTCCTCCAGTGTCCCCAGCACAGTACCGTCACCACCATTGTCCCAGTTGCTTCGGCCAAAAATCTGCATCATCCTTACTTTCTCTTTGTCCCTCATTTTAAAGGATAGACTTCATTTTTTGTAAAAGTTTTAGGTTCATAGGAGAATTGGGCAGAAGTTGCAAATGCTTCCATATATGCCCTGTGCTTTCCATGTGCTCAGTTACTCAGTCATGTCCAAGTCTTTGTGGCCCCACAGACTATAGCCTGTGATGCTCCTGTGTCCATGGAATTTTCCAAGCAAGAATACTGGAGTGGGTAAGAGTGGGTTGCCATTTCCTACTCCAAGGGATCTTCCAAACCCCGATTTCAAAGTCACATCTCTTGCATCTCCTGCTTTGGCAGGCAAATTCTTTACCAATAGCACTGCCTGGGAAGCCCTGTGTCCTCCATAGAGTGGTACATTTATTACCATTGATAAACTTGCATTGATGCATCATTACCAACCAGAGCCCATAGATTCCATTAGGGTTCACTGAACTGTGTACATTCTATGGTGTTTGATAAATTTAGAATGACATATATCCACCATATGGAGAAGGCAATGGCACCCCACTCCAGTACTCTTGCCTGGAAAATCCCATGGACGGAGGAGCCTTGTAGGCTGCAGTCCATGGGGTCGCTAAGAGTAGGGCACAACTGAGCGACTTCACTTTCGCTTTTCACTTTCATGCATTGGAGAAGGAAATGGCAACCCACTCCAGTGTTCTTGCCTGGAGAATCCCAGGGACAGTGGAGCCTGATGGGCTGCCGTCATGGGGTCACACAGAGTTGGACATGACTGAAGCGACTTAGCAGCAGTAGCAGCAGCTAGCAACTAACACATACATCTACCATAACACGATTCCACCATAATGTAATCATACAGAGTAGTTTTGTTTCCCTAAAATTCCTCCTTGCTCTCACTGTTCATCTCGTCATCTCTACTAATCCCAGACAACCACTGATCTTTTTATTGTTTCTGCAGCTTTGCCTTTTCTAAAATTTCATATAGTTGGAATCAAAGAGTATGTAGTCTTTTCAGATTGGCTTCTTTCCCTTAGAAATATGCATTTATGGTTCTTCCATGTCTTTTCATGACTTGATAGATCATTTCTTTTTAGTACTGAATAATACTCTGCTGTTTGCATATACCACAGTTCAGTTACCACTACTGAGGGATGCCTTGGCTGAGTCTAAGTTTTTGCAATAATGAATAAAGCTACCACAAGTATTTGTGTGCAGGTTTTTTGTGTGGATATAAGTTTCAGCTTCTTTGGGTATACCAAAGAGGAACATTATTGGATTTTATGGTAAAAATATACTTAGATTTGTAAGAACCCTCCAAGCTGTCTTACAAAGTGACTGTACCATTTTGCATTCCCATCAGAAATGAATGAGAGCTCCCACGGTTCTATAGTCTCATTAGCATTTGCTATTGTCAGTGTTCTGGATTTTGGCCTTCCTAATAGGTGTGATATCTAATAGTAGTGATACCTAATAGTAGTGATATCTCAGTATTTTAATTTGTATTTCCCTGGTGATGCTGATGTGGAGCATCTTTTCATAAGTTTATTTGTCATATGTGTATCTTCTTTGATGATGTATTCATTAAGGTATTTGGCCCATTTTTTATTTATTTATTTTTTAATATAAATTTATTTATTTTAATTGAAGGTTAATTACTTTACAATAATGGAGTATTACTCAGCCATTAAAAAGAATACATTTGAATCAGTTCTAATGAGGTGAATGAAACTGGAGCCTATTATACAGAGTGAAGTAAGCCAGAAAGAAAAACACCAATACAGTATACTAACGCATATATATGGAATTTAGAAAGACGGTAACAATAACCCTGTAAGCGAGACAGCAAAAGAGACACAGATGTATAGAACAGTCTTTTGGACTCTGTGGGAGAGGAAGAGGGTGGGATGATTTGGGAGAATGGCATTGAAACATGTATAATATCATATATGAAATGAATCGCCAGTCCAGGTTTGATGCATGATACAGGATGCTTGGGGCTGGTGCACTGGGACCACCCAGAGGGATGGTATGGGGAGGGAGGAGGGTGGGGGGTTCAGGATGTGGAACACGTGTACACCCATGGTGGATTCATGTTGATGTACGGCAAAACCAATACAATATTGTAAAGTATTTTGGTTTTTCAATTTTCTTATTGTTGTTATCTAAGAGTTCTTTGAAGAAAGCTGAGCACCAAAGAATTGATACTTTTGAACTATGGTGTTGGAGAAGACTCTTGAGAGTTCCTTGGACTGCAAGGAGAGCCAACAAGTCCATTCTAAAGGAGATCAGTCCTGCGTGTTCTTTGGAAGGAATGATGCTAAAGCTGAAATTCCAGTACTTTGGCCACCTCATGCGAAGAGTTGACTCATTGGAAAAGACCCTGTTGTTGGGAGGGCTGGGGGCAGGAGGCGAAGGGGACAACAGAGGTTGAGATGGCTGGATGGCATCACTGACTCGATGGACATGAGTTTGAGTGAACTCCAGGAGTTGGTAATGAACAGGGAGGCCTGGCGTGCTGCAGTTCATGGGGTCACAAAGAGTTGGACACGACTGAGCGACTGAACTGAGCTGAAGAGTTGTGTTTTTTTATGTAATAGTCTTTTATTGGATTTGTCTTTCACAAATATTGTCTCCTAGTCTATGATTTGTCTTCTTATCCTCTTGACAGTGAAGCAAGGCAGACATTTTAAATTTCAATGAAGTCTAACCTCAATTTTTTTGTTTCTTGGAATGTGCTTTTGGTGTTGTATTTAAAATCACTGCTAAATCCAAGGTCATCTAGAGTTTCTCCTGTGTTATCTTCTAGGAGTTTTATAGTTTTGTGTTTTATATTTATGTCTATGATCCATTTGGGTTAATGTTTGTAAACAGTATAAGATCTATGTCTAGATCATTTCTTCTTCTTCTTTTTTTTAACTTGAGGATTTCCAGTGGTGTCCAGCACCATTTGTTGAAAAGACTATCTTAGGTCCATTGTATGGCCCTTGACCCTTTGTCAAAGATCAGTTGACTGTAATTATGTGTGTACATTTCTGGGTTTTCTATTCTTTCTATTGATCTATGAGTCTGTTCTGTTACCAGTCCCACAGTGTGCTGATTACTGTAGCTTTAGAGCAAATCTTTAGGTTGGGTAATGTCAGTCCTCCAACTTCATTCTTCAGTATTAGCTGACTCTCTGTGTCTTTTGCCTTTCCATATGAACTTTGGAATTATTTTGTTGAAATCCACAAAATAATGCTGGGATTTTGATTGGGATTACATTGAATCTATAGATGAAGTTGGAAAGAACTGACTTATTGACAATATCGAGTCTGCCAATCCATGAACACATAGCATCTCTCCCTGTAATTTCTTCTTGTTTGATTTTGTTCAGAGTTTAGATCAGAGTTTTATCAAAGATTTTAAGTTTTCCTGATACAAATTTCATACATTTTTGGTTATATTTTTACATGCATATTCATATATATTTGGTGCTAGTGAAAATAATAATTGCACTTTTAAATTCAAATTCCACTTGTTCATTACTGGTACATATGAAAGTGATTGACTTTTTTAGATTATTGGTTTTTGGCATAAAAGATCTTTACTATTAACAAGTTTATATATGAGATGTAAAATTCTGTCTCCATGTTTTACCTGTATTACTACGGGTTTTTTGCATGAATATACTATGAATATTATGTATTCTTGTATTATGTATTATGTGTATTATGTAATATACATAGAATACAATGTATATTCTTTGCAGCCAAAGATGGAAAAGCTCTATACAGTCAGCAAAAACAAAACTGGGAGCTGGCTGTGGCTCAGATCATGAACTCCTTATTGCCAAATTCAGACTGAAATTGAAGAAAGTGGAGAAAACTACTAGACCATTCAGATATAACCTAAATCAAATCCCTTATAATTATACAGTGGAAGTGAGAAATAGATTTAAGGGACTAGATCTGATAGAGTGTCTGATGAACTATGGATGGAGGTTCATGACATTGTACAGGAGACAGGAATCAAGACCATCCCCAAGAAAAAGAAATGCAAAAAAGCAAAATGGCTGTCTGAGAAGGCCTTATAAATAGATGTGAAAAGAAGGGAAGCGAAAAGCAAAGGAAAAAGGAAAGATATACCCATTTGAATGCAGAGTTCCAAAGAAAAGCAAGGAGAGATAAGAAAGCCTTCCTCAGTGATCAGTGCAAAGAAATAGAAGAAAACAATAGAATGGGAAAGACTAGAGATCTCTTGAAGAAAATTAGAGATACCAAGGGAATATTTCATGCAAAGATGGTCTCAATAATGCACAGAAATGGGAGGGACCTGACAGAAGAAGATATTAAGAAGAGGTGGCAAGAATACACAGAAGAACTGTACAGAAAAGATCTTCATGACCCAGATAATCATGATGGTGTGATCACTCACTTAGAGCCAGGCATCCTGGAATGTGAAGTCAAGCATCAATATGAACAAAGCTAGTGGAGGTGAAGGAATTCCAGTTGAGCTATTTCAAATCCTGAAAGACGATACTATGAAAGTGCTGCACTCAATATGCCAGCACATTTGGAAAGCTCAGCAGTGGCTACAGGACTGGAAAAGGTCAGTTTTCATTCCAATTCCAAAGAAAGGCAATGCCAAAGAATGCTCAAACTACCACACAATTGCACTCATCTCACACGCTAGTAAAGTAATGCTCAAAATTCTCCAAGCCAGGCTTCAGCAATACATCTG
>NW_011494948.1:8367372-8385965 GCF_000754665.1 Bison bison bison | reverse complement strand
AACAACAGACTGGTTCCAAATCAGAAAAGGAGAACATCAAGGCTGTATATTGTCACCCTGCTTATTTGACTTATATGCAGAGTACATCATGAGAAATGCTGGGCTGGAAGAAGCACAAGCTGGAATCAAGACTGCCAGGAGAAGTATCAATAACCTCACATATGCAGATGACACCACCCTTATGGCAGAAAGTGAGGAAGAACTAAAGAGCCTCTTGATGAAAGTGAAAGAGGAGAGTGAAAAAGTTGGCTTAAAGCTCAACATTCAGAAAACAAAGATCATGGCATCCGGTCCCATCACTTCAATGCAAATAGATGGGGAAACAGTGGAAACAGTGGCTGACTTTATTTTTCTGGGCTCCCAAATCACTGCAGATGGTGGCTGCAGCCATGAAATTAAAAGATGCTTACTCCTTGGAAGGAAAGTTATGACCAACCTAGACAGCATGTTCAAAAGCAGAGACATTACTTTGCCAACAAAGGTCCGTCTAGTCAAGGCTATGGTTTATCTAGTAGTCATTTATGGATGTGAGAGCTAGACTATAAAGAAAGCTGAGTGCTGAAGAACTGATGCTTTTGAACTGTGGTGTTGGAGAAGACTCTTGAGAGTGCCTTGGACTGCAAGGGGATCCAACCAGTCCATCCTAAAGGAGATCAGTCCTGGGTGTTCATTGGAAGGACTGATGTTGAAGCTGAAACTCTAATACTTTGGCCACCTGATGCTAGGAGCTGACTCATTTGAAAAGACCCTGATGCTGGGAAGGATTGAAGGCAGGAGGAGAAGGGGATGACAGAGGATGAGATGGCTGGATGGCATCACTGACTCGATGGACATGGGTTTGGGTGGAGTCTGGGAGTTGGTGATGGACAGGGAGGCCTGGCCTACTGCAGTTCATGGCATCGCAGAGTCGGACCCCAGTGAGCCACTGAACTGAACTATGTTTTTCTCTTCGATTACTCTATTCAGTCTTGACTGCCACAATCAGGCAGACAGAAAATATGAGGACACTTTTTCCTAGCATCCATAGTGGAAACCTTAGCAATTGACAGTAATTGTTCAGGCTTGATCTACTTTTTGTGTGTGTGTGTGCCATAAATCCACCTACATAGTCCTTTTTACTTTTTAAATTTGTCAAACTTAAAAGTCTTATTTAAAGTCTATACTCATGGAAAGTTTTGTTTCCTGATCATTGTATAGATGGACTCTTTTCAGCATTCAGGTTCAAGGGTTGTTTCCTCAAAGAGTCTTTTCTGACCACCCCACGGCAATAGTCACATGGTCAGGTTCCTGCTGCTGTTGCACTGCCTCTTCATTCTGTTTTCATTCATACCTTCCTTCCACAAATGTTTATTAAATGCTATGCATGCTAAGTTGCTTCAGTTGTGTCTGACTCTATGTGATCCTATGGATAGCAGCCTGCAAGGCTCCTCTATCCATGGGGATCTCCAGGCAAGAATACTGGAGTGGGTTGTTATGCCCTCCTCCAGGGCATTTTCCCAGTCCAGGAATTGAACCCATGTCTCTTATATCTCCTGTATTGGCAGGCAGGTTAAATCTTGGTATGTACCACATACTATCCCAGGGATTAGTCCAGTAGAACAAGAGAACGGCTCCATGTGCCCCTCTCTCATGGAGCTTGCATTCTGGTTAAGGAGATAGACAATGAACAGGTAGATACTAGATATGCAGTTTATCAGGTAGAGATAAATGATGTGGAGAAGAAGAATACAGAAAACAAAAATGCAGGATTCTAGGACTGAGGTGAGAGTGTGTAATTTTAAATGGGTGTGGCTAGGGAAGTTCTTACTGAGCAATGACCTAAATCCAGTGAGAGAGACCTGGTCTCTGCAGAAGAACAAATAGAGAAAACCAAAGTGCAAAGACCCTGAGACAGCAGGCTTCCATAGGTGTTAGAACAAAAGCAAGGAGATCTGTGTGACTGGAGTAGAGTGACCAGTGGGGAGAGTCATGGAAGATGAGTTCAGCAAGTTTAGGGGGTGGGAGTAGGTAAACTCCTGCAGGTCATCAAACTGTTAGAAGCTTGGTCACGTCTGACTCTTTGCCATCCCATGGACTGTAGCCTGCCAGGCTATTCTGTCCATAAAATTCTCCAGGCAAGCATACTGGAGTGGATTGCCATTTCCTTCTCCAGGGGTCTTCTTGACCCAGGGATTGAAACCATGTCTCCCACATTTCAGGCAGATTCTTTACTATTTGAGCCACCAGGGAAGCCAGTCATTGAAGGGATGTGGGCTTTTCTCCAAATAAAAGGATCCTTTTAAAAGGATTACTCTGCCTGCTACTGGGCTGAGAATAGACTATAACAGAGAAAGATAGTTGAAGAGGACCAATTAGGAAGCTATTGTAAGACCAAGTGAGAGATGCCGAGGACTTGTACAGGACAAAAGCGGTAGAGGTGAAGCATAGTGGTCATGTGATGGTGGATTTGGATGTGAGATGTGAGCAAAGGGATGAGTCAGAAAAGATGATAAACCACGGGAAGAATAGTTTGCCCCTGATGAATGCCAAGAAGACTGCAGACGGAACAAGTTTGAGTGCAGGATGGGAAAGATCAGGAGTTTGATTTTGTACACATTATAGTAAAGTTTGATGTCAAATGCGCAGTTGGATTCAAGGGAAGATCCCATGGAGAAAGGATTGGCAATGCACTCCAATAATCGCATGGATGGAGGAGACTGGTTGGCTGTAGTCCATGGGGTCATAAGAGTTGGGCACAACTGAGTGACCGAGCATGCACGCATACAAGCATGCACAGGCAGTTGGGTACCTAAGTCTGGAGTTCAGCCTAGATGTGTGTGTGTGTACACATGTGCGTATGAGTATAAATGAATATCTGCCTATGATTTAAAATTATCTTTTAATTTAAGAAGTATATATTTTTAATGAATTTAAGTTATTTTTTTGCAGAATTTCTCAAGGACAATTGCAGCAGTTGCGTGGTGTGCAATTCAACAAAACTTGAAGCTTTGTTTTAAAACTCAGTCTCTTGTGGATATAAAAAGGTACTACTTGGTACAACCATCATAATCAATTTTTTGGTGTGTGTTGTAGCGGTACTACAGGGCTTATGGATCTATACTCCAGAGGGTCTTATCTCAATATTTCTATTCTCTGTTCTTAGAATCTATTTCTGAGAAAAGTACCCAGGTTTTTCTCACGTTGTTGAATATGTTGATGTGAACCATCAAAGCTCTTGATGGAACATTTCCAATGGGACAGATCCCTCCTCCTGTTTAGGGTCATATTGGCATGACCCCATGAAGGGATTTTGTGTGATGTGCAAGTTATCATGATGTACTTTTTAAAAATAGTGTCACTGACATGTATCCACAAAAATAAATTAACCTTCCTATCTCAACTGACTCACATTTTGGAAAGAGAAACTTCACATGCCTTTGATGGTATGAGCAGCAGGGTTGGGTCAGGATGAGAAAGTCATAGCCCAGCAACGGGATAGCTATGATAGACCTTTTAATTTTTTTTTTTTTTTTGCGGAGCACTGCCAACACATTGAGTATGAACTGATATTTGTGCCAGTCTGGGTTGTGATTCAAGCTCTGTCATTTTACAGATGGGCAGGATGTAACTTCTCCAGACTCAAGTGTTGAGAAATAAGATATAATAGGGTATAACTGTCCAGTGAGAGGAACTAATGATCTAATGTTTGCCCAAATACTTAGAATAACACCTGGCATATAGGTAGCTGTCATTGAATGATAATTATTTGTATCAATAACTCTTCCATTTGAATCTAATAATTTTGTCTTTTGCAATACCTGAAATGTATTGGAGAGGTTCATTGACCTTACTATTTCACACCCAATTATTTTATTTTTAAATATCATTTAAGTAGCAAATGATGCTCCTCCAGACCTAAGTCTCAGAATATGATTTCCCAAGTTGTGACTTGGACTCAGCAGATTCAGGGAAGGCTTCTTGAGAAAGTCAGCCCCAGTCCAGGTACAAAGACATGCCTTTGAGCCGAGGTGATTTGAGATAATCATCTCTTAATTGATGAGCAGGACTGCTACCCCAGTCTTAAATCTATCCAGGACAGGGCACTAGTGAGAAGGAGCCTCCAGATCATTAAATCTTATAACTGAAACCCTTCCACTGCACTCTTAAACAGTTGACACACACATTTAATCTTTCTTGGCTATTATTTGGACTTATTAAGCATTTCTGTAACACTTTTCCCCCCTAAATTGGCTGCATTTCATTAGCAGTTCCTCACATCACCCTGTGTAAAAGGTGAATACAGCAGTTCGTATATTATAGACAAGGAAATTGAGGTCCAAGTAAGTACAGTGTAGTTTGGCCAAGGACACCAGAAAGTTATGCTCTGGAATGAGCAACTAAACCCAGCGTGCCTCAGTGTTGAGTCACGGTTGACTTTATCAAGGAGACTGTTCTTCATCGATGATTTGATTCAATACATTCAAAACACACACACACACACGCACACACGTGTACACACACACACACACACAAATAATGTCCCCTCCTCTCCCTAAGAACAAAAAAACATTTCATGATTTCATAGTCATAATATTGTAACCAGAGTGGTCAATCTAAAATTGAGTCTGATCAAGTCACTCTTCTGTAAAAGGCTGGTTCTTATTCTCCATCACCCTGGTATAAAATCCAGTCTTCTTAACGACATACATGGCCTTCATTGTCCTTCTACACCCCTACTGCCAGCCTGTTTACTCATCTTCCCATCTTTACTTTGGTCATGGGGCCAACTTTCAGTTCTTGTAATGTGCCTCTTTCTGTAATATGTAGAAAAGAATCTTCTCCCATCTCCTTTCCTTTCCTTTCCTTTTATTATCTGTCACAATTAAAAAAAATTTTTTTTACTTTACAGTATTGTATTGGTTCTGCTACATATCAACATGAATTTGCCACAGGCGTACGCGTGTGCCCCATCCTGAACCCCCCTCCCACCTCCCTCCCCATACCATCCCTCCAGGCCATCCCAGTGCACCAACCCCAAGCATCCTGTATCATGCATTGAATGTGAACTGGGGGTTCATTTCTTATATGATATTATACATGTTTCAGTGCCATTCCCCCAAATTGTCCCACCCTCTCCCTCTCCCACAGAGTCCAAAAGACTGTTCTATACATCTGTGTCTCTTTTGCTGTCTCACATACAGGGTTATTGTTACCACCTTTCTAAATTCCGTATATATGCATTAGTATACTGTATTGGTGTTTTTCTTTCTGGCTTACTTCACTTTGTATAATAGGCTCCAGTTTCATCCACCTCATTAGAACTGATTCAAATGTACTCTTTTTAATGGCTGAGTAATACTCCATTGTGTATATGTACCACAGCTTTCTTATCCATTCATCTGCTGATGGACATCTAGGTTGCTTCCATGTCCTGGCTATTACAAACAGTGCTGTGATGAACACTGGGGTACATGTGTCTCTTTCCCTTCTGATTTCCTCAGTGTGTATGCCCAGCAGTGGGATTGCTGGATCATAAGGCAGTTCTATTTCCAGTTTTTTAAGGAATCTCCACACTGTTCTTCATAGTGGCTGTACTAGTTTGCATTCCCACCAACAGTGTAAGAGGGTTCCCTTTCCTCCACACCCTCTCCAGCATTTATTGCTTGTAGACTTTTAGATAGCAGCCATTCTTACTGGCGTGAAATGGTACCTCTATCTGTCACAATTTTTAAGAAGTCTCCCTACATTTCTCAAGACCGGGTCAGTTAGCCCTTCTGCACCCTTCTATTGTACATGATATTTTTACCATTTATATCACTAAAATTATCTTAGTTCCATCTTTTCCATGAGATTCCAATCCCCCTGAGGACAACTGTTTACCTGCTTCATTGTAGACCCCTATTGCCTAGCATAGTTCATACAAATAGTAGTGATATAATAAATAAGTTTGGATGGTATGAATGAACAATATGCCCTGTGATTTGACAGACTCTGGGATAAATCACAGAATCATAAGGTTACTCCCTTTTGTGTCAGACTCTGGGATAAATGCTAGAGATATAAGAGGTTATGGTCTGAAGCTTTAATGGTGAAATTGCTGGCAACTGCCAAGAGGGAGGGGAGGGGAATGATGAAACTTACCAGTATGGATGTCCCGGCTTAAGATAACATCCTTTATATCTGTATCTGTTGACAGCCTTTGGTCTTTTACAGGTGTAATCAGGGCAACCATATAGTTGTCCAAACTGGTACAGTTCTGAGTGGAAATGGACTCTGTTGAGAATGGTATGTTGACAGTCAGTAAAAAGCAGGACTGTCTCAAATTAAATGTGTGATCACTCTAGGTGTATAAATTACCCCAATGTGCTGTTCCTCTTGAGCTCAGTTCCTGGTTCAACTGAGCCCTGTAATGGGCTTAAAGTTGCTGCTGGGTGAGAAATTGCACAGTGGGACTAACTGAAAGAGCTAAGGAAACTGAAGGAGTCACGTTGCAACAGTTTTCTCTTGAAGCAGCTCTAAACATAGTAGTAGTTCTCTCTCAATGACAGTAGCAGGTGAGAGAGGCAGTTAAGCAGTAGTTCTATTGCTCAGTAAAAGTTTTGGCACCTGGATTTGGACATGAAGAACACTAACTGGGGAGCTGAAAGAGTTCCAGATCAACCGAATTGCTCGAAGCTGCCAAGTTGGCCTGAGAACTTTTCCTTTGTGAGGGAGATGTGCATGATAGCTGAGACCACTCCTTAGCTGGAAAATGCAGTTTAAGCATATGTTTAAAAAAGCAATGATTAAAATATTATGTTTTCAAAGCCATTTTTGTACTCCTGAATCCATGGCTGTGCCAAACACTTAACTGTGTGGAGGGTGATTATCTTTTGAGAACAGGATGGTAGCTTCCCAGTTGCTGCAGCGTAGGTCTCAGTGCCGGCAAGTGTTTAGGAAGTGAGAGGGGGACTTGCACATGAGTAATAAAGGTGAAAATCCCTGACACCAAGAAGATGTTGAAATTCTGGTTAGCTTATTTATCTTGTTTTGGCAAATGTCCTTTATCCAATGGAGGATGGCATGTTCCCATTACTACATTTATCTTTTATTTCCTGAGAGACTGTCTCCAAATTTATGTCCATCATCTATGCCTGGAGAATATAATAATTTATAATTAACAAATTTACTGGCAGAATACAGTATTAATTGCATGGTAGTGACCTTGGGTTGGTGTGAAGAATCCTTTTGTAATAACAGAAGAATAGGAAATGGATTTTCTTTTTAAGTATACCATAGAAACAAACATACATTGAGAGAGGAAAGCAAAAACAAAACAAACCCATGTAAAGCTGGTTGAAGTCAATCAAACCTTGGAATTTCATCATCATATCTTATCTTACTTTTTTCTAGTTTTTTATTATTGCCTTTTTGTAAAGTCCTGAGTTGGCACCAGGCACCTTTGTAATTGGTATTCATAATTCCCTAACTCAGACTTCTAGGCCAGCAGTGTAATGATGGTTTTGGACTGGGTTCTTCCAGGAGAAATAAAAACCAACAGCAAAACAAGACAAAATATATGAAATGGTAGTTGCTATACAAGCCAATCACATCAGCTGTATACCATGTACTTTTGGGAAAAACTATACTGTGTGCCAAAAAAGCGCTACTTGCTGTTTGGTGTAAAGAATTATAATTGACAGGATGTCTATGAGCATAATATAATCAGGAAGCAAATTGTGGCTTATATCCTTTCTGACTTTTTATATCCTTGACCAAACAATAGCAGGTCTTTCATATGTCCAGGAGAACTGAGGGATTTAGAACAGAAAGTGAAGAAAAATGTCAGGCTCTCAGTGGCATAGAAAAAATCAGCATTGATTATAAATGTGTTTCTAGAATTAAACATCCTGGGTTCATATCACAGCTCCATGCGTTTGTTGTGTGACCTTGGGTAAGACATTTGACTTCTTAGCCTCAATTTCCTCATCTTTAAAACAGGAAAAGTAACTATAGCTTTGGTGAGAACTCAGTGAAATGATCCAGAAAATCACGTAGTAAAGTGTTTGACAAATAGTAAGCTTAATAAGGACTTCCCTGATAGCTCAGTTGGGAAAGAATCTGCCTGCAATGCAGGAGACCTCGGTTCGATTCCTGGGTTGAGAAGATCTGCTGTCGAAGGGATAGGCTACCCACTCCAGTATTCTTGGGCTTCCCTTGTGGTTCAGCAGGTAAAGAATCTGCCTGCAATGTGGAAGACCTGGGTTTGATCCCTGGTTTGGGAAGATCCCCTGGAGAAGGGAAAGGCTATCCATTCCAGTATTTTGGCCTAGAGAATTCCATGGGGTTGCAAAAAGTCAGGCATGACTGAGTGACTTTCACAAGCTCAGTAAATGTCAATTATAATTGTTCAAAACCCCAGTTATTCAACATTATGGCTACATTTTTCAAAATTTCAGGTTGTGCTTGAAAATATGGTTAACACGCCAGGAATGTTTGTATTTGAGTTATATGGTTCACTAAGATCATTCATGGCAACCCACTCCAGTACTCTCGCCTGGGAAATCCCATGGACAAAGGAGCCTGGTAGGCTGTAGTCCATGGGGCCACTAAGAGTCAGACATGATTGAGCGACTTCACTTTCACTTTTCCTTTCATGCATTGGAGAAGGAAATGGCAATCCACTCCAGTGTTCTTGCCTGGAGAATCCCAGGGACGGGGGAGCCTCGTGGGCTGCCGTCTATGGGGTCACACAGAGTCAGACACGACTGAAGCGACTTAGCAGCAGCAGCAGCAGCAAGATCATTCAGGCCTCCCATACTGCATTATTCCTAGGTCAGGGAGATCCTGAAATGTGGTACATCCAGAGAGCCCCATCTTCCCAAAGTGCTTTGGTGGGCACTAGTCCTCCTCCTGAATGGGGGTCTGCCACCAACCCCTCGGGGGAGCAAATGGGATTGCAGTACCAGGGAGGGGAGAGAGCCATGGATGATTTTTTCCCCTCAGGAACGCCTTTAAATCTTGTATATCCTCTGTTGCTCTGTTACTGTGTTTTAAAATATTTTTTTTCTTTTTCTGTATTTTTATTCTAAGGCAAAAATCAATAAAGAGTCTGGGTTACATGTCACGAGGCATGAATATTGGGTTTCCTTTAGAAACCATGTATTTGGATGGTGAATTGGCACCAAGACCTCACACCAGACTCTAAGAACGTCTCGTCCTCTCTTCCAGCCCCATTCTTCTTTTCTCTTTCCAATAACGCTAACCACAAGAATAGTCATCACCGTCTACTCGTGTTGCTTCTCGCCGATTTTGCTTCTCCAACCCTTCCAACATGGAATTCTTGTGTTGTATTCCTTTTGTGTGAAATGCAACAAGTGATATTGCTGGAGTAAGAAGATTTGGATGAGAATTTTGAAACTTCTAATAATTTGCTGTTACCTGGGTCTTATTATTAACCTTCCCGACTCCCAGCTGTGTGAAGATTGGGGCATGATAAGCTCTCCTCATTTGTTTTACAAGATTGTCATGAGGATAAAGTTAAACAGTAAGTGTGCAAGTGCTTTTCCAATATGCATAGTATTTTCAAGGATACTATTTATTGTTAAGTGCATTTATATCATGTTTGAACTTGTTGCAAAATTAAAAACTATTTAAGGCAAATTTGAAGTTACAGTTTCCTTGTGAAATATGTCTAGACTCATCTGGTTCTTTTTCCTATTTCTTTAAAAACTATATTTTACAACAGTTTTATGTTCACAGAAACATGTAACAGAAGGAACAGAGGGGCTGCTTCTATTTTTAATATTAAACTGGAGTATGACAAAAGTTCTACTAACTTATTGATCCCTTTTTAAAAAGTTGTTCCTTTGCTGCTGCTACTGCTGCTGTCGCCTCAATTGTGTCCGACTCTGTGCGACCCCATAGACGGCAGCCCACCAGCCTCCCCCGTTCCTGGGATTCTCCAGGCAAGAACACTGGAGTGGGTTGCCAGTTCTTTCTCTGTTCCTTTGCTAGCCTAAGGTTTTATTGAATTTTTGGGTGGTCTGTTTGATCTGTGTAAGTGGAAAAGTAAATAACTGGCCTAGAGACCTCTTATGCCTCCTCTTAGCTATGAAAAGTGTGTGTGTTATTTGCATAGCCACTGCCATGGAATATTCCTAACCTCTATCCATTTTTGATGACCATGAGAAAATTTTATTTATCATATTGGTAAGGAATGGGAATATACATTGTTTAAGAAATGTGAATCTATTCACTAGAAAGTGGAGTATGGTCAAATTGAAGGTTAACTGTCACTGGAACAAATAGTTATTAAGTGGTGAGGGCATTCATTTTTTTTTGTTTCCCCTAAATAGGGGATTCTTCAACAGCATCCTCATATAAAGACTAATGCGATAACTAGAGAGTAATTGAAAACATCGAGGACCATCACAATAAAGCTCTTTACTCTGCGCCAGAGAATGTACTCTGCTTTATAGCTGCTAGCTCATTTAAACATCATAGAAACCCTATGAGGTAGACCTTATGAGACTCATTTAATTGTTAAGGAAACTTAAGATTCAAAGAGATTAAGTAATTTCTTAAAAGAGAGAAGCATCCTGGTTGAACAACTAGGATTTCTCCTCATATTTGCTTTAGCTAGTCCTGAGAAAACTAAGCAGCTTCTTCTACTCATAGTACAATGAGATATTTTAGTATTCTAGAATACAAATGGTATATTTATGATGAAAAGAGAATTCCTAGCCAAATGTTCTTCCTCATTGTTCTGAGGAATGGTAACAATGATGATGATGATGATAATAGTCTAATGTCTTGTGCTAAATATTTCCTACATCTTATTGCATTTGAGCTTTGCAATAATTCACTGAAGAATCATCAGCCCTACTTTAGAGATGAGAAACTGAGTCAGTGAGGTGAATGGCTTGCCCAAGTCCCTAGAGTATGTCTCTGACTCCCTAAACTGCAGACCTTCTCTCTATATCATAGTGATGTTAACTTACCTGTTTCTTGAAAGAGTAGTCTTCTCAAGATTCGATCACTGGTGTCCCAAGCACTATCTACCCACTGTAGCATCCTTTTGTCTCTAACTTTTTTATGATGGGGGTATTGTGGGATGCAATAAACTTGCATTTGGAATGATTCTTTTGGGCTATGTTTGAGAACTTTTTCAAAGATTCTGTCTGGACAGTATCTTACGGATCCTTTTCTTCCAAAATATTGCCCTTTACTTCTGATTCATGCCACAGAAACAGAACATTTCTAAATAAACAAGCAGAAAGTACATCAGAATGACTTTATGCCTGAGTTTCTGATTGCTCAGATGACAACCCAGTTCTATCGCACCATGCATTATGTTTTGAATCATTTCCCTTAACCTAAGTATCTCTGGTAACCAAATTATAGTAACGTCCCCAAGGCAACCTGAGGTTTGGAAACCAAGTGGGTAGTTCCGAATTCTTAGTGGACCATTCCAAGGCGTGCAACCAAGAGCTAAGGTCAGAGCCCGCTAGAAGAGGGTGGGGAAAGAGGCTGTGTGGAAAGAGATTCATGGCTTTCCATTGTACTGGAATTTAACTGGATGAGTGAAGGCAATTTCATTTAAGAATCTCTTCCCCCTGTCACCTCATTAACACCTCCAATGAAAGGCAGCTGTGAGACTGTTAACTCTTTGCTTGCACATTCTTGAAAGTGCTGTTGGCTGAGATCTCTTGTCCTTGTGAGAAGATACCCTGCTGTCACCAATCTGGGTATCTGTAGCATTGAAATAAAGGTTTTTCCAAGACTCATATTTATACCCCAATAGCACACCATTCTGTGGAGTGAGACATGCATTTCTGCCAGGTTTTGTATATTTTCAACTACTACTCCATAAGCTGCAGTATGTTGGGTTTTTTGAAATTTGGCTGCCTCAAATTCTTTTTGGAATTAAATGAGAGCGTATGTGAACATTCATTAAGTTATTAACTCATTCATTTACTTACACTTATTGTGAGTCACATTGGATGAGTGCCTGTTATAGGTCAGGTGACACGTCAATGTCAGGGGTCCAAACATTGTACCTTCCTTCAAGGAGTGTACTCTTGAATGTGAGTTTAAATCATTATTCCAGTGTCATGTGATAAAATCATGGCAAAAGTTACAATGGGGGCATAGAAAGGAGAGGCAGTAAAGCAGAGTCATCTAAGGGAGGCCAGGGAAGATGGGAGAGAAGGTATTGGGTTAGCCAAAATGCTTGTTCTGGTTTCTCCATAACAACTCCCAGAAAAATCCAAAAGAAATTTTGGCTAACCCAATACTTGTGCTGTTTTGGGCAATAAGTGGGAGTTAGCTATCTGGAGAAGAGCTGAGATGGAAAAGCAACCTGTGAAAAATCAGGAAAGGATGGTTTGGGCGTGATGTTAGAGACCAGCTTCGTGTGCAGTGTAGTGGACGCTGTAGTCCACAGCCCAGACACCCTCTATGGGATGCAGATGCACATTCTCCCAGCTACTGGGAATGTTGATGGCTTGAAAAATCTCAGCTGAATCCCTTTAGGAAATTGCCCTCAACTAATTGCCTCTTCCCCGGGGACAGTATGCATCAAAGACACAGAGGTCTAAAGGCCAGTTCCCCTTACTTCAAGATAGATAATTCTGACTGCGTACCCAGTTAGAAGAGCTGGAGAGTTCCCAGTAAGATCTTCTGAAGCTTCTTTTGCAACTGTACCACATTTCACCTTCTCCCTGTGATCCTGCTCTCACAGCTGGTGTCCTCTGGCATCTGGTACAAGAGGGACTCAAAAAGCTCACATCTGGATGTGACACAACCTTTCTACTCTCATTGGGAGGACTTAATTTCAGGTCATACCTAGCTACCAAAGATGCTGGAAAATGTCATTTCTAGCTTATGTGCATAGTCTCAACTCTATCACAGACAAGAGAGAAAACTTGCTTGGTGCACAACGCTTCCAGTACAGGTGAGCTATCTGGGGAGGGAAGCAGAAATCATTTCATGTTAAACAGAATGCTAAGCCAAGGTGTTAGAACTTGCTTCTGCAAATCATGGGGAGCCAGTGAGTAGTGCAGAGATTGGATAGTGAATAATTTACCAGAAGGAATTTTATTGTTAGGCGAGCCAAACAACTATACAACTCTTCCTGTGGCAATATTGTTTTATCATGGTATCTTTAGCAAAGGATAGGATCTCTGGTCTGAGCCTAGTTGATGTTTCTGCTCCCCACTTTCTTGTCACCTGAGGAAAAAAATGGACATTGCTCTGTCAGAACAACTGTGGATGAACTGTTCTCAACCTTTCTTTTTAAGAAGAATTGACAATGCAGTTTCCTCCCTCCTTCTCCCCAGAAGCACAGGTGCAGGGCCTAAGGGTGAGATTTAGCAAGTTTTAAAAAAAATAGAATGTCATCATCTACTTAGAGATGGAGATGGGATAATGTGGAAGAGAGAGGATTCGTCTTTTGGGTCTAGTCAAGAGATGTGGGCTTGGTCTTGTGCTGATTCTGTCTCTAGATTGATGACTTTTTTCACATCGCTTGGATTCTCTGTCACTCACCTTTAAGTTAAGTGACTTGATAGAATTAAGAAGTTGCCCTTCAGTTTAAAAACTTAACTGTATTTGATAGGCTTGAAACCTGAAGTTTGGAACCAGCTGACATTGGAGCTCTAGAAAGGTATGTAGAATTTAATTAAAGTTTCTATCTTAATTTTAGCAAAGTCAATCACTGCCTGACAACAAACAACAGTCTAGTAATCGTTCTGTGATCTCTCATAAACTGAGGAGATGAGTTTTATTTTTTTTCAGCCAATTCCGGATTCTGATTCCCCTGAATATTGAGCAAGGGGGAAATTTCAAGAGAAGGTCTCTGGATGGTTCACAGCTGTAGGGCATATCGTATTACAAAGGCTTAGAAAGAGTTCACAGGAGATTGACTAACGTGTTCTTTCCTCATGTCTGCATGTGTGCTAAGTTGCTTCAATTGTGTCTGACTCTTTTCAACCCCATGGACTGTAGCCTACCAGGCTCCTGTGTCCATGGGATTCTCCAAGCAGGGATACTGGAGTGGGATGCCATTTCCTTCTCCAGGGGATCTTCCTGACCCAGGGACTGAACTTGAGTGTCTTATGTCTCCTGCACTGGGAAGCAGGTTCTTTAAAATTAGTGCCACCTGGGAAGCCCCATTCTGATGTCTATGGGAAAAGGATTATGTGGGAAAGGAATTATGAGAGTTGGCATTTAACTTGGGAGCCAACCAGATTGCTCTGGATTGGCCTTGAGCTTGGGCAGCAGAACACACTCTCAGCTGCCTTGGGAGTAAAGACACATTTCCATTGTCTGGGCCCGTTTTAGAGAGGAAGTGGTTACAGTCGGTGATGGCAGTAGCTTAAGGAGATAAGGAGAACAGAGGTGAGCAATTTGGGCAGAATGCAATGAACTGAGCTGGAAATTCACTGGAATACCAGGAGTCCCATTGGCCAAAAGAACCACATGACCTCTTCTGCCGTCACGTGACCATGACACTCATTTCTCCACCTTAAAAAAAAAAAATAGGGTAGCACCTGCTAGAGGTTCAGTCTTAAGTGACTTCAGTCACCCATAGCTGTTGGCTGAAGGGCAAGAATCTTGTATTTGCAATTGGAATCAATGGGTAGCGAGGTGTGCACACAAACCGTCAATGCTTTGATGGCAAATCCTCCCTTTTCAGATAGTTTTGAAAGGCCAATTTACTTAGAAAGTCTTATTTCCCCCAGATTAGCAGTCACGTCAGCACTTCAAATGCTAGCAGGGAGCAAGAATCAGTATCATGTTTGTCTAGAATATGGGAGGTGTCAGACACCTGGGCCTCTGTTCATCCTGGGACACAGTACGGAGGGAATGGGGGCACAATGCAGTTCTTATTCTGAATCTGCATCCATCTGCACTCTGCAGCGGGCAGACAAAAGAGGATTGTTAGCACTTCAAGCTACCTTGACAGAGCCATCCCACTTGACTCTTTATTAATTGCTCCATCTGCTAAGTGAGCACTCTCTGACACAGGTTGGTCCAGCCCTCTTAAAGCCCTTCGTCTGCTTCCTATTGGTTCCACATGTGTTTGTATTTGTTCTCAGTAGGCAGAGATTCCAGAGAGAAAATGAACCGCTGCAGATCGATTGCAGTATCAGTCATGCAGAAGACGTGGTGCAGCGTGCCATTTGATTTTGATCTAGTTTTAACCCTTGCAAGACAATGGCCCTGGCCTCTTTGGTTTTGTTGACCTCAGTTTCTGTTTGAAGTCTCAGAGGCTAAAGGTAAGAGAAAAGGCAGTCTGAGGCTTGGAGGTGGCATTTCCCCTTTAAGTTGAAATCTTTTTCTATCTTTCTGAGACAGGGCAATAGAAAAGCCAGAAAGCATTCATGTGGTGTGTGTGTGTATGTAATAATGCTGCTGCAAAAAAATATGCCTTGTTTTTGTAGCCAATGATAACTCCCCGCAAAAGTACACTGACAGCACCTTCAGATTCTGTGCCCACACTGACAAAAGACTGGCCAGCCCATCTCAACGGTTTACTTAGGCGACCTAGTATGATGTGTCTTTGTCCTTTCTTTTATTTTGTTTTAAAGAGATTCAATGAGATCGAGTTAAGGATGTAGTGTCTATTTCAGCCTCAGCTCTGCAATTTCCAGATTTAGCCTGGATTATGTTACAGCCCTCATGATACGGAGAGATTTTCCTATGGACAACGTGGAGATAGAAGAGAGAAACAGGAAGGGTGTGGTGTCTCCTCGCAAACTTTCTTTATACTGGGGTCTGAGGGTTGCATGGATCTGTGTGTGTTTACATGTATGTGTGGATGTGTGTATGTGTGTGAGGGAGAGGGAGAAAAGGGAAAGGAGTACTGCACAGCAAACAAAGCTTTTGCTCCTTGATGTTGTGCCTTAACTTCTCAATCAGGATTTTTGAGCTCCCTACTATTTATTGAAACTCCAGGAACATAAAGATGGAGACCTTGGAGGGAGGCATGAGCCCTTGTCTCACTACACAGTGGAGAACCTGAGGTTTTGGAAGGACTTAGTACTTTCTTCAGAGAAGGCAATGGCACCCCACTCCACTATTCTTGCCTGGAAAATCCCATGGACTGAAGAGCCTGGTAGGCTGCAGTCCATGGGATCGCTAGGAGTCAGACACGACTGAGCAAATTCACTTTCACTTTTACTTTTCACTTTCATGCATTGGAGAAGGCAATGGCAACCTACTCCAGTGTTCTTGCCTGGAGAATCCCAGGAACGGGGGAGCCTGGTGGGCTGCCGTCTCTAGGGTGGCACAGAGTCGGACACGACTGAAGCGACTTAGCAGCAGCAGTACTTTCTTGTTAACCCCTGAAATCTCATTTTCTGCCCTGTGCCCCTGACTTAGATTCTGAGCTCTACTTTGCTGATTGAAGCTAGTCTGTCTGTCCCTCTCCTGTCCTGTCTTCCTTGGAAGGGAGAACTGTATCTCTTGGGATTCCTGCTGTTGGAGGCAACAGAAAATAGAGTCAAAACTGGCATACATAAAAAAGGTGTTTTACAAGTTTACAATACCTGTGGGGTAGGGGGAGGACTAGCTTTGACCACGCCTGCATTGTTAAGTTGCTTCAGTCTTAAGTCGCTTCAGTCATGTCAGACTCTTTGTGAACCTATGGACTATAGCTTGCCAGGCTCCTCTGTCCATGGAATTCTCCAGGCAAGAATACTGGAGTGGGTTGCCATTTCCTTCTCCATGGCAGCGTTGAGGGACTCAAAGCCCTTAGGAGTTAGTCCATTTCTATCTTTGAATCATCTCTGCTCTTTCTAAGTCTTGCTTCCCTCTAAGACTCCATATGTTGGTATGATGACTGCATTAGTGCCTTCCAATTTCATGTCTGGGTAGAAAGAGAACTTTTTTTTTTTTCCAGTGCCCTAGAAAATGTCTCACTGGGTCTGGCATGGATTAGTTCATTTGTACAAACAGGAACCAACCCTGCGGCCAGGGCATACAGTTCTCTGGCCTGGACTGAAGCTATCGTTTTCTTGGAGCTGGAGTAGAAACCAGTCTTAAGTTCATTAAGGAGAAGGTTTTGTTTTCCTAAGAGAAAAATGTGAGTACTGTTATCAAAGGAAGACAGAGCAGAGATGCCTGTCTAAAGAACAGTCCAAAGTCATAGAAGTTTAAAGAACAAAAAAGTAATTTGGTCAATTAGCAGCATTATGTATGTTTGTACATCTATATGTATTATGTATGTATGTATCATTTCTATTTCTTTCTCTCTGGTGTGTGTATGTGTACTCATAAGGACACTGGTCAAACATACTGATTTTGAAATCAGATATCCTGGGTTCAAATCTTAATTCCAACAGTTCATGGACTTTTGGATAAGTTACTTAAAATCTTGGATGGCTTAAAATTTAGGCCATAAAGAACTGTGATTGTGTTCAGTGAGTTCAGTCGCTCAGTGGTGTCCGACCCTTTGAAATGCCATGGACTGCAGCATGCCAGGATTCCTTGGGCATTAGCAACTCCCGTAGCTTACACAAACTCATGTCCACTGAGACAGTGATGACACCCAACCATCTCATCCTCTGTTGTCCCCTTCTTTCCCCACCTTCAATCAATACCAGCATCAGGGTCTTTTCCAGTGAGTCAGTTCTTTGCATCAGGTGGCCAAAGTATTGGAGTTTCAGCTTCAGCATCAGTCCTTCCAGTGAATATTCAGGACTGATATCCTTTAGGATGAACTGGTTGGATCTCCTTGCAGTCCAAGGGACTCTCAAGAGTCTTCTCCAACACCACAGTTCAAAACATCAATTCTTTGGTGCTCAGCTTTCTTTATAGTCCAACTCTCATATCCATACATGACCACTGGAAAAACCATAGCCTTGACAAGATGGACATTTTTTGGCAAAGTAATGTCTCTATTTTTTAATATGCTGTCTAGGTTGTCATAGCTTTTCTTCCAAGGAGCAAGAGTCTTTTAATTTTGTGGCTGCAGTCACAATCTGCAGTGATTTTGGAGCTCAAAAAAAAAAAAAGTCTGTCACTGTTTGCACTGTGTCCCCGTCTATTTGCCATGAAGTGATGGCACCAGATGCCATGATCTTAGTTTTCTGAATGTTGAGCTTTAAGCCAACATTTTCGCTCTTCACTTTTATCAAGAGGCTCTTTAGTTCTTCTTCACTTTTGGCCATAAGGGTGGTATCATCTGCATATCTGAGGTTATTGATATTTCTCCTGGCAATCTTGATTCCAGCTTGTGCTTCATCCAGCCCAGCATTTTCATGGTGTACTCTGCATATAAGTTAAATAAAGAGGGTGATAATATACAGCCTTGATGTACTCCCTTCTGATTTGGAACCAGTCTGTTGTTCCATGTACAGTTCTAACTGCTGATCCTTGACCTGCATACAGATTTCTCAGAAGGTATATCAGGTGGTCTGGTATTCCCATCTCTTTCAGAATTTTCCACAGCTTGTTGTGATCCACACAGTCAAAGGCTTTGACGTAGTCAATAAAGCAGAAGTAGATGTTTTTCTGGAACTCTCTTGCTTTTTTGATGATCCATCGGATGTTGGCAATTTGGTCTCTGATTCCTCTGCCTTTTCTAAATCCAGCTTGAACATCTGGAAGTTCACGGTTCATATACC
>NW_011494948.1:8350028-8367117 GCF_000754665.1 Bison bison bison | reverse complement strand
GAGTGCAGCACTTTTGCAGCATCATCTTTTAGGATTTGAAATAGCTCAAATGGAATTCCATCACCTCCACTAGCTTTGTTCTTATTGATGCTTCCTAAGGCGCACTTGACTTCACATTCCAGGATGTCTGGCTCTAGGTGAGTGATCACACATTGTGTGATGAAGATCTTTTTTGTATAGTTCTTCCAGAGATAATTTAGGAGTTTGGAAATAACATATACACATACTGCGGTGCTCTTGCCTCGGGCACCTAAAGAGTTTGGTAAATATTTTGGTGCTGAAAGGTTAAAATGGCGTTAATAGAAACCTTTTTGAATATGTTTTGGGATTGGGGATAGATTATGGTATAAATTTATTGGCTGCTATTTAAATGAAAAAAATTACAATGCATTATAATGTTCATTCTAATCAAGTAATGCTTGAAGATTGAATTTCAGACTGCAAATGTGGTGCACACATTTATTTCTGAATAAGACTTTGTGTCCCAGCTGTTGAAACATTTGTGGGAAGGTGAAAGATTTGTGGACTAATAGATATCTGTGGCAGTGCATAAGCTTAATACAGTAAAAGATGTTTTCACTGAAAAGATAAATCATTTCATTTTTCATATATACACAGTCATTCTGGGTTACACTTATGCAAAACATCCACCCATGAAGGGTCTCTGACAGTGGGAAAGAGGTACCTTGGAAAGAAAACCAGTTTCTCTTCCTGAAACACAAAAATGAGACAAGTAGAATTTTGGATAACTCTCAACATGCTAGCTGAGAGTACATCAAATGTTTTCAAGAAATTATTCGATTATCATGAAATACTGTTTTTGCTTGTGGTGGAAATAAGAATAGACAAATGGGTTTTTTAAAAAGGTAGTTACCTGTTTCTTTAAAAATTATGCGATTTAACCCAACCAGTATGCTGAAGAAGTTGAAGTTGAATGGTTCTATGAAGAACTACAACACCTTCTAGAACTAACACCCCAAAAAGATGTCCTTTTCATTATAGGGGGACTGGAATGCAAAAATAGAAGTAAAGAAATACCTCGAAAAACAGGCAAATGTGGCCTTGGAGTATAGAATGAAGCAGGGCAAAGGTTAATAGAGTTTTGCCAAGAGAATGCACTGGTCATGGCAAAAACCCTCTTCTAACAACACAAGAGAAGACTCTACACATGGACATCACCAGATGGTCAACACTGAAATCAGATTGATTATAGTCTTTGCAGCCAAAGATGGAGAAGTTACATACAGTCAGCAAAAACAAGACTAGGAGCTGAATGTGGCTCAGACCATGAACTCCTTATTGCCAAATTCAGACTTAAACTAAAGAAAGTAGGGAAACCCACTAGACAATTCAGTATGACCTAAATCAAATCCCTTAAGATTATACAGTGGAAGTGACAAATAGATTGAAGGGATTAAATCTGATAGACAGAGTGCCTGAAGAACTATGGACAGAAGTTCATGACATTGTACAGGGGACAGGTATCAAGACCATCCCCATGGAAAAGAAATGCAAAAAGGCAAAATGCTTGTCTGAGGAGGCCTTCTAAATAGCTGTGAAAAGAAGAGAAGCAAAAGGCAAAGGAGAAAAGAAAGATCAGTTCAGTTCAATACAGTCGCTCAGTCATGTCCGACTCTTTGATACCCCATGAATTACAGCACACCAGGCCTCCCTGTCCACCATCAACTCCCAGAGTTCACTTGAACTCATGTCCATCGAGTCAGTGACGCCATCCAGCAATCTCATCCTCTGTCGTCCCCTTCTCCTCCTGCCCCCAATCCCTCCCAGCATCAGAGTCTTTTCCAATGAGTCAACTCTTCACATGAGGTGGCCAAAGTACTGGAGTTTCAACTTTGGCATCATTCCTTCCAAAGAATACCCAGGACTGATCTCCTTTAGGATGGACTGGTTGGATCCCCTTGCAGTCCAAGGGACTCTCAAGAGTCTTCTCCAACACCACAGTTCAAAAGCATCAATTCTTCGGCACTCAGCATTCTTCACAGTCCAACTCTCACATCCATACATGACCACTGGAAAAACCATAGCCTTGACTAGACAGACCTTTGTTGGCAAAGTAATGTCTCTGCTTTTTAATATGCTATCTAGGTTGGTCATAACTTTCTTTCCAAGGAGTAAGCGTCTTTTAATTTCATGGCTGCAATCACCATCTGCAGTGATTTTGGAGCCCCCAAAAATAAAGTCTGACACTGTTTCCAATGTTTCCCCATCTATTTCCCATGAAGTGATGGGACCAGATGCCATGATATTCGTTTTCTGAATGTTGAGCTTTAAGCCAACTTTTTCACTCTCCACTTTCACTTTCATCAAGAGGCTTTATAGTTGCTCTTCACTTTCTGCCATAAGGGTGGTGTCATCTGCATATCTGAGGTTATTGATATGTCTGCCAGCAATCTTGATTCCAGCTTGTGCTTCTTCCAGCCCAACGTTTCTCATGATGTACTCTGCATATAAGTTCAATAAGCAGGGTGACCATATACAGCCTTGACGTACTCCTTTACCTATTTGGAACCAGTCTGTTGTTCAATGTCCAGTTCTAACTGTTGCTTCCTGACCTGCATACAAATTTCTCAAGAGGCAGGTCAGGTGGTCTGATATTCCCATCTCTTTCAGAATTTTCCACAGTTTACTGTGATCCACACAGTCAAAGACTTTGGCAAAGTCAATAAAGCAGAAATAGATGTTTTTCTGGAACTCTCTGCTTTTTCAATGATCCATTGGATGTTGGCAATTTGGTCTCTGGTTCCTCTGTCTTTTCTAAAACCAGCTTGAACATCTGTAAGTTCACAGTTCCCATATTGCTGAAGCCTGGCTTGGATAATTTTGAGCATTACTTTACTAGTGTGTGAGATGAGTACAACTGTGTAGTTGTTCGAGCATATACCCATTTAAATGCTGAGTTTCAGAGAATAGCAAGGAGAGATAAGAAAGCCTTCCTCAATGATCAATGCAAAGAAACAGAGGAAAACAATAGAATGGAAAAGACTACAGACCTCTTCAAGAAAATTAGAGATACCAAGGGAACATTTCATGCAAAGATGGGCTCAATAAAGGACAGAAATGGTAGGGACCTAACAGAAGTAGAAGATATTAAGAAGAGGTGGCAAGAATACACAGAAGAACTATACAAAAAAGATCTTCACAATCCTGACAATCACGATGGTGTGATCACTCACCTAGAGCCAGACATCCTGGAATGTGAAGTCAAGTGCGCCTTAGGAAGCATCAATAAGAACAAAGCTAGTGGAGGTGATGGAATTCCATTTGAGCTATTTCAAATCCTAAAAGATGATGCTGCAAAAGTGCTGCACTCAAAAGGCCAGGAAATTTGGAAAACTCAGCAGTGGCCTCAGGACTGGAAAAGGTCAGTTTTCATTCCAATCCCAAAGAAAGGCAATGCCAAAGAATGCTCAAACTACCATACAATTGCACTCATCTCACATGCTAGTAAAGTAGTGTTCAAAATTCTCCAAGCCAATGGTTCAACAGTATATGAACCGTGAACTTCCAGATGTTCAAGCTGGATTTAGAAAAGGCAGAGGAATCAGAGACCAAATTGCCAACATCCGATGGATCATCAAAAAAGCAAGAGAGTTCCAGAAAAACATCTACTTCTGCTTTATTGACTACGTCAAAGCCTTTGACTGTGTGGATCACAACAAGCTGTGGAAAATTCTGAAAGAGATGGGAATACCAGACCACCTGATATACCTTCTGAGAAATCTGTATGCAGGTCAAGGATCAGCAGTTAGAACTGTACATGGAACAACAGACTGGTTCCAAATCAGAAGGGAGTACATCAAGGCTGTATATTATCACCCTCTTTATTTAACTTATATGCAGAGTACACCATGAAAATGCTGGGCTGGATGAAGCACAAGCTGGAATCAAGATTGCCAGGAGAAATATCAATAACCTCAGATATGCAGATGATACCACCCTTATGGCCAAAAGTGAAGAAGAACTAAAGAGCCTCTTGATAAAAGTGAAGAGTGAAAATGTTGGCTTAAAGCTCAACATTCAGAAAACTAAGATCATGGCATCTGGTGCCATCACTTCATGGCAAATAGACGGGGACACAGTGCAAACAGTGACAGACTTTTTTTTTTTTTTGAGCTCCAAAATCACTGCAGATTGTGACTGCAGCCACAAAATTAAAAGACTCTTGCTCCTTGGAAGAAAAGCTATGACAACCTAGACAGCATATTAAAAAATAGAGACATTACTTTGCCAAAAAATGTCCATCTTGTCAAGGCTATGGTTTTTCCAGTGGTCATGTATGGATATGAGAGTTGGACTATAAAGAAAGCTGAGCACCAAAGAATTGATGTTTTGAACTGTGGTGTTGGAGAAGACTCTTGAGAGTCCCTTGGACTGCAAGGAGATCCAACCAGTTCATCCTAAAGGATATCAGTCCTGAATATTCACTGGAAGGACTGATGCTGAAGCTGAAACTCCAATACTTTGGCTACCTGGTGCAAAGAACTGATTCATTTGAAAGAGTCTGATGCTGGGAAAGATTGAAGGGTGGAGGACAAGGGGACAACAGAGAATGAGATGGTTGGATATCATCACCAACTCAATGGAAATGAGTTTGAATAAGCTAAGGGAGTTGGTTATGGACAGGGAAGCCTGGTGTGCTGCAGTCCATGGGGTCTCTAAGAGTCGGACATGACTGAGTGACTGAATTGAACCTCATCCCCCACTTTATCGTGTTTGGTAACCATAAGTTTGTTTTCTTGTCTGTGAGCCTAGTTCTGTCTTGTAAGTAATTTCATTTCCATCATTGTTTAGATTCCATGTATAAGTGACATCATCTGATATTTGTGTTTCTGTCTGACTTACTTAACTTAGTATAATCTCTATGTCTATCCATATTCCTGAAAATGGCATTATTTCGTTATATTTTATGGCTTAGTAATATTCCACATATATAGGAATATTCATGCTGCTGCTGCTGCTAAGTCACGTCAGTCGTGTCCGACTCTGTGCGACCCCATAGACGGCAGCCCACAAGGCTCAGCCATCCCTGGGATTCTCCAGGCAAGAACACTGGAGTGGGTTGCCATTTCCTTCTCCAATGCATGAAAGTGAAAAGTGAAAGTGAAGTCAGTCAGTCTTGTCCGACTGCTAGCGACCCCATGGACTGCAGCCCACCAGCCTCCTCCGTCGATGGGATTTTCCAGGCAAGAGTACTGGAGTGGGGTGCCATTGCCTTCTCCTATGAATATGCATATACACACCTAAACTTTATCCATCTATTGGTAGACATTTAGGTTGTATCCATGTCTTTGCTATTGTAAATTGTGTTGCTATGAGCATTGGGATGTATGTATCTTTTCGAATTAGAACTTTCATCTTTTCCAGATATATGTCAAGGAGTGAAACTGCAGGATCATATGGAAACTCTATTTTTAGTTTTTTAAGGGACCTCCATACTGTTCTCCATAGTGGTTGCACCAATTTATATTTTGCACCTCTTTTTTGAAGGAGAGGTAAAGGCATATTGAAAATAGATGTGCTTTCCATATAGAAGCAATTGTGGCCACTGTTTTAAAATGCACCAAAGAAGCAAAACTATCTTCAACAAGCCACTTAGCATGGCTGAAATCAATTTCCCTATTTGAAAAATAGGGATAATAACCACTTCTAGGGTAGAGAAATAAGTAATATCAGACTTCTAAAGTGCCTAGAGCAATGGTATTTAGTCACCATTAATTCTATCTCCAAAGTTCTCCCCAGTTCTATCATACATGGCAATTCCTGCAAATCTCTTCATGATCCTCTGAAACTCCCACTGATGTTCCCACCCAATGCTTCTGCTCTTTCCTTTATTTGAAACTTTTTCTCTTCACTGCTTAATCTATAAAACTTTATTCATACTCTAGGATATCAAGTCCCATTCCTTCGTCACTCCTGGACTTCTCTGGCCATCATGACTGCTTCATTTTCTAAATTCTGGCAGCTCTTGTGATTTATGCCATTATGTAACCATTTGTTTATAAGGGCTTCCCTGGTGGCTTAGGTGGTAAAGCGTCTGCCTGCAATGTGGGAGACCTGGGTTTGATCCCTGGATTGGGAGAAGGGAATGGCAACCCACTCCAGTATTCTTGCCTGGAGAATCCATGGACAGAGGAGCCTGTCGGTTATAGACTCCTGTGACTTTTGCATAGCCTTATGGAATCGTTTGGACTTCCCTGGTGGCTCAGGTGGTAAACAATATGCCTGCGATGCAGGAAACCAGGATCGATCCCTGGGTTGGGAAGAACCCCTGGAGAAGGGAATGGCTACCCTCTTCAGTATTTTCACCTGGAGAATTCCATAGACAGGAGAGCCTGGCAGGCTACAGTCACGGGGTCGCAAAGAGTTGGATGCACCTGAGCGACTAACATTTCTACTTCACGGAATTATTTGATATTAATATTCTCTAATTTGTGAACTGCATGTCACCAGCTATGCTGTAAGCCCTTAAAAAATGGAGACAGTAGGACAGAATGGTGAAAAAACAAAAGACTTGAAAGACTGGCCACATGGCCTCAGCCATTTTAGTCCTTAATGCTTACTAGCTGAGTGGACATGAGCAAGTCATTTAACTTTTCTGAACCTTAATTTCAGAATCATTAAAATGATAATATATATGCTTAGCATTGTTGTTATAAAGATCAGATAAGATTTACAGAGGAACATTCTTTTAAGTATTGTAAAGTATCACATAAGTATTTGGCCTGTTGTTGTATGTTTAATGAGTATTCATTAAATAAATACTGGACACACAGGAAACATAAGAAACTAGATCTATTGAGTTTATTTGCAGGAACATGGATGTTCTTTTAATTTACCCCCCAAAAGGAAACTAAAATACCAGGGTTTTGGCGAAATCAACTTGATGGG
Source organism: Bison bison bison (assembly GCF_000754665.1). Classification (NCBI taxonomy): domain Eukaryota; kingdom Metazoa; phylum Chordata; class Mammalia; order Artiodactyla; family Bovidae; genus Bison; species Bison bison. The sequence continues at coordinate 8,360,208 of NW_011494948.1, read as the reverse complement.
TTCCAGTTGAACGACTCTACCATGTCCAATTACAATTCTAGTTTTTAATATAGTTCAGCAAGAGAAAAGACATGAGTGGTGGTTCAGTATTATTCTAAAATAGTTTCTGTTAAAAAGTTTCTTTTAGAGGGAACATTTTGGAGGAGCCTACATTTTGGTCAGCTGTTTCGTCTATGGACTGTTAATGTGGTTGCAATTGAGTGAACTTTCAAGCACATCATGGAGAAGTTTGTTTTACTCACACCCTACATGAAAAGTGTTCCATCCCAGCTCTAATGCTAATAGATTAAGTCCATCAGAGCAAGGTTAAAATCGCAAGATTGGAACTTGTCAGGCTCCATGCAAAACTATTCCATGCAAACCTCCAAAGAGCCGCCTGTTTATATTAGATTTAAATATTTCTAGGGAGAGAGAGCTATGAACTTTCCATGTCTATCACATTTATCTTTAAGAAGATCATCTCGTCGCACACCAAACTCTCACTGCCAAGTGAGACTTGTTTTCTTTTGTCCTAAATGGGGATATTGAACAGCTGGTCCATGTCATTTTTATGACAAGTTTCATACACTTGAATTCAGTTAATAGGTTGCCTCTCTTATTTTCCTTCATCCCAGCTTTCTTAACCTTCCTAGAGAGTTTTGTTTTTCTTTCCAAAAATCATTTTTATTACCATTTTCAGGGCTCAGAGAATTCAGGCCTTAAACTGGACAGAAAAATAAAGTAATTCTTGAGTTCCTGGCCAGTGTTTGTCATGACATTATTTCTTGCGTTCTTTGTATGTGTGTTTGACACTGGTGGTAATATGTCTGGACATCATATATTTTACTGTTGATTCAAATTCATGTCATGGACTGTGGCGTATTTCTTTCTTTGAAAAAAAATGGTTCTTCAGTTTTTTGTTTACATATTTTGGAATTTATAAATAAGCACATGAGGAAAAAAAATTACATAATCTCCATCTATTTAGGAATAGCTCCCCCAGTTAGATGCTGGCTTCATGACTTCTAGGGCATGAAAGGTTGGTTTTCTGTTAGGTTTGGCCTCTTCCTGCTGCAGGCCTTTATCTATAGCAGACTTGCTATGATCCAAGGTAGACAGTCGTGGCCCTTGGCAGTGGAAGAGTAAGTTGAAAAGTAATTGTGTATTATCAAGAACAAAAAGACACTAAGTTAATTCTGCAAATGGTGGAAAATGAATATTATCTTTATAGAGGGATTTTGTAAATATTAAATATACACGTACATATAATTTTTAGAAATATGTCTGAACATAGTAAGAACTGAATAAATGTTAACTGTTATTATTTCAGTTGTAATAGCTATTGTTCTTACTGCTCTTATTGTAGTCTTTGTCATCATCATGATTAAATGCTCCTACAGACTGAGCCTAGCTCTGAGGCCTGGGAAACTATCTCTAGAATCTTTTGGTTTGGTAGGAATGACAGATAAGAAATTTTATGATTGAAGTCTCCAGCAGATGTTTCATTCTAAACCAGAATGAAACAAAACACACAAACAATTCTTTGACCTGTATTAGCTTCTTAGTTTCCCTAAAATACCTGCCTCCAGGCTCAACTACACATTAAGTCTTTTGGTCATTCTCTGCTCTCCTACAGTAATTTATCCACTTCTTATTTCATTATCTCATTCATTGTTTTGTAAGCACTGAATATTTCCAGAAATAAAGATGATGTTCAGGGCCCCGTTTTTTCAATATCATTTATTATCTTTTTTTTTTTTTATCCATTCATTCAAGAAGGAGGTTCTTCCCTTATTGGCCCACTTTTGATGGCTATAATTAAGCATTGGTCCCATGACGCTCACAGAATTTGCAATATACCATTTGCTTTTTTATGATAATAAACCAATAGTCAGCCTCATCAAAACAGTGAAATAAATCAGTCAAGCTGGTTGTTAAATTTGAAACAGTATTTACATTGTCATCTTCGATTTGACATCCCTTCACTTTCTCCCATGTGACTTGGTAGGTCTCTTTTGAGAATTTTCTTTATTTCACACAGCTTCTATTCTTAGAAACATTTGACATTTTACACAGATAGATGGCAATGTGGTATGATCTACTCTCTATCCTTCTTCAATTTTGTCAGCTATCACATAGTACAGATTAGGGGATTTTGTTAATGGAAGAAGGGTCTTGATATTTAGGGAAGCACTTGAAGAACTGAAAGGGAATCCACATGTATTTGGTGGTAAACTCTTCTTCCTCTCACTCTCCCTCACTCACTTTTTTTCCCTTGGGTTATGTCTTTGATTTTATGTTTATGAAGTGGAGAGTGACTGGGACAGGGAGTGCAGTGGGAAGTTATGGAATGGGATGATATATACACACATATACATGTGTATACACATATATATTATCCTGTTGATCTCTACTAATTTATAGACGATAATATCTGGAGCCACACTTTGCAAATGAGAAAACTTAGATGGAGGAGGATGATTAACTTGTCAGGGTCACCCAGCTACTGGGTGCAAGATCTGAAGGCAAAACCACATGTGTCTTACTCCTTCAGATGCTGGCTTCTCAAAGAAGCAAAGCCCAGATCTTAACAGAGAGTCCCATTGCTGGCTTTGTCTGCTGTGGTGGCTTGTGCACAGAAGGTGTTAAGAAAATGTGCCTGAAGTAGCTTTGAAGAAAGAATAGGGACAAGAATGTTTTAAAAGCTATCCGTTGATGAGGAGTCCTGGGAATTGAGAAATCCAATACCATGGGTGGGAAAGTCCAAAGCAATTACATCTGTGAGTGTTAAAAACGTGTTGTGTGCTTTCTTTCTCTGCTGAAGGAGAAGGCTGTTTACATTATGGGGGATTGTTCCGGTCTGTACCAAAGAGCTTGTTAAGGGTGACAGACAGGTTTGTGGCACGAATGTGCACTCCAAATTAGATGAATGGTGAAATTATGAAGCAATCAAATGGCAGAGCTTTTAGCAGACTGCAGTACATTGCCCTGTTTTGCTACCCCTAGGCCTGTTAGCATAAAAGAGGCTATAAAGATAAAGTGCACAATATTATTCAAGTCTCCGAGTTCAACAAACACAGGCAGCCGGCACTTGATGACGAGCATCCTCAGGATGACTCAAAGCTGCTTCACGCCCCCGAGGGCTGATTCAGAACCACCTCTCCCCTTACTAGGACAATATTTGGGGGTCTAGTGTGAATTAGGAAGAAGAAAGAGAAACACCTTGTTCATTTTGACTTCCCTCCTCTCCTTCTTTCACAGTGGTCAGGGGAAGGAGAGTTGGGTAGGCTAAACCTCCCCTTGGCATGAAGGAGTGAATGATGAGGGGTTTGGGTCTCGGTCTACTGGCTTCTCTCCATCAAGAAGGGAAAGGAAAGTGCCTCTCCCATTGCAGGGTGGGGGCTGCTCCTTAAGGGGAAAGAGATGAGACTCCAAAAGGAGACCCAAAGAACTGTTGGTCCAAACCTCTCATGTTAGATGTGAGATGCAGAGATAGTAGGTGACTTGTCGGAGGCTGCCCAGCTTGTCCATTTCAGTGCTGTTTCCCCGCAAACATTTTAGGATGGGGGTGGGAGGATGATATTTATATATCTTCTCCAATGGGATGTAACTCAGAAGCCCAAAATGTCACAGCATGGCATGCATGCTCAGTCATGAACAACCCTTTGCAACTCCATCAACTGTAGCCCACCAGGCTTCTCTGTTCATGGAATTTTCCAGGCAAGAATACTGGAATGAGTTGCTGTTTTCCTACTCCAGGGATTGAATCCACATATCTTGTATCTCCTGCATTGGCAGCCAGATTCTTTACCTCTGACACCAACTGGAAAGCCCAATATGAGGACGTTACAAAGCTACTTTGGTTGAAGGAAGACATAGGAGTAAGGTGGCGGGTGGGGTCCTGGAATCCTATCCTCTCAGCCTCTCTTCACCCCTCTTGTCTTAGAAGATAGGCTTTAGAAACCCCAGGATTCTGGGGAAAGCTTCAGCACCAGAATATTTGATGTTTTATTTTCCCCCCCTTTCCTGCCAATCCACTAAAAGTTATGTATTTAATTTTTCCCTGACTCTTCTCATCTTACCCAATGCAAACACTTTTCCCATTATGAATTCCACCTTTGCAGGGGCTGGTGCCACAATTACGGCTGAGCAGCCTTTGCTGACCTTGATCTTGTTATCCTGACCTGACAGCCAGAAATGGAGGCTTTGAGAGGTTAAGTGACAGCTAGGATGTGGCAGAGCTGGAATCTGACACCAGAGCTCTCTGATCCTGAACCCACGCTTGTGTCTTAATCCTGCTACTCTGCTTCCAGAACAGAGGGCTGGGCTGTAGTTTTGCAAGTTGTCTGCCCTGTATCTTCAGATGTTTTTTTCCCTAGGAGGGGAAATGATGATAGTAGTCTAGATGAGATCTAGAGCCCTTTCTTCTTGAATGTTCTGCAGTTCAGTATGGATTATAATTGAAGCTAATAGTTCACTTAAAAGGAAGGGAGACTGTCCTCCCCGAAATGTTTGGACGTTGAGATTCTGGAGGCAATGGCCCACATCTAGGAGTTTTTGCTTGATTGTCCTTTTTACAGATCATTTTTAATACAAAACCATGTGGAGGACCCTTTGTTCTTTACGAATCTGTTTGTAGTCTTCTATCTCTCCCATGCCCAACCACATTCTAAATTTGGTCTGTAACTGTGAGGGATCTATTTTATAGGGCTTATTAGAAATAACAGTCAAATAGTTCTATATGGTGCCAAGTCTTGCTGATGTAGGAGGCCCACCAATTTGCAGTAGCATGTAGCATGGTTAACAGTGGAGCCATCTCCATGAACCCATCTGTACGGGATGATGGCTGGTTCCTGACACCATACTCTCCTGGGACAAAGTGAATAATTCTGTCCAGTGGGCAGATGTTTGGTCCACAGAATGGCAAGCTTTATGAGAGTTAGTGAGCTCTTCTTTTTTTTTTTGTAAAGTCCCCTTCCCCCATTCCACTGTCTCCATTTCACAAATCTGCTTTTAGAATATGCTTTGGAATTTGATAGGCACAGTGGAAGTGTGGGAGGAGATGGGGTTTAGGGCCTAGTTCCCTCCCTCACCCATTATGAACAGGAATGCTGATTACTGTCTGACTTAGCTGTTTGCTCTCAAGAAATAGGCATTCATCATTTATAGAACTGTGTGATTTGTCCTTCAGAAAGAAACAAGACCAAATCCCATTGCTATTTTTAGAGGTGTTTTTTTCTTCTTGTTGTTGGGGGGTGGTGGGCTGGGAGTAGGAAATGAAAGAACTCTGCAAGTAAGCCTGCCCAGCCAGGAAGACTCTCTGTGAGCTTTCCAAGTCGGTCCGCTGAAGTAGGAATTTGAAAGGCCCACCACAAATTGCTTTTCACTTCAACCAGAATGCTTATTATGATGCCCTGGCTCCATTCTGCTCTCCTCTGACTTACACATGAATTCAGTTACCCTGTATTTTAATTATATGTGTAGAGCAAATTTTGTGTTCTCTGACAACTCATAAACTTCCCAGAGATTCCCCCCAAACCATATTGTTCTTAAAATAGCCTTTGCCTCCTATCCTTGGACCAAACGATACTCTCTCGACCCAGCCCTGGCTGGTATAAGTGCATTCAGGATCCTGGCAGGCACGTTCTCCTAAGCCACAGTGTAGTCCGAGTTAATCTTGTCCCTGGTCGTGGAGCCCTATTCCTAAAACACACCATACGTGACTCATGTGGTCAGTAACAGGCCCAAGGTGGATTTCAGTGGCATCCTTTGAGCCTGCAGGTACTCATGTTTGAATCAAAACCTCGAGTTTCAGGGCGGCGTTTATTTTTGCTCATTAGCTGTGAAGAAAAAAACACAGGATTTCACATGCTTCCACCCCCAAGATATCTTTTCCTGTGCTCTGTGCCATCTCTTTGTGGTTGCAAAGTCACAGGATGTAACTTGTGTAATTACCTGAGAATTGTGATTTCAGCAGACCTGAAAGTCCAGCTGCAGTTCTAAATGTCACACAGAACTTAACACTGAGAAGCTGTGTAAAGAGACATAGTATATCTTATAGTGATTATACTGTACAATGACTCCTCCCTCCCCTCTTTTTTTTTTGCACAAAATTATTTGACTGTTATGGGAAGCAATATAATAAAGACATAAATCAGTCTCTGGCCACATCACAACTGCTTAAGTCTTCCTCCTGCTCTCTAAAAATACAGAAAAGAACATCATCCCTCTAGCAGATTGTTGATAAATCAGACACTAGCAATAATATTTCTGGTGACGTGGCCATAAAATATGCGTCCTGAATGCTTTCCTTCCTGAAATTTCACTAATTGTAACATAATTCACCAGCACAATGTTTTTCTAAAATTCACATAAACAGACCAGCTCAAAAGGCTGTTTTAATAAAGGAGTAATATCACAAGCCTGTATTTTTTTAGAAAGCAAACATTATTGACCCAGCTGAGTGTCATTGGTGGGTAAAGGGCCAGAGTTCTGGACTGCAGGGTTCTGAAGTGTTTCTTTAATTCACTGTGGCTCTCTGGGGGATGAACTTGTGATGTACATCTCAGACAACCCAAGGATCATAATGAAATAGTTTTAAACTGGTGGTGAATCTTGGAATTTATCCTTATGTCACTACACAATTGGATAGAAAGAGAAAAATCCAGCAGATCCTTTTTATCTTTGGTGTTCCTGGAGGCCAAATCACCATGGACAAATGTTTTGTAACCTCCTCCCCTTCACTCCAAAATCCATGACTTTGACAACTTGTTTAAATTTCGTGTACGGGTTTGTGAATATTTTCAAATTCCTGAGTCTTCGATAGTAATTCTCACTGATGAAACCTCTTTGGAAAGAGGAATTCAGAACAAAAACAGATGTTTAAAAATTCATGTGTTTGACAATAATTTTTCTTTAAAATAACAATAAAGCCCATAGGTCAATGTCAGGGAAGCTCATATCAGTGGTTCTGATGAGAAACACTTGGATATTTCTCGGATGGTGTATCTTAGCAGTAGAAGGGCTGATGACACCTGAAGATGAGTTGAGTTATGGCCCGTAGATAAGTAACTGGTTATCCAGTTTTCTTTTGCTCTGAGATTTGTTGAAAAGTCTCAGTTAAATGAGCCTGAAGGTTTCCAGGTATGCATGTGAGGTATGTGGAGATTGCTCACTGTCCAGAGAGCCACAGATTGGAGCCCCTATGTGCAGCAGAGCGTCGGCTTCTGCCATGTCCTGTGCTGGAAATTCTGGGTCAGGGCCTAGAGTTGTTCTGAAGTCTTTTCCTCTTGTGGTTGCTTGGTTTCTAATTTTGGTTTCTAATTGTACCAGCCATATTACCACAAGACCACAGATGTAAGGTGGCAATTGGACAAAAAGAAATAAGTCTGTCAGTTATCTCCCCTTCTCGTTAGATTAAATGACTACACTCTACATTAACCGTGAATTTTGAACCTGGAAAAGTATTTATATGCCATGTAGCTTATGACCTCGGATTCTCCTCCATACTGCTCTTTAATCTAAGCATCCAAATGTCATTGATGAGAAATAATCCAAAGAATCAAAAGTACATGTTCAAGTTAAAGGAAGTTATTTTTATTTTAATTTTTTTCTATTTAGCCAGAAAAAAAGAGAGGTTAAGCTTGGTTCATATGAAAAAGCATTTGGAGCTAGAAAGTACCATTCAGGTAATTTTTCAAGGTGTAGGTTTCTTCACATATAGAAAGAAGACTAGAGAAAATCTTCTAGTGCTAAGATTCTGTGGTTGGTTGGGGCTTGAGAAAATCAAATGGAATTTGACAAGAGGAGCAAAAGAATGCAAGTATGAGGGTAATTGTGCTGAAGTAAGAAATTGTAATGCTCGAGAATGAGCAGAGACCTGGAAACAGAGCCTCGAGTTGAGTTTTTCAAAAAGACATGAAACTCATGGGAAGTAGCATTGGTTCTTTTCCTCAGAAAATGGTGGGGGAAGTTATAAAGATATTTAAGAAATGAACTGAATACATGAAATAAAGATTGAAGTATAAACTTGACCAATGGAGATTAAGAATTTTTTTAGCTCCTAAGTATAGATCGGCTTCCAAGATGGTTCTGTGATAAAGAATCCACCTGCCAGGGCAGCAGGCACAGGTTCGATCACTGGGTCAGGAAGATCCCCTGGAGAAGGAAATGGCAACCCACTTCAGTATTCTTTCCTGGAGAATCCCATGGACAGAGAAGACTGGTGGGCTACAGTCCATGGGGTTGCAGAATCGATCACTGCATAGAGATCAAACAGCAACAGCCGCAGAAAGACGGATTCAACTTTGCTAGGGTGAAATTTTACTTTGTTCAATGTCTTCTCAGGATTTCTATTTGAAAACATTGATAGTACAAGGTAATTAATGGTCCAATTCAGATGTAATTGATGACTAGGAGGGAATTTCTTAGAGTAGTTACTTGAATGATGATGAAATGTTTGATCTTTGAGAATAAATTGCTCAAGTTGTTTATAAAATTTATAAAAAGAGTTATATATGCATTAATTTTCATTATTCCCCACCTAAGAGATGCCTAATACATTACATCCATTTCCTTCCACATCCAGTCATACACAATGGTTCCGTGTATACTATGGAACCAGTGAAGTCAGAGAATAAAGCAAAATTGGGATGAATACTACTAACCCAGTGATCAACAGGAAGGAAGCTAAAAACACTCCAGTTAAATTATGACAAAACCCAAATACTTGGTTGTCTTTACTCATGAAATAAATTTGCCAAAATATAATTTACCCTCTTCTTCCCCTGTTCCTTACATGTCTAATGAAACATTTTGATATAAGCTTGGAATGGGCTGATATATATCGCCTGACAAATGTCACTCTATACAAATCTTATTTTGATCTTGATAATTTTGCATGAATGAAGATGTTGGTCATCCATATTGTATCATCTCTATGCTCTGAGCTTTATGTTAGTTTCTTTACTATTCACAGTGATTTGCTAGATAGATATCCTTTCCATTTTATTGATGAAGAAACAGAGGTTCAGAGAATTAGTGTAACTTGCCCAAGATTACTCAGTCAATAGAGTTTGGAATAAAATGTACACGATGCCAAAATATTTAGACTTTCCAAGTTATTCATTGGAGCTCAAGGAATTCAGGAAAGACTGTGAATATAAGATCAACCATTTTCAAGGTGTTGGAGACATTTTCAAGCAAATCATTAACTCGTCCCAAAGCCACTTTTTAGGAAGCTATTTATAGTTACATACCCAAGAAATGGTTTTCTTCTCCTAAAGTCATTTCTTCAGTGATCTCATGCCAGCAAAACCATACAAATGAGTATGATCCTGTTCTCTTAGACCCATGCTCTGAAATGTTTTGAATCCAACAATTATTGTGTATATGGCCATAAAATATGTAGAAGAGGAAACAATTAAAACACATAACAGTTACTTTCTTAACCTGTGGTCAAATCAGCAACATCACCACCACCACAAAACCTCTCAAAACTGGAGTTAGAATCCTCAGAGGAATGGTTTTCAACCTTTTTTGTTCTAAGTAAGGAAGCAGGTATTTAAAGTACACTGCATATAAATTGCACTTTCTCGTGGAAGTTCTGTACCAGAGGCTGACAAGCAGGGATCTAAGGAAATAATAGATTGAGAGCTACTGAAATGTGAATGAGCTTCAAAGGCATTCTGCTGTCTATTGGGAGGCTATGCTTTTGCTGAGATAGCCCCTTCCTTTGCTGATAAACTTAGGAAAGAGGAAGAAACAGACATACTCTCTTTCTGACTTCACAGCCTGACTTAGAACCGTAAGGACTTTTAGCTGGAAGGAATTTTTCCAGTCAACTCCTTCATGTTAGAGATAAGGCCTAGAGAGGTAAAGCAGCTTTCCCAAAGTGATAGAGTTAGTTAATGGAAGAGCTGGGGCAAGAAGCCGGAACTAATGAAGGCTCGGTTCACTGTGTTTTTGGATGAGCTTCGTGCTATGAATCCAAGGGAGAGGAGGCTTGGGCAAAGAGGGGGAGTAGTCTGTGATTTGAAGGCCAATCTAAAGCAGATGCAAGTGAAATAACAAGTTTCTAACAAGTTTCAGTGCCACTAAATAAGAAGAGGCAAAGTCACTAACCTTACAAATAGAAATTTATAAGCGTTGACTAAATTTGACCTTAAGGCAGTCATGCCTTGCTGTTTTCCAGCATCCCAAG
>NW_011494948.1:8346859-8349928 GCF_000754665.1 Bison bison bison | reverse complement strand
CCAAGAACATGCTCACACATGTCCACATACAGGCACACACAGCTCCACTTCAGACTCCTTTTTGTGAAAAGATGACCTGGAGACACACAGCAGGAAATGTCGATAAGATTTTCTAATAAATATTGCATTTTTTTAAAGAGTAAAAAATAATTTGATGTCATCAGTCATTTGCAGAAAAAATCTTAAATGATTCATACTTAAATACTTAAATAAAAGTATTTGCCTACAAATTAGAACTCTGTCACAGGTTAATCGTCCCCTGGAGGTTGGAAATACAAACTCTTTATCTTCTCAGAAGGCAGTCTTGCTTCCTGATTCCCACAGTCCTCCTTTCTTCCTGGGCACATGGGAGAATGAACTCTCTACCCTAGGAAGTTAGTCTTGGCCATCATAAAGCTTGCCTAGGATGACGCAGTGAGAAAACTGTGTCACTACCGGACTGCTTGAGTCAATGTGTAAGTTTCCGTCATCCCCTCTTCCTGTTACATGGACCGACGGCTGCTTCACTAGCCCAAGACCCATCAAATTGACATGCCACAGAACAGAGCATCAGTCAACCTGGGACAGACATAGAATGTGAGCAAGAAGTAATGTTTTGTGGTTTACAGTACCTGCCAGTGGCGCAGACTCAAGAGATGGAGGTTTGACCTCTGGGTCAGGAAGATCCCCTAGAAGAAATGGCAACCCACTCCAGTATTCTTGCCTGGGAGATCCTGTGGACAGAGCCCAGCAGGCTACAGTCCATAGGGTTTCAAAAAATTGGACACAGCTTAGCGACTGAGAACACACAGAGCATGTTGAAATTCCACAAAGTATTCTTAAAAGCCAACTTGGTTTCTCATTTTAATAAAAGCCCAAAACAGACTTTTAAAGTCTTTTTCAACAGTTTGTACAGAATATAGTTATTCATTCACACAATATCTTTTTACTGACCACTTGCGCTGTGGCAGGTGCTGCGCTCAATTCTGGGGTTGTTATAATGCCAAAAGCATTTCTTGGAAATTCCAGAAGCAGTGGCACATGAGCCTTGTTTCCTTTACCAATGGTGCTTTCTTCTGTCATCATCAATAAATACACTTGTTCCCATAGACAGAAATCATTGAAAGACTCAATTATTCATTCTCAGTATAGATCTAAAGCTTTAAACATTCCTTTAGAGGGTTGATTGTAGTCCTAGTCTCAGTTTGGGCAAGGGAGCCTTTTGACAGTGCTTGCAGACAAGGCTGTGTCCACATTTGCAGGTCCTCCTTCTTGAATGGGGAGGACGCCCTGGGTTCTTGGCCCCCACATGCCTGGGGAGAAAGAACGCTCTGCCTAACTGCTGTGGCTTCACTTGAATCATTAGGCACCAAGTAAATTCTTAAAAAGAAGAAGGAAGGTAAAATCCTCACTGGCACATGGTGTGAGTCACAGTGTCCTGGGGGTGAAGTAGCATGGGTATCTAGAGTCCAAAATCCCTGAAACATTGGTTGTTCAGGGATTGATGTTTGCTAGTGAAGTGACATTGGGCAAGACACTTAATGTTAAGCTACCTATTCATGTGCAAAATATTGAGGATCATAATAATTATACCTCTTGACTCTGGGAAGTGCTTTATAAGCTATGAAATAATCTACGCTACTTCCGTTATTCCCTATCTATGAGATCCCTGACAGCAAAGTGCTGGTGATCCTTTTTAAACCTTTCATAGCTGTAGGACTGCACCTAACAATTAGTAGACGTTCATTACTACTAACAATATTTCACATTGTTGAAAAACTACTGCAATACTTAATAATAGTGATAATCTCTGACCGCCTATCTTCTTGTACCTGACATTGTCCTAAACACTTTATTGAATTTTGATTTCTTATAGTGACTCCATATGGTGAATATTATTACCCTATTATACAGGTGAGCACACTGAGGCACACAGAGTAAGTGGCAGAGCTGGAATTAAAACCCACACTGACTGGCTAACTGCCAAAATTTTTTGCCTCTCTGTAAGAACTGTGTATTGATTTACTTTTTATTCATTAGGAGAAATATAGGCAGAAAGAAAACAAATAGTTCTTATGTTGAATTAATAGGTACTTTTTAATTTTTTTATTTTAATTTTATTTCTTTATTGTTGACTGTGCTGGATCTTCCTTGCTGCACCTGGGCTTTCTCTAGTTGCAGAGAGCAGGCTCTGCTCACTAGTTGTGGTGAGTGGGCTCCTCGTTGCCATGGCTTCTCTTGTTGGGGAGCATGGGTTCTAGTAGCTGTGGCACGTGGGCTCAGTAATGATTCCTGGGCTCCAGAGGACAGGCTCAATAGTTGTGGTACACAGGGCTAAGCTGCTCTGTGGTATGTGGGATATTTCTGGATCAGATATAGAACCTATGCTTCCTGCATTGGCAGGTGGATTCTTTACCACTGAGCCACCAGGGAAACCCTGGGTACTTCTTTTAAATGAGTTTTTATCCAATATCAAACAAACAAAAATACTTCCCCCAAAAAACCCTTGAACCTCCCTCCCCCAAATCTCATTAATCCATGTAAAATCATACTGAGTCCTCTTCAGCCTTCCTTTCAGGTGGATGAGCCCTGGATGGTTGCTTATTTAGGATGCTGGTGTGAAGCTGAGGGCTCTTTGTCTTGGAGAATTTCATCTTAGAGACAAGAAGAGACAAGTTGTGAGTTGTCAACTGTGCTTGAAAATTATCAATATTTATGCAAACCAATGGGTTTTAGTTGAATCTCTTGGCTGAAGCCTGCCTATCTTCTGTCACAGTGAGCTTATAATGACAGGAAATGAATAAATTAAAAGACTAGAAAGACCTACAGAACAGGCAACTGGCAGAACATTTCTGAAAACTTGGTAAGGAAGGGGAAAGGACGATGAAAAAGCTAGCTTTTCTTGAATGCAATTTCTGCTAGATCTACATAAACTTATTTAAGCTTCAACCCAGTGAGTTAGGCAGGGCTAAACACATCTAGCACATAAGGAAGCTGAAGCTCAAAGAGGTTAAGCAGTGTTTCTAAGAAGCACTCTTTAGTGAGATTCAAAAGCAGATTTCACCTACCTGCTCCAAATCCTGTGGATTT
>NW_011494948.1:8328805-8346759 GCF_000754665.1 Bison bison bison | reverse complement strand
CCTGTGGATTTTTCATTCTGCTGCGGGTATACTCTACCTCTACTGCTGGTAGCCTTACCTGATTGTTATAACTAAACTGCAGAACTGGTTGTAAGGAGCTACTGGTAAGTCAGAAGACAACTACACAATGGCCAAGCAAATGTTGCTATTATGTTGGGGAGGGGGAAGAAAGCAACAAATGGGCTGAAAGAAAGAAGGAAAGACCCATGGATATCACAAACTCTGTGAGTCAGAGAAAAGCTTTTAAGCTTTTGCCAAAGTATAGAAAGAAGAAATGAGTACTCCTAAAGCGTGAATTTTTCAGAGTATAGGTTTCTGATTGTAATAATCCTACTAAGAAGCAGAGGAAAGCTCCAGGAAACCTAGATAGCCCTTCTCCAAAGATAGCTGCTTGTTCTTTCCCCTTTGTCCATCCCACTCAACTCCCTTTCTTTTACTCAGGGTCACTGGTTTGGGACCTTTCTGCTCTCTCTGGACCATGAATTAGTCTTTGAGTTTTTAACCCCATCCTTTAATCAGTGGTCTGGCTAAGATTAAATTGCCCAAGATGTTTGGATCAGCATCACAAATGTTGATCCAGAGCTGGGACGTGGACCTTGATGAGGTTGTCAGTGCTCTGTGGTGGAGCGAGAAAAACTGTGATGAGCCAGTGAGCTATTCACAGCTAAACATATTCAATACGGACCATCTTTTATTGTAGATAATGTTCTTCTTCCTTGTATAATGTTTAGGTGTTTTTGGTTTTATGAAATGTTGATGAGATCAGTTCAGTTCACTTCAGTTCAGTTGCTCATTTGTGTCTGACTCTTTGTGACCCCATGAACCACAGCACTCCAGGCCTCCCTGTCCATCACCAACTCCTAGAGTCCACCCAAACCCATGTGCATCGAGTCGGTGATGCCATCCAACCATCTCATCCTCTGTCGACCCCTTCTCCTGCCTTCAATCTTTCCCAGCATCAGGGTCTTTTCAAATTAGTCAGCTCTTCACATGAGGTGGCCAAAATATTGGAGTTTCATCTTCAACATCAGTCCTTCCAATGAACACCCAGGGCTGATCTCCCTTAGGATGGACTGGTTGGATCTCCTTGCAGTCCAAGGGACTCTCAAGAGTCTTCTCCAACACCACAGTTCAAAAGCATCAATTCTTCAGCACTCAGCTTTCCTCACAGTCCAACTCTCACATCCATACATGACCACTGGAAAGACCATAGCCTTGACGAGACAGACCTTTGTTGGCAAAGTAATGTCTCTGCTTTTGAACATGCTGTCTAGGTTGGTCATAACTTTCCTTCCAAGGAGTAAGCGTCTTTTAATTTCATGGCTGCAGTCACCATCTGCAGTGATTTTGGAGCCCCCCAAAATAAAGTCTGACACTGTTTCCACTGTTTCCCCATCTATTTGCCATGAAGTGATGGGACCAGATGCCATGATCTTAGTTTTCTGAATGTTGAGCTTTAAGGCAACTTTTTCACTATCCTCTTTCACCTTCATCAAGAGGCTTTTTAGTTCCTATTCACTTTCTGCCATAAGGGTGGTGTCATCTGGTTCCTCTGCCTTTTCTAAAACCAGCTTGAACATCTGGAATTTCACGGTTCACATATTGCTGAAGCCTGGCTTGGAGTATTTTAAGCATTTACTTTACTAGTGTGAGAGATGAGTACAATTGTGCGGTAGTTTGAGCATTCTTTGACATTGCCTTTCTTTGGGATTGGAATGAAAACTGACCTTTTCCAGTCCTGTGGCCACTGCTGAGTTTTCCAAATTTGCTGGCATAGTGAGTGCAGCACTTTCACAGTGTCAACGTTCAAGATTTGAAATAGCTCAACTGGAATTGCATACCTCCACTGGTGAGATCAGATTATTTCATATTAAAGAAAATCTCAGTGGGTTTTGTAATCCTTTCTTAGTGAATTTCAGGCACCCATTCGTCTGATCCATTTGTAAGAGTCTGGAGATAGAAACCGATGAAAACTCAGAAAAGTATCTTAGTGAGGGAGCAACTGGCATGTTTGATAGATGAGTCATAGGTTGTTTAGAGATTAAATTAACAGTTATAAATTACTATACAAGCAACAGAGATTTACTGTACAGCTCCCAGAACTGTATTCAATGCCTTGTAATAACCTGTAATGGAAGTAATTTTAGTAAACTAAATCACTTTTCTGTACACCTGAAAGTAACACAATATTGTAAATCAATTCTATTTCAATTTTTAAAAAATTAAAGAAAAAAATTTAAAGATTTAATTCAGTTAAGTCACTCAGTCATGTCTGACTCTTTGCGACCCCATGAATTGCAGCACGCTAGGCCTCCCTGTCCATCACCAACTCCCGGAGTTCACCCAAACTCATGTCCATCGAGTCGGTGATGCCATCCAGCCATCTCATCCTCTGTCATCCCCTTCTCCTCCTGCCCCCAATTATATTATTGTAATTATATATATAAACATCCTACTCTAGCATCTGGTGTATTATTGGTATTTGAGCAAATACTTAAGAAGTCTTCTTTTTCTCCTTTAACTCTCTTGTCTTTGAGGTAGATCTGTGCATTGTATAACTTTTAGCCTTCCTGGCCCTGACCTACTAAATGTCAGTTCAAACTCCCAGTTTCACTTTTGATGACAAAAAGATCCTCACACTTTGGTCAACCTTCCCAACGGATGGTATCATCATCAAAATGAGAATTACTGAAGGCCCAGTAAGGATTGCCTAGAAAACCTTATAATGACTTATCACTATCCTCCACTCCCACTATAGATGCACAAACACGTGTAGATACAGGTGGTATCACCCAATCTGGGTCATCAGACATTGACTATAATACCATACTTAAACCAGGTAATACCCATGACCCCCTTAAAATTAGAGTGAACATGTGATTTGGAAAATATTTTTCTCATAAAACGTTTATAAATGAATCTAAGCTTTGTCACCATTTAATGTTATAACCAGTCTTTGTTTCAGGAATTGCTTCTGCTTTGAGTCCTACCATGATAGAATCAATTTCCTCTGTGCTGCGTTCCAGAGGAAGGTATATACTGGAATGAGCCAACGTTTGTGAAACATCTCTTAGAGAGTCTGCCCATGTAGCTGGTAACTAGATGAATGGCCATTGCTCAAATACAGTATCAAATGTGTTTAATTGAATTCAGTATCAAATGTATTCTACTGGGGACTATCCAAAGGATGCCCACGTGGATGCAGGAGAGAAGTTCAGACTCATTTATGTACCACTCGCCCATAAACCCCCAAATCCACATCCAATATCAAGAAGGTGAATTTACCTCCTTTCCACACAGTTCTCTAGTTGAATGTTGAGTCTTCATTTGTTTGGTCTTATTTTACCTTTGCACAAGAAAATTGACTCTATTTTGAACCAGTTTTGCCTGTTCCTGAGATTATGTTGAAAGAAGAAAGGGTATATTAATTTCCTTTTTCTTGAACCCTGTGAGAGTTGATCCTTTCCATTCCTGAGCCTAAATGCTTTTCACCTGTTTTCTTTTCTGAGTTTAGGTCAGGGGTGAGCATGGAGGAGGTGAGGACCTGCAACGTTTTTTCTCCTTCTGCCCCAAAGTCTATACACACATTCACAAGATTGGTTCAGAGATCTTAGATCAGATGATCCATTGGTTCAGAGATCTTAGAACACACAGAATAGGCATGAAAGAACTCAGAGTTTAGGCACTGTCAAGAGTCCAGCTGCACGGGGGCTCAGCGATCTAAGCATGGAAGAAGAAAATCTATAGTTACTGTGCTCAGCCCTGTACTCGGTACTTTTAGTACATTATCTCATTCTCTCTCCAAAGAACTCCGGGGTGTTATTATGAGAAACTAGAGGAGGGGGAAGCCAAAGCCTAGCCTTTGTTGACCACAACACAACTAGCTCTTGTTGTCAACGCCTTTATATAAATTCACGGCTCTCTGAGACAATTACTTGATTGTCTTTTTGCAGATGTGGAAATGGAAACTCAGAGGGGTTAAATATCTCATGCAGGATCCCCAAGTGAGAAATGAATAAAGAGAGATTTTGAACCCTGTTTGCTGACTTGTGCATTTTTACTGAGTGTTTTGGATATTTACCTCTTGCTCGTGTTTTTGTTTTTTGTTTTTTGGTATTTGCTAGTATATTATTCCATATATGTATTATATTTACTAGTATGTTATTCCATATAAAGTTCCTAACGGGATAGATCTCCCCCCCTTTTTATATTAGAGCATAGTTTATTAACAATTTTGTGTTAGTTTCATGTGTTCAGCAATATGATTCCGTTATACATATACATGTATACATTCTTTATCAAATTCTTTTCCCATTTAGATTATTATGGAATATTGAGCAGTCCATGCCCTGTGCTATACAGTTGGTCCTGTTGGTTATCTATTTTAGATATAGCAGTGTGTACATGTCAATATGAAACTCCCAATCTAATCTCCCCCCACCCATCCCTCCCTCCCTCCTTGTAACCATAAGATCATTTTCTAAGTGCCTGAATCTGTGTTCTATAAATACATTCATTTGCATCATTATTTTTTAGATTCCACTTATAACCGATATCATATTTGTCTTTGTCTGACTTACTTCACTTAGCATGATAATCTCCAAGTTCATTCATGTTGCTGTAAAAGGCATCATTTCATTTTGTTTAATGTCTGGGTAATGTTCCATTTGTGTGTGTGTGTGTGTGCATACATATATATATATATGTATATACACACCACATATTCTTTATCCATTCCTCTGTTGATGGATATTTAAGTTACTTCTATGTCTTGGCTATTGTAAACAGCACTGCAGTGAACATTGGGGAGCATGTGTCCTTTTGAACGTTTTTTTCTGGATATACGCCCAGGAGTGGAATTGCTGGATCATATGGTAGCTATAATTTTAGTTCCTTAAGGAACCTCCACAGTATCTTGCTCATTTTTAAAGAAGTATGTTTTCACCTGATGCTTTTGCTTTTCATTAAATGGTATCCTTATATTTATCAGTGTACATTCTCTATTCCTTAGAATACATTTACGGGCCTGCTTGGCCAGTATGGGTTTTTGTGCTTTGGCATGCATTTGAAACCAATTTACCTAAGTCTCCACTTCTTGGTATAAACCTAAAAGTGATTTATTTTTCCCCTAGTTTTCCAACTGTGTTGTGTTGAAAAAATTGTACTTTCTAAAGGCGGCATCTTTCTTAATGCCATCTTGAACAGATCCTACCAATTTCAGCTTCTTTTGTCATTTGGGAAATCTCATCCTGACATTTATTTACTTTTAAACTTTAGCCTCAAACTTGCTTTGAAACATTTCCTCTCCTCCCCCACCCCACTCCAGAATAAGTGGGTCCATTTATGGTTGAGTGGATACAGTTATAATGAGGATGGAAGGAGATGAAGGGATGCCAGAGTTGCTCTTTTACACCCTCCATGCCTACCAAGGTGATCATACATCTTGGTTGTCCAGGACTAGTTTCAGTTTGTACCTATTTAACAGTTTGTACCCATTAATAGCAACTTCCTTCTATCTCAAATTTACCCTGCTTGTGTGACAAATTATAAGACCACCCAACCTCTTCCTCTTCTCTGTTCTGCCCATCTGTTGTCAGAGTGTGGAGGTGGGATAGGAAGGCAGACATTGACATCTCCTTGGTGAGGCTGGTTGATCAGATTCCATCCATGGACTCTGCTACACATCTCCAAGTGCTTGTGCACTGCTGGGTGAATTGTGTGTCTCTTCCAAGGACCTGCAGAAGCTTCCCACTCCAGGTTCCCTGATTTGGGAGCTTTGATTCCAGCCTGTCTTCCTCCACATAGAATCAGATTTTGTCTCCTACAATGCACTGCATGATAGCTTCTGGCAAAGCATTCCTCTCCAACTAGGAAGAAGTAGTGTACAACATTTTTGTAATGAGGCAGGAGGAATGAACCTGTATTTGCCAATGCTACCCTCCCACAGAAATTCAACTTCCCTTAGCCCTCAGCCTTCCTTCCATAGCGACTGGTGTGGAAGGAGAGAGGGGTGTCGTATGCATGGCTGCCTCTGATGTGGTGCCTCTTGGTTAAATCTTAGGCAAGTGGCTGGCCTCTAATTCTTTGAAACTAGAATGTGGGGAATTTACCTGTCATGTGCTCAAACTGCACCTTAGCTGAAACCTAGAGAGACAGGTGAAGTCTTCCTTTACCTCGATATGTGTTACTAACAAGTACCAGCTTTCATGCATATGGCAGCATCAGTCGTATTGGCACACCAGCCATGCTGTCGTGGTGAAGTTCAGTGGGAAGTGGTACGCTGCTAGTTCCATTTTTGTTCTCCACTCACCTTTTAAAATTTTGCTTTCCTCTAATGATTTTAGTTACAATTTAGAAATGGTGTGGCTCCTTCCTTCCTAGTAGTCTTGGCAACAAAAGACTCTTTTTTTTAATTTGAAAATTAAAATGTTATTTATTTAATTAAAAAATTGAAGTATAATTGTTTTACAATACTGTGTTAGTTTCTGGTGTATATTTCCCTGTTCTATAGCGTCAGACCTTGTTGTTTCATACATAGTAGAGTGTATCTGTCAAACTCTTAATTTATCAACCCCCTTCCTCTTTGGTAGCTATAAGTTTGTTTTCTGTGTCTGTGAGTCTGCTTCTTTTCTAAGTAGTTCATTTATATCCTATTTCATTTAACTATCATGTGATATTTGTCTTTGTCTGTCTGACGTTATTTAGTATGATAATCCATCCATGTTGCTGCAAATGGCATCATTTTATTATTTTTTATGTCTGAATAATATTCCTTTGTATATCTACACCTCATTTTCTTTACCTCTTCATTTGCCAGTGGACACTTAGGTTGTATCCATGTTTTAGCTATTGTAAACAGTGCTGCTATGAATGTAGGGGTGCATATATCTTTTTGAATTTAAATTTTCAGTTTTTCTAAATATACCCTCAGGAGTGGGATCATATAGCATTTTTAAGGAATTCCATACTGTTCTCCATAAATGGCTTCATGGCTTCACCAATTACATTCTAAGCAACAGTGTAGCAGAGTTCTCTTTTCTCCTGACCCTCCCCAGCATTTATTATTAGTAGAATTTTTGATGATGGCCATGGCCTGCCATCTATGGGGTCGCACAGAGTTGGACATGACTGAAGCGACTTAGCAACAGTAGCAGCAGCATTCTGACCATTGTTAGATGATACCTTATTATATTTTTGATTTGCATTTCTCTAATAAACAGCAATGTTGAATATCTCTTCCAAGTATCTGTTAGCTTTTTATATCTGTATATAAAAAGACATTTTCTTTTCTTGACAAGCCACTTCAGACAATTAACAATATAGCTTAAGAAAACAGAAAAAACAAGAGTAGATCTAAGGGCTTCTGCTGCTGCTAAGTCGCCTCAGTCATGTCTGACTCTGTGCGACCCCATAGACGGCAGCCCACCAGGCTCCCCAATTCCTGGGATTCTCCAGGCAAGAACACTGGAGGAGGTTGCCATTTCCTTCTCCAAAGCATGAAAGTGAAAAGTGAAAGTGAAGTCACTCAGTCGTGTCTGACTCTTCGCGACCCCATGGACCACAGCCCACCAGGCTCCCCCGTCCGCTTCTCCTTAAATACCAGCAGTCAACATGGCCAGCTTTCTTTTCCCTATGATTTCTCTAAAACCAGATTAAAAGTTCCTCAAATGGCAGGAGCCATGTCTTATCTGTCTTGGCATTTCTGGTGGCTAGCACATTGTCTGACACCTTAGAGCTATTAAAAAATAATTTCCCCAGTTACTTTTTTATTTGTACCATCCACCAGGGCCTAGCACAATATTGTGTATATATTAAGTGCTGAGCAGTTTTATTATTGTTGAAATACTGTGGAGTCCATTTGCTTCTTTTAGATTGCTTTAAAAAAGAAAGAGTTCATTTAGAGAATGAAACACATTTCTCACAAGTTTGCTTTCTTTGCACTAATGCCAGAACATTATCATGGGAAGAGCCTTGAACAGGGCTTGGAAAATGGTCTTCACACCTCAGTCCCTTTTAGAGACCCCCTTGGATGCCAGTGTTTCTGTCTAAGCAGCCATTGGAAACTTTCTTTTTATTAATTCTTCAGCGCATGCCCCTTCCTTTGTTAGCACTGTTCTCCCCTCTTCCCCCATCCCCAATCCCTGCAGGACTCCCAGGTGGGAGCGGCCTGGTCAGGAGTCAGGCTCAAGGCTTCAACTGGACTCATAAATGTGGAAATAACAAAATGTGTTCCCTGAAGCTTTGCAGTGTTGTCAGGAAATGGGCTGCTTGCATGCTGCACCTCCACGGATCTGGAAATTCTGCCCAGCTTGGGTTGACTCCAGAAAAAAAAGTTTAAAAGTGTTCAGGGAAGAGAGGAATTAAAGCGGGCCATTAGCTGGAGACACTAGTACTCCTGCTGAGTCTGTGTCTTGGCCGGCTCCTTGGAAGGGAGCGATGCTGGTTGGGGTGGAGAGAGAGAGAGAGAGACTGTGTGTGTGTGTGTGTGTGTGTGTGTGTGTGTGTGTGTGTGTGTGATGGACTGTGGCAGCGACATTTGCATTTCTAAGATTGGGGCTTTGCACAAACTTTCCTTCCTGCATTTTTCTTATCCTAGATACCTGCGTGCCATCTTTGGGAAGGAGTTGAGGGTAAGTATTATTTCTGGTTGGAAGACAGCAAGGCACAGAGAGGAATAAACTTGGAATGCCTTCATGAGTAGATGTTAGCTCTTAACTGGCTTAGCATTAGCCTGGCCTAGGATTTCAATAAATGTGTAGATTAAGTGTCTGAGTAAAAGTGATTTCTCTGATGGTTCCTAGTGTCAAAGGCAAGGCCTGAGGGCAGCTTTAAGTCTCTTTGGGTACCCTGAGCTCTGCAGATGATCTCGGAGGCATGAATGATGGAACACAGCACAGATTTTCCTCAACTATGTTGCTGACACAAACTCTTCCTCAGATTCTAAAATCAGGAAGGACTGCTCTGATTTTTGCAAAGGTCAAAATTGAGTTTTCAGGTCAGATAATGGAGCTATTGTCTGAGGAAGATGGAGTTTTTGTTGGTGAAACATAAATTTAAAATTGTTTTCCATCTTGGTGGCTGTTGCTGTTCTCCTCACCACCAGGGCTGTGCGACCCAGAAGGGAGGGTGTGAGGACCAGTGGCCTGGAAGTCTGGTGACCTCTAGCCTTTGCCTTAATTCAGGCCCTAAGGAAATGAGTTCAAAAGGCTAACCAGTTACCTGGCAGAAGCACTTCATTTCTAGACAGTTGGTGTTGTTTCTGTTAGTTGCTTCTCAGGAATTCCACAAATTGATGGAATTTGACCATCAATCCAGTGAAAAAAAAAGAAGCAACCGGGGCTTCAGCCTTAGGGTAAATGCATTTCATTATATTTTTCCATGATACAGTTTAGGAAGGATTTGGGGGAGGGGTGGTTTTTCCACTGTCCAAAGGAGCTTCCACTGTGAGAGTCTCTTGACCCACATTTCTTGTGTTCAGATCCTGGCTCTGTCACTTACAAACTATGTGACCTTGAGCAAGTTACTGATCCCTGGGAGTCTCAGCTTCCTCAAATGGAAAAGTGGGGACGATAATAAAACTTAAGTCACAGGCCTGTTATGTGGCTTTAATGAATTAATGCATGTAAAATTCTTAAAATGGACTTCCCTGGTGGCTCAGTGGTAAAGAATCTGCGAGCAATGTAGGAGATGCGGGTTCAATCCCTGGGTCAGGAAGATCCCCCTGGAGAAAGAAATGGCAACCCACTCTAGTACTCTTGCCTGAGAAATCCATGGACAGAGGAGTCTGGCGGGCTACAGCCCATGTGGTCACAAATAGTTGACTTAGTGATTCAACAACAACAATAACACAGTTCTTAAAACAGTGTATATGTGCTAGCTAAGTTTATTGTCATTTTGCTGAAGCACCATCAATCACAAAACTTGACATGGGGGCCAAAATAGGTATTTTTCAAAATTGACACTTTTGTAGAGAGTCCTGTGTGGAGGCTGGAAAATGAACTAGTTGAACTCTCCAGGTTTTCTTAGCAATAATAGGCGCCTGTGAAAATGCTGATTTCAATCTTTGTTACCTTCACAACTAGTTATTGAACTATTCTTGGCCCTCATATCCCAGGTTCTTTATAGAGCAAACTGTACTAGTGCTCCATATAATCTCCAGGCAATTTGAGTACATTGGTTAATATTTTTGAAATCCTCAAGTGAAAGGCTCAAAGCGTCTTTTCAAGAACACATCTCTGTGTATCTCTTCTGCTTTGAGCGCCAGTTATGAAACTGAAGCTGGGATTAAACTGTAGAATGTCAGCAAATGGTTTGGAGTCTTCTGGAGTAAATTCTTGCACTGTAAGCACTTGTCTCTAAATTATTTTTTAGAAAGGTGGGAGGGAGTTGGCTCACATCACCCAGGGAAGGCAATTTTCCATGAACACTGCTATCCCAATGCACGACAGGAAACTTATTGAAAAGTTAGTGGGTTGGAGAAAAACAGTAGCTAGCTCGACAGAGAGTGTCAAGAGAAGACAGGGAAAGAATGAAGAGGGCACGACATTACCCAGAGAGCAACATTACTTAACGTTGCTCTGTGTAAGAACTCTCTGTGAAGTCATGGCTGGGAGTGTTTAGTGTCTAGAATGGAGTTCACGTACATGCACACACACCCACAGGCAGGCACACACACATCTGGCACTTGAATTGCAGATAACCTAACCCAATACTCACCTTGGCATGGCTACAGAAGTAATATTTTTACCAGGATGATCTGTTGTTAAATAATTCCTCCACTGCCTTAGTCATGCTTTACTTTAACTTGAGACAGACAGGTCTTCTTTCTTTTAAACTCATTTGAATGTGCACAGCTTTCTAATTTGATCTAGGAACAGAGAATACTATCACTTCTGAATGCCAGAGTTATTCATGTACTCATAGAATGTAAAAGCAACCAAATGCCCATATCAAAGAACTATATTTAGTAAAATAGATAGGCCTATCTTTTATGAGTTCCATTGAATCACCAGAATTGGTCATCACAGAATAACTTATAGAAACAGAATTAGAAAACAGTGGTGAAGTCAGCATATTGCTTTGGACAGGTAATAACATTATTCAGCTAAATCAATGATTTACTGAAGAAAATAGGAGTTAGAGTACATCTGATATTGCTATTTTATCCTTATTTTATTAGAATTTCTTTTGAAGACCTGTAAGTAATTTGGTATTTGTCCATTGGATTTCAATAAACAGTGAAATAATGATGACTATTTTGAGGGCCTATGTCTCAAGCATTATATTTAGTGTGATTTAGCTATAGTGTTAAAGCAGTGGTTCTCAAAGTGAGTGACCTTGATGTATTAGCATCACTTGGAAACTTGTTAGAAATTCAAATTCTTTTAAAAAAATTCATTAAAGTATAATTTAAAACATTGTTTTAATTTCTTTTGTAGAGCAAAGTGATTCAGTTATACATATATATTATTTTTCATATTATTTTCTAAATGTTTATTACAATGGTTATTGAATATACTTCAGTGTACTCTTAATATATAGTAGGACTTCACTTTTTATTCATTTTATATATAACAGTTTGCATCTGCTAATCCCAAACTCCCAATGCATCCCTGCCTATCACCATCCACCCTCCGACCTTGCCGACCATAAGTACGCTCTCTGTATCTGTGAGTGTGTCTGTGTTTCCCAGATAAGTTCGTCTGTGTCATGTTTTAGATTCTACATATCAGTGCTGTCACATGGTATTTGTCTTTGTCTTCCTGACTTACTTCACTTAGTATGATAATGGCTAGGTCCAGCCATGTTGCTGTAATTGGCATTACTTCATCTTTTATGACTGAGTAGAGTCGGACACGACTCAGCGCCTTCACCTTCACTTTTCACTTCCATGCATTGGAGAAGGCAATGGCAACCCACTCCAGTGTTTTTGCCTGGAGAATCCCAGGGACGGGGGAGCCTGGTGGGCTGCTGTCTATGGGGTCACACAGAGTTGGACACGACTGAGGCGGCTTAGCAGCAACAGCAGCAGCAGCCGCAGTATTCCATTATAGGTATATGTGTGTACACAAACACACACACACATCACATCATCTTTATCCATTTATGTAAATGGATATTTATTTAGGTTATTTCCATGTTTTGTCTACTGTAAACAGTGTTGCTATGAATATAAGGGTACATCTAT
The DNA here is from genome assembly GCF_000754665.1 of Bison bison bison. NCBI lineage: Eukaryota > Metazoa > Chordata > Mammalia > Artiodactyla > Bovidae > Bison > Bison bison. The sequence continues at coordinate 8,334,572 of NW_011494948.1, read as the reverse complement.
TTTTTTGAATTAGAGTTTTGTCCAGATACATGCCCAGGAATGGGATTGCAGGACCTTATGGGAACTCTATTTTTAGTTTTTTAAGGAACCTTCATACTGTTTTCCAAGGTGGCTGTACCAATTTACATTCCTAGCAACAGTGTAGGAGGGTTCCATTTCCTTCACACCATCTCCAACACTTTTTTATTTATAGACTTTTTAATGATGGCCATTCTGACTGGTGTGAGGTGATACTTTGTTGTTGTTTTGATTTGCATTTCTCTCATAATTAATGATGGTATTGAGCATCTTTTCATATGCCTAATGGTCATCTGTAAGTCTTCTTTGGAGAATTGTCTATTTAGATTTTCCGCTCATTTTTTATTGGGTGGATTGACTTTTTGTTATTGAGCTGCATAGGCTTTTTTTATATTTTGCACTTTAAGCCTTTGTCAGGTACATAATTTACATATGTTTTCTCCCAGTCTGTAGGCTGTGTTTTCATTTTGGTTATGGTTTCCTTTGCTGTGAAAAACCTAATAAGGTTGACTAGTTTTCATTTTGAAATTTTTGCTGTGGTAGTAATACAAATTCTCAGGCCTCAGATATACTGGATAAGACACTCTGGGGAGGGAGCCTGGTAATGTGCATTTTAATAAGCCCCCTTGGGTGGTTCTGATACATGCTCATATTTAAGAATTAGTGAGGTAGTTAAGATAACTAACTACTGAACAGTAGGTAGATAACTACTCTCACTACTGATCTTAAGTTAGCTTGTTATAACAAAGAGATTTAACAGGTATATCATCTAATTTAAATCTTGCCAAAACTAATGAAGAATGATTCTCACACCCACTACATAACTGAGAGTTGTTGTTCAGTAACTAAGTTGTGTCCAACTCTTTGAGACTCCCTGGACTACAGCACAGCAGGCTTCTCTGTTCTTCACTGTCTCCCAGAGTTTGCTCAAACTCATGTCCATTGAGTTGATGATACCACACAACCAAGTCATCCTCTGTCGCCCGCTTCTCCTCCTGTCCTCAATCTTTCCAAGTATCAGGGTCTTTTCCAATGAGTCAGCTCTTTGCAGCAGGTGGCCAAAGTATTGGAGCTTCTGAGAGAACTAAGAGATTAAATTCACATGGCTAGATTCCATTCCAAGCCAATATTTCTTCATTCTTTTCACTAGTCTGTGGGACCAATAACTGTATCCCTCTACAAAGACAAATTTATTTAAAAATGATTTACAGAATTTTAGATATATAGGTAATCTAGACAGAGAACTAGATATATTATTTGCCTTTGTTCCACAGAATCTGTTTCTTTCATTAATTTGCCACATGAACTGAATAAATAACTTAGAATCTTACTTCCCTCATTTGAAATAGGATAATAATGGTTCATCTCACCATGTGTCTGGTGAGAACAAAGGAGATGACTTCCAGGGGACTTGGAGCTCCTCAGATAATACTATGTCATTTGGTTGTATTTTACTAACTATATAACAACATGAAAAGTTGCATAAAAATGAAATTTCCTCAGTAAGGCATCTTTGAATATGCCAGAGAAGGCTCAATATAAAATATTACAACCCCTAATTGGAGCAAAAATAACATTTTTTGATGCAAACCATATCCTCCAATGCAGTATGTTTTGCCAAGGAGCAATAGGAGAACTCTCTGGAAATCATGCATCATAGAACAAATGCTTCAATGGGAAAAGAAAGGATCAAGGGTTATGCATTTCAGAGGCACAGCAGCAAAATTACTTTTATTATTGTGAATACAGGAATTTCAATAATACAGGTGCATTTTGGCTGTAAGTTTATGGTTATAACACCTTAGCATCCCCTGACTGTATCCAATATTTGATTGCACTGAGTTTTTCCTAAAAACAATAGCCTTAATTTCCCAAACATAACTAGCATGTTTCTTAATACAGGCTTTTTTTTTTTTACATATTTACTTAAAAAAAAATTTTTTTTTAATGTCTTTCATGTAAAATTCTATGGATAACAGATGTTTGATTTTAGCTTCTTAGTCTCTAACTGGGAATTTTTTTTCTTTTTTTTTAAATTTAATTTAATTTTTTAACTTTACAATATTGTATTGGTTTTGCCATATATCAAAATGATTCATTTTGATACATATTTTCAATCAACTTTTTTTTTAACCTTTTGTTAAACACACAAAAGTCCCATACTTTTCAAACTAGACACTAAGCAATAAGTACAATGATTCTTTTTCTACTTCCATATTAGTTTGCAAAAGAGCATCATTTTAAATAATTATGTTACTTTTTAAATCAATTGGATTAAAACAACTTCAGTTCAGTTGCTCAGTCGTGACCAACTCTTTGTGACCCCATGAATTGCAGCAAGTCCGGCCTCCCTGTCCATTACCAACTCCTGGAGTTCACTCAAACTCACATCCATGGAATGAGTGATGCCATCCAGCCATCTTATCCTCTGTCATCCCCTTCTCCTCCTGCCCCTAATCCCTCCAGCTTCAGAGTCTTTTCCAATGAGTCAACTCTTCACATGAGGTGACCAAAGTACCGGAGTTTCAGCTTTAGCATCATTCCTTCCAAAGAACACCCAGGACTGATCTCCTTTAGAATGGACTGGTTGGATCTCCTTGCAGTCCAAGGGACTCTCAAGAGTCTTCTCCAACACCACAGTTCAAAAGCATCAATTCTTCGGCTCTCAACTTTCTTCACAGTCCAACTCTCACATCCCTACATGACTACTGGAAAAACCATAGCCTTGGCTGGACAGACCTTTGTTGGCAAAGTAATGTCTCTGCCTTTGAATATGCTATCTAGGTTGGTTATAACTTTCCTTCCAAGGAGTAAGCATCTTTTAATTTCATGACTGTAATCACCATCTGGAGTGGTTTTAAAGCCCTAAAAAATAAAGTCTGACACTGTTTCCACTGTTTCCCTATCTATTTCCCATTAAGTGATGGGACCAGATGCCATGATCTTTGTTTTCTGAATGTTGAGCTTTAGGCCAACTTTTTCACTCTCCTCTTTCACTTTCATCAAGAGGCTTTTTAGTTCCTCTTCACTTTCTGCTATAAGGGTGTTGTCATCTGCATATCTGAGGTTATTGATATTTCTCCTGGCAATCTTGATTCCAGCTTGTGCTTCTTCCAGTCCAGCATTTCTCATGATGTACTCTGCATAGAAGTTACATAAGCCGGGTGACAATATACAGCCTTGACATACTCCTTTTCCCATTTGGAACCAGTCTGTTGTTCCATGTCCAGTTCTAACTGTTGCTTCCTGACCTACATATAGGTTTCTCAAGAGGCAGGTCAGGTGGTCTGGTATTCCCATCTCTTTCAGAATTTTCCACAGTTTCTTGTGATCCACACAGTCAAAGGCTTTGGGATAGTCAGTAAAGCAGAAATAGATGCTTTTCTGGAACTCTCTTGCTTTTTCGATGATCCATTGGATGTTGGCAATTTGATCTCTGGTTCCTCTGCCTTTTCTAAAACCAGCTTGAACATCTGGAATTTCACGGTTCACGTACTGCTGAAGCCTGGCTTGGAGAATTTTGAGCATTACTTTACTAGTGTGTGAGATGAGTGTAATTTTGTGGTAGTTTGAGTATTCTTTGGCATTGCCTTTCTTTGGGATTGGAATGAAAACTGACCTTTTCCAGTCCTGTGGCCACTGCTGAGTTTTCCAAATTTGCTGGCATATTGAGTGCAGCACTTTCACAGCATCGTTTTTCAGAATTTGAAATAGCTCAACTGGAATTCCATCACCTCCATTGGCTTTGTTCATAGTGATGCTTTCTAAGGCCCACTTGACTTCACATTCCAGGATGTCTGGCTCTAGGGTGAGTGATCACACCATCGTGATTATCTTGGTTGTGAAGATCTTTTTTGTAAAGTTCTTCTGTGTATTCTTGCCATATCTTCTTAATATCTTCTGGTTCTGTTAGGTCCATACTATTTGTGTCCTTTATTGTGCCCATCTTTGAATGAAATGTTCCCTTGGTATCTCTAATTTTCTTTAAGAGATCTATAAACAACTTAGGTAGATGAAAATGTGTTGCCAGAAAAAAAGATACCTAAATAAGTTTATGGTTAGAATCATTAAGAGTCACACACCTGTGTTTTAAGACTTAAAATTGTTGTTTGTTGCTGTTTAGTCAGTAAGTCGTGTCTGACTCTTTGTGACTCCATGAGCTGTAGCCCACAAGGCTCCTCTGTCCGTGGAATTCTCCAGGCTAGAATACTGGAGTAGGTTGCCATTTCCTCCTCCAGGGAATCTTCCCAACCCAAGGATCAAACTCACGTTTCCTGCTTGGCAGGGTGATTCTTTACCACTGAGCCAAAAGTTACATATAGGGATAAATTTTTGGATTTTTAAAAGTTCAGAAAGTGAAAACATGGACTCGCATTTCCTGAGGCTCGCTGATTGAAGCAGCATAGCTTTTAGGGAATTCAAGGAGAACTTAATTTCAATGTATAGTAGAGAGCAGGGAAACATTGGGGCATAGAAGTTGCAAACCCAAAGGGTTATAGAGGCCAGCAAGCTAAGTGTGCCATGTGGACTTGACATGTTTTGAGGTATGGTAGGGACAGTGGCAAAGCCAAGGGGTTTGTAGGGGACCTTGCATCTCAGCTCTAGTTGGTTGTTGCCACGTGAAACATATGTCTTAAAAGAGCTAGAGATATGATTTTCTATGTGACGTACTAATTTTCAAATGTTAATTCCCAGGCTTTTGTAACAGTATGGTTACTGACATACAAACCAAACGAAGCTCATTTGTGAGCTAGGTTTGGCTCAAATACTGCCAGTTTATACCCTCAGGTGTAACAGAGGTGGTGTGTGTGTGTGTGTGTGCAGGCAGACAAGGTAGGGTAGCACCGGTGATGGGGTTATATTTAATGTGTTGATTAAATATGTACATAGATAATTTTGGATAACTGGAAGCTAGTGTGATATAGTCTTTAACTTTGCTTTTATTTTAGGAAGGGTTGTGCTGGGTGTTAGTTGCTTAGTCATGTCTAACTCTTTGTGACCCCATGGACTGAAGCCCAACAGCCTCCTCTGTCCATGGAATTCTCCAGGCAAGAATACTGGAGTGGGTTGCCACTTCCTTCTCCAGGGGAACTTTCTGACCCAGGGATCGAGTCCATGTCTCCTGCATCGTAAGGGTGGGCACATCTAAATCCCAACTCAACACTCATGATATATTCTCATGGAGTCATGAAAAGAGGTGAATTGAACCATTCTTTATTATTTTGACTGATTAATTAGGGTCATGTCAGTTGCTAGGGTATAACCACAAAAAAACCCTCCAAATCCCACTGCTGGGCATACACACTGAGGAAACCAGAAGGGAAAGAGACACATGTACCCCAATGTTCATCGCAGCACTGTTTATAATAGCCAGGACATGGAAGCAACCTAGATGTCCATCAGCAGATGAATGGATAAGAAAGCTATGGTACATATACACAATGGAGTATTACTCAGCCATTAAAAAGAATACATTTGAATCAGTTCTATTGAGGTGGATGAAACTGGAGCCTATTATACAGAGTGAAGTAAGCCAGAAAGAAAAACACCAATACAGTATACTAACGCATATATATGGAATTTAGAAAGATGGTAACAATAACCCTGTGTATGAGACAGCAAAAGAGACACTGATGTATAGAACAGTCTTATGGACTCTGTGGGAGAGGGAGAGGGTGGGAAGATTTGGGAGAATGGCATTGAAACATGTAAAATATCATGTATGAAACGAGATGCCCGTCCAGGTTCA